>NC_079318.1:19158158-19461491 GCF_029931775.1 Euleptes europaea | reverse complement strand
CATTACCGCCAGCATTACCAGCAGAGAAGAAAACATAAGAATCCAGTGTTATTGTCAGGTTTAGAATGGCGGGGCTTCATGACATCAGCATCCTGAAGAAAACCCTGCTTCTATTTGCCAGGTTAGACTCGATTCTGTGCATGTTCTTTTCTCATGCACCAGATGGCTACACATTTTGGCTGCTGATGTGGGAACCAGCCAGTTCGGACTCTTTCGAATCCTAAAGCCCTCTCTCCTACAACTGTTACAACCAGCAGGGAATGCTGGAGAAATCTGAAGCACTGGCTTATCCCCTTACCTTTCAGGATGAAGAAGGATCCCCAGCTAGTCAAAGGACTACAGGCTGTTTTAGGAACAAAATATTTGTTAAGTGTGCCTGATAGGGTTGCCAAGTCCAGATAGAGAAATTCCTGGAGATTTGGGGGGGGGGACTATAGGAGAGGGGATTTGGTGAGAGAAGAGATCTCAGTGGGGTACATAAGGCCATAGACTCCATCCTCTGAAGCAGCCATTTCCTCCAGGGGAGCTGAATTCTGTTGTCTGGAGATCAGCTGTAAGTCCAGGAGATCTCCAGGCCCCACCTGGAAACTGGCAACCCTAGTGCTTGATTTGATTCTCAGTCGCACATTCACAAGGGGACTAACTTTTTAAAAACCTCGTCATCACATTGCAGGGCACTAAACACTGCGAGGGGGAAGGAAGGGCTTCAGGCTTCCCTCTTGTACTGTTTTCACCAGCGGAAACAGCCACGGGGACAGGGGGGAGGCTGATTGCCCCTTCCACAGATTCCAACCCAGGAGGGACGCTTTAACCTCCTTCTTCCCCCTTGCAGCATTTGGAGCTGCATGGAGTGGCTGTAGGGTTCCCAGGTTCCCTGATGCCACCTGCAAAACTTCGCTGGGTCAGGGCAGGGGGGCAAAGATCTGCACATGCATGGCATGCATGGCACAATGACATCACTTCTGGGTTTATCCCAGAAGTTCTGGCATCGTGCAGGACGCTCTAGCACATTCCTCCCAAAACTCTACAGAAACCATAGAGTTTTGGGGGTAGAGTGGTGGAACTAGGGCTGTCGATTAGGTTTGTCCGAACCGAAAAAACAGCCGAATTTTCCCCAATTCAGCGGTTTCTAGTTTGGTTGGAACCGAATTCAAAAAAGGCGGGAAAATGACAAGCCGAATTCGGCGAGTTCGGGCAGACTCCGGATAAATCCGACAAATTCGGGGCTCAGAATCAGCAGCGTAACAGTCAGTTAGTAAGCTGCATTCTCCCCCAGCCAATCGGTGGCCAAGCTGGGTTTTCTTCTGGCCAATCAGCTGCGGTTGAGTGCATGAGTCCAGCTGCAGTGCGGCCCGGGGGAGAGAAAGAGTTTGTGTGAGAGAGAGATCCCCGTGTGGGGGGTGCGTGTGCACATTCACGCCTTTCCACTGCTCTGGGGGGGCATTTTTGGAGGCAGAGTTCCAAACTTTCAGCGTAGCTTAAGGTGACCCTTCTTACAAGAACCCCCAAGTTTTGTGAAGATTGGATCAGGGGGGGCGAGATATGCGGTCCCCCCATCCATCCACTGGAATGATTGCAAGCAGGCGCGATCCTGTGCATCTCGAGAGCGACAAATCCAAGGCAAAACCTCCCGTGCATAAATGGAATCGTATTGAATTGCTCCTGAGAAGACATCCACAGTAAGACCCATTTTGGGCTTTTCTCTATAATTTTCCCCCTGTGTGTGTGTGGGGGGGAGCCGAAGGGGGCTTTCACCCATTCTGCCAAGGGGGGGGGTGCCAGCTCGCCTCTGCGGAAGTGTGTGTTCTGCTTTTAAAGTTTAAAGTTGAGTCTGTGTGGTGGCTAGTGACGCGAGTCTTTCCGTTTGGGGTCCAGCCGAGCCGAGCGGTATTGGTCTGAAGGGGGGGGCGACTTGTGTGAGCCTCCCTCCGCTTGGGTCGTTTGCAAAAGGGGGGAGCGTCCCTCCACCATGAGAAGAAGGAGCAGGGCAGAAAATACTAAATCTGGGGCTTTTTTGCATGGTCTGTTTTGCTGCTCCCTCAAAACTGCTGAGTTAATTAATAGCATATGCAATGCATAGGTAGCGTGCCTCTGCCTTGGAGTTTGCAAATTTCAGTTGCACACTCCAAAGTTCATGTGTTGCTCCTTCTGCACAGCTAGCCTAGTGCGCCTCTGTTCCTTTCCATGGTCGCTCGTGTGTTGCTCTGCATTGCAATGGTTAGCACGGGAGGTTTTGCCTTGGATTTGCTGCTCTCGAGATGCACAGGATCGCGCCTGCTTGCAATCATTCCAGTGGTTGGATGGGGGGGACCGCATATCTCGCCCCCCCGATCCAATCTTCACAAAACTTGGGGGTTCTTGCAAGAAGGGTCACCTTAAGCTACTCTGAAGGTTTGGAATGTCTACCTCCAAAAATGCACCCCCCCCGGAGCCGTGGAAAGGCACGAATGTGCTGTAAAATGGAATAGATGCACATTAAGGGGGGACCCCTTCTGGGCCCCATATCTCGGCCCCCCTGCCCCAATCGTCACTAATCTTGGGGGTTCTTGCAAGAAGGGCCCCCTCAAGCTACGCTGAAAATTTGGGAACTCAAACCCCAAAAATGCCCCCCCAGAGCCACTGAAAGGCACGAATGTGTTTTTTATTGCGTTATTCGGCCGAATTTCCCCCCCCCCAAGCTCAAATCTCGCACCAGATTCCACGGAACCAAAGTGGGGGAGTTCGGACTTCGGCATTTCCCGGATCAAAACAGGCCGAATTTTGCCGGATTCAAATTTTACTGAATTTTTTTTTCAACAGACCTAGGTGGAACGTCATTGGCACTTTGGGGATAAACCCAGAAGTACTGTTTGGAGTTCCCTTATGGCTTGGAACTCTTAATCAAGAAGTGGGGAACATCCAAGCCATATTTCTTAGACAAATATTGGGGATACCTAAATGTGTCTCATATTTCACAATTTGTCATGAAACTGGGCAAAACTTGATTGCCACCAAAGCCTGGATTCAAACAATAAGATATTGGCTCAAATTATATTTTCAAACTGAGCCAGGTTCCCTTTTATATTTCTTGAAAAGTGAACTTCATTATTTCTCATGGGACATATTGATTAGATCTAGACTCTGCCAAATTGGAATTGATTTAGATAATCTTGCTCTGGCCATTGAATCTTACATCTTTAAAAGAATCAAGCAACGTCTCCTTGATGTGGAATTGCAGAATTTTAACCCAGCTCTTCCCCCCATCTGCTCTCCGGCAGCCCTAGGCCTTAATAATGGATCGGGTAAAATGGCTAGGTATCTAGATAACCTAGAGATACCTTCTCAACGCCGTGCTTTTCTATTAGCTAGGGTTAATGCATTCCCATCTAGGATGCTCTTAGGCCGATACCTCCAGATCCCTAGACATGAACGCCTATGCACATGCGGTTTAAACTTGTTAGATACAATTGACCACATCCTTTTAGATTGCCCCTTCTATGTGACTCTGCGGGATAAACTGCTATCTACTTTGCTCCAGTACAAGTCATACAGGAGTAATGAAGTGAAATGCAAATTTCTTTTGAGTGACCATGATCCTAAAATTACGGCTACCGTGGCTGAATTTCTTACAGGAGTTCTTAAAGAACAAGAAAAGTTTTATTAACCCGACTTGTAACTTATACGTATTGCCCTTTGGAGGTATATTATTGTTTTTTTCTATTTCTGTATTTTGGTATGCCAATAAAGGTTAATGAAATGAAATGAAATGAAACCCAGAAGTAACGGCATCATGCCATGCATGCACTGTGTACTTGGATTGCGCCTCTCCCCTCAGCTGGCCTACTTCTGCCCATTGGCCAGCTCAGTGGCAGTGGTAGCCTGGTGAATTGGCAGGTATCACAATCCCTCTTGTGCATGGGTACTGAGAGAGAGAGAGAGCTTGCTTGTTGTTTGCCAGAATGTGTACTTGGAGTTTTATTTTATTTTTCTCCTTCTTAGTCACTTTTACTTATTTTGCCTCAGAAGAAATGAGACACCAGAGGCTTTTTCAAGTTAACAAACAGAGAACAGAAATTTATTAAACACTGTACAAGGGATGGATTTGGAAGGAAAACTGTAGTTAGGAAAAGCATAGAACCAGAGCTATTGTATACGTTTCACTTCAGAGAAGGCATACATCTTAGATGGCTTAGATGGTACAGAATTAAAGTTCTTAGATTTTCACAGTTTCAGTTCAGTTACCAGAACTTCTTATAGATGTTTCTAGTCACACTCTGATGCCTGAGACCATTCAATCTCTCTTCCCCAGAAAAACACAGAAGTATGGAGATTTCTCCTCAGATCTCCAGTTCTCACTATAGATATACCCCACTTCTGTGGGAGTAATCCCTTAACAAACCCTGTATTTGGAATATCTCCTTCCCAGAGCCCTTCTGGTGACCTGAGAAAGGGTCCCAATCTCTTCCTGTCACTCCACAGGATTTGATTTACACCAGTTTAGGCAAATCTGAACCCTCAGGTTCCCAGAGTCAAATACACCTATTGAATATGCAGGTTAGCAAAATCAGAATCCAATTCCTTTCTTCAGAACAGAGTTCCTTAGCTCCACCCACTCCCTTTCTCTGAACTACTCTGAGCTTCTCACAAAGATTAACTCTTTGTTTGTCACAGCGGGCAATTGCCCACCACCACTGGGTGGCTGGGAACCCCAAGTGTGTGTGTGTGTGTGTGTGTAAAGTGCCGTCAAGTTGCAGCCGACTTATAGCGACCCCTTTTGAGGTTTTCATGGCAAGAGACTAACAGAGGTGGTTTGCCAGTGCCTTCCTCTGCACAGCAACCCTGGTCTTCCTTGGCGGTCTCCCATCCAAATACTAACCAGGGCTGACCCTGCTTAGCTTCTGAGATCTGACAAGATCAGGCCAGCCTGGGCCATCCAGGTCAGGGCAACCCTAAGTGACATGATTTGGGTCATGTGTGATCAATCAGACTCTTAGACACAGTTTTATGTGGGGACTAACATTTTAAAACCTCTCAACCCTAAGTGACTGAGAGGTTTTTAAATGTTAGTCCCCATATAAAACTGTGACTAAGAGTCTGATTGATCACACATGACCCAAATCATGCCAAATGTAATGTGTAATTGGGGCCTTAGCTAGGCTATAATATTTGCTCTTTGCCTGTTGTATCACTGCAGACTGGGGTGAGGTGGGGTTTGGTGTGTAATTTTTGCAATTTGATTTAACAGTCTCTCCTCCATGTACAGCAGTAGGGTAGTGGGATACATGTTCTGTTTGCCTGTTCAGTCACATGATCATCAGCAGCAAAAACTTCCTATACAGTCTTGCATAGTGTATACTTCTCTTTTGCTCGGTTATCTAGGATTTCAGCCTTTGTACTTAAGGATCAGATGTCAAAATGCAACTCTCCTTAAATAAGACTAAAGATTTTCCTTTTAAAAAATTCAAAATGTCTAAAAAAAGCTGACATTTCTCATTATTATTTAGTAACTGAAAAGAGAAAATCATTTAAATTATTAAATGGGAAGTAAAGTAGCACATTTAGGACTTGAAGGTTTTTTAAAATTTCAAATAAACATAGGGTTTGTGTGAATTACACCTTTGTTGGCATTTATTTACCTTTATTGTGATATATGTTAACTGCCACTAGCAGCAAAATGCATTTTTATTTTATTCTTTTGGTTCGGAGGTTGTGTCTCAGAGCACTTTGAAGCTTGGAAAGTTCTCTCAAAACAACAGATGTTGGTCTAATTACAGAAATTTGCTTGCCAGTTTGATTCCTCTCTTACATAGTAACAAAATGCCGTACTAAAAATGCATATATTAGATGGTAAGAATAAACTTTGGAAGAGACAAGTGGATTTCCAAGGAGTTTCAGTATGGCAGCAGGAAGATATTTGGATTTAGGTGGAGTTTATTTTTTTATTAGCTCTTTGTGTGTGCACATACAAATCGCGAAGAAAAGTGCAGAAATTATTACCTTGTGTACTGGGCAGGGATTTTCATTCAGTTTTCATCTGTCATTTATAAATTGCTGCACCAAATCTACCAAGTCAGCATTTCCTTGTACGGTAACAAAAATGTGAATAAAATGGAAGGAAATGCACTCAATGATGTCAAGGTGCATTACTCACTGCCCAGTGATTGACTTGAGTTTTAAATGCAATCCAGAAAAGAAAGATTATTATGTAGGTCTGGGGCCTGAAATTATCCAAGGCTGCTCTTGGGGGGTTGTTGCTTGCTGATTTCACTTTTGTTGTGCTGCATCAATGCAGCAAAAAAACCAAATAAACAAAGAAAAAACAAAGAAAAAAGTCATGGTACTCCTTCCTTGAATGGTACAGCTCCTAACCAATAGGCTGTGAGCTAAGCACACTGAACTGCAGAGCAGAATTTTTTTAATTATTTGATTTTATATAATTTATTTAATGGTATATATGTTCTTTTAATTATCCTCATGTGTCTTAAATTCAAATAAACCCAAAATAAATTTCACTACTAGAACTGTGCTAGCTGGATCACAACCACCCAGCAGATGTTGTAGCCTATTAGCTGCAGGCATGTCTATATCAGGAATTAATGGATTGATCAGCTGTGTTCTTAAGTGCTTATATATTCTACAGTAAAATAAGACATGCTCCATGGTTTCAATAGAACAAGTTCCACATTCACATAGACGCTCAGAGTAGGGCTTTTTAAAATATTGCCCTCCCCAAACAGCTGTGGGTAATACACAGAATCTTGCTAAAAAGAAAGTTCTTCTGTAAACTGGGGTGGTTAGGAAATCAATATATAAACAACAAGAATTTGAATATGTAACCCCCCCCCCCAAAAAAAAGCAGGAGAGCATACACTGTGGGCACGGAGAGCAGTGCTGTTTAGTTCCTACTGGAACAATCTTTTTTTCACTAGAGAACAGGCTGTAGAAAAAGACATAGTTGACAAAAGGGTATTTTCCAGTCCTAGCCTCTGAAGTTTAACAAAACGCATAAGCTGGCAACCCAGAAAGAAAATAAAAATATACATGTTTTGGTTGCTTGAATTCTTTTTGGGCACACTGACTACAAATTTTACATACTCCATCAATATGGGAAAGTCCTTAATAGAAAGAAGCCCCCCCTCCCTGTGTATTATTCCCACCCTTTTTCATTACAGTTTTAAAGCATATGTAAGTTGCTTGGCCTCATGTTTTCAAGGATATGTAGCAAATAGAACAGATTATACACCATGTGAGAAAAACGGCAGTGTGCCATTGCCTCTTTCAAATGATCTGTTTTGTAAAGACAGTGGTTGCTCTCAGTTGAAATGGTGATGCTCCTTTTGTACAATGCGCCCTAGGCGCTTCAATGGCATTATAGCATCTCATGTTCTCCAGTCACACAGCAACAAAAACGACAAATCTTGCACTACTACTTGGAAAAACCTAGGTTTTCAATACGAAGGAAGTCAGAATCCTTTGGGACTAAAGAATATCCTCCACACCCTGATCTCATCACTATCAAAGAGATCCCACATGACCTTGCCTGTATGGAAGGTCCTGAAAATAGAACCCGGATATGGTAGGGTGAAAGGTGTGAGCATGATGGAGGAGGAGTAACGTCTGGGTTTTCTGCTCCATATCAAGACACTGGCACAGTTACGGTTGCTTCCAAACTCTTCATGGGTCACCCTGATATGTATAAACAATATCAGGGTTGTATGCAGATAATAAGAGCTGGAAGTGTTGTGACGTTTGTATTGAGGCATGAAACAATTATCTCACTGATCCCTCTAGTGGGTTACAATTTTAAGTAAATGTACATGTCACTTTTCAAGAGGCACCTCTTAAAAAGCCAAAAGTGAGCATGAAAATGGGATAAATAGTTTAAGCGCAACCTGTCACAAATGCCATTTTGCTCCCTTACTACACAGGCTGTTTTCACCTCTTTGGGAGGAAATACTAAATGCCATGGCCGATGAATTGACTGGCAATTAGTTGATGTTCTAATGAAGAAGAAGAAAAGTTGGTTTTTATATGCCGACTTTCTCTACCACTTAAGGAAGAATCAAACCAGCTTACAATCACCTTCCCTTCCCTTCCCCACAACAGACACCTGTGAGGTAGGTGGGGCTGAGAGAACTCTAAGAGAGCTATGACTAGCCCAAGGTCACACAGCTGGATGTGGAGGAGTGGGGAATCAAACCCGGTTCTCCAGATCAGAGTCCACCGCTTGTAACCTCTATACCATGCTGGATCTCACGCTGGGTGTCATAATGTAGTGGAGGGATAATGTGGGTAGGGTGAGAAAAGTGGAAGGTAGCTATTACATAGGGTAGAAGCCTTTGAATAGTGATGAAAGGGTTATCTAAATCAACCCAGCAGGAGAGAACCTGGCCCAAGAATCCCATGGGGAACTTCCAGTCGTCTCTGTTCCCTCAAGACTTAGCAGTTGAAAGGGGTTGATGATACTGGTTATGCCCTCCTTAATACACAGAGGATGTGCAGGAAACAAAAGTCAAAGCACAGTACATGTATTGTCCTAATGCTTGACCTAGACTGAAAATTCCCATTAAAGTGATGTGAAAACAACAAAGCAACCTGCCCTGGGGGCAAACGGGGATGACAAGGAAAGTGTCCCACAGATCAGTTACTGCACAGACGTTCTGCCTAGTTTAACCCAATGAAAAAGTCTCCTGATAGCATTCCTGGGTGTGGGAACAAATAGTCCAAATTAGGAATTACAGCATGATATATTGAGACGAGCAGTTTTCCATAGTTCTGTCATTTCCTACTGATAACTATGTGAGGAGGAGGTGGGGTTCACATTGTACCCTCTGCACTGTTTTCAGAGTTCCACTTCCTGATTTTTCCAATGTGAAGTTTGTAATTAGAAAATTATAAACATCCCCTGCCTGGTCTGAATAGTAGCCTATAATTGCCCCTCTCCTGACCCTTCCTTATCATTAACTGCAATGCTAAAAACAGTTTCCTGGGGGTGAGCACCACTGAATAAAGTGTGGTGTAGTGGTTAAGAGCAGTGGTTAGGAGCAGTGGACTTTCATCTGGAGAACCGGGTTTGATTCCTCGTTCCTCTACAGGAGCGACGGACATGAATCAGGTGAGCCGGTTGGTTTCCCTACTCCTATACATTAAGTCAGCTGGGTGACCTTGGGCTAGTCACAGCTCTCTTAGAGCTCTCTCAGCCCTACCTACCTCACAGGGTGTCTGTTGTGGGGAGAGGAAGGGAAGGTGATTGTAAGCTGGTTTGCTTCTTCCTTAAGTGGTAGAGAAAGCTGACATATAAAAACCAACTCTTCTTCTGCTACTTCAGAGTAGGCCTGCCTTAAAAAGAGGTCTGCATTTAAGGTTGCCAGCCATGAGTTGAGAAATACCTGGAGATTTTGGGGTGGAGCCTGAGGAGGGGAGGTTTGGAGAATGGAGGGATTTCAATGCCATAGAGTCCAATTGCCAAAGCAGCCATTTTCTCCCAGAGAACCAATCCCTGTCACCTGGAGATCAGTTGTAATAGTGGGAGATCTCCAGGTTCCACCTGGAGATTGGCAACCCTGTGTCCATTGCTGCTGTACGCCCTCCCAGTGAGCCTCCCTTCTACCTCTTGTGAAAAATAAGTTTGAGGAATGAATGGCAAAACTGTCCAAAGGCAGAGAGTGCTGGCACTGAGCTGAACCCACTAGATACTGGACCTGATCTGACTGAGGAAGGGTCAGGCTAGGTTCACACTGGTTTGGTGTTAGGCTTGCCACTGGGGTGAGAGTTCTCCTTCCCCCAGATCTCATTGCCTGCTGCTGCTCTGGCAGCCACCAGAATAAAAATAAAGTGGTAAGTAGCTGTTGGTGCAACAATTTGATGTCACTTGCGGGGGAAAGCTGGATGTCACGTCACGCCTCTCCAGGAATCGCTGGAGACTCACTTCTTAGAGCGGCGTGATGTGGCTTCCAAAGTTTCCCGAGAAATAATATTATGCCATCACACCGATACTGCACCCCATGTGTCCACCCACCCCTAGACTCCTGCCAGCTGCTGGCTGCTAACTAGCAACCCTATTTATTGTTTACTGCAGTGTCAGAGTGTTTCTGAATCATCCCAGTTCCAAATTTTGGTACCATCTGGATCATCCCATTTCCAAATTTTGGCACCATCTGTTCTTAGGGATGAAAATATTGGTTCACTCATAATGACTGGAACCCAATCCCACTGGAAATGAGCAGTCGTTCTAGCAGTCTCTGTTATTAGAAATCATTGGCTCAAATATATATTCTTGCATGCTACCTGCAGTAAAAAGTTATAACTGGATTTGTATCGGATTTAATTTTTACTGTGTTTTATCCAGCCTGTAGTCAAACACCAACTGATATAAGGGGAGAAAACCCCCAAACAAAAAAGTATTTTTCTTGAGATAATATTGTTAATCTAACATGGCAGACTCAATATATACACAAGACTTCCCACTGCCAGCTATGGAAGGGAAAAAAAACCCAGGCTTTGTAGTAGACTGGCAAGACAGAGAGAAGTCTGGGAGAAAGAATTAGGAAATGTTTTCCTATGTGCATGGATAGAAGAGGAAATGTCAAATAAAATTCTACTTCCTGTTTGGTCTCAAGCACTAAGCCTCTCTGATATATCTAAGGCTTCTGCTACATCAACTATATCTGTTGCAAATGTTACAGTAGCCTTCTGTAGATGTTGGTGTTTCATTCATGTGAAGGGGGAGCTCACCAGCTGTGCATATCAGAAGCACATAGGTCCTTGCAATGAATCTATATGGGATTGCGTAACGTAACATGTGAATTGGGCAACAGATGGAAAATCTGTGGAAATATCCATACTATGCAGTTGCACAAATCATGCTCCCAAATTGAACAGCTAGTGGACTCTCCACTTTGGGTGAATGGAACTTTTACAGTGTCTACATAACTACTAAGATAAGAGCCCCATGGCGCAGAGTAGTAAGCTGCAGTACTGCAGTCCAAGCTCTGCTCACGACCAGAGTTCGATCCCAACGGAAGTTGGTTTCAGGTAGCCGGCTCAAGGTTGACTCAGCCTTCCATCCTTCAGAGGTCAGTAAAATGAGTACCCAGCTTGCTGGGGGTAAAGAGAAGATGACTGGGGAAGGCACTGGTAAACCACCCCATAAACAAAGTCTGCCTAGTAAACGTCGGGATGTGACGTCACCCCATGGGTCAGGAATGACCCAGTGCTTGCACAGGAGACCTTTACCTTTTTACATAACTACTAAAGGGGCCGGAGCCTCTGCTCAGGCTACCTATGAAAAGTCACCTGAGCTCATTGTTGAGCTAGTTTTTACTGCAAATGTTTTTTTGTGCAGGCTCTTGACTTGTGTCACAACTTGACAGGGCTGGCATCAGCATAGCCCAAGCTTCCCCTGAATATTATTATTTTGTAGTAGTAGTTGTTGTTGTGCTTACTAGGATTGAGAAGAAATAAGGGGCACATTTTCAAAAGAAAAGCTTTTTGTTCTTGAAAAAAAAAATCTCCAGTTTCAGTATGTTGGTTAGCTGCAGTTAATCGGACACTTGAAGGTGCTTCTAAATTAAGCTATCGTGGGGGGAAATCAACTATATCGAGAATTTTCTTCTTTTGTGTACCACATTGCACCTCCTCAGACCAAGCCCATTTCCCTTCACGATGTACCATTGTCTAAGGTGACAGTTTCAATTTCTAACTAAAAGTGTGGAATTTTAATTGCCAATCATGGTAAATGCCTAGAAATGGCATTTCTCTGATGCACAAGCTTAATCTCTAATGCCTGGTCTTTACTTGTTAATCTCTACTAATGCTGATCATATAATTAAAGACACTTCCTTCATACTGGCCTTATTAATGAAATGCACCTCAGAGGGAAGTTACTAATAAAATTTACTGTACCTTGCACTTTTTGGATAGGAGCTGTAATTAAGTATCTGAGAGGCTCTTCATTTTCAAGCCAAATTTGTCCACCATCCCTTACCTGAATTGTTGCCAGAGCACTGCTTGACTCACTTGAACAATGCTGTAATATGTGTACCTAGACAATCTGGCAGAAAGAAGAGTTGTGAACTTTCAAGACTAGTCTTTAGATCTGCTCCCTTTTGCTGAGACAACTACTTATCAGATTCTTGACCAGTCTGTCCTGCTGTCTGTTTTTCTCCTCCCAGTGTGCCACGTGGCCCAGTGTGCCACTCTGAAAGGGTTTTGTGGGCATGGATCATGAATCTGATATTATTAAAAAATTCTTTCCTTCAAAAAAGAACAAAAGAACAAGGGAGGAAGGCTTAAAATCCTGTAAATAAATAAGATATTTAAAAGAAAGAAAAATAAAGGATAAACATAAAGACAACAATATAATAGTGATGATGGATCTACACATATGTTTCTATAAACATTTTCCAAATATCTCGAAATAAGGCCATACATAATTGTCATCTATATGCCATGCATTCAAATATTGATGGAGTTCTAAGGTTTTTTTTTTTTTTTGCTGAATAAGTCTCAGCTTAAGATCTAAGGAGAGAGCAGGTATAAACTTTAAGGCCATATCCCATTGCTCTTGCAAAATAGAGTGATCTAGCTCCTTGTTCCATTCATTCCTGAGACTATGAATATCATAGTTATTAATTGACATGAAATATTAATAAACAGCTATTGTAGGTTTCATTCTCTGCTTTGATTCAATTAGAGCTTCCAGGAGTAAAGGGGACTCTGAGACACTTAATGCTGCGGGGCTATATTTAGATACCAACCGATGTTGCAACTGTAAGTATTGCCATTCTACAGACAGTGACAAGTCATATCTAGACCTCAGCTCAGAAAATGACAAAAACTCATCATCATAATACAGCAGTTGGTCCAATGTAAAAAACTCCTATCAGTCCAAGCCTTCCATAAAAAAATATTTCTTCCTAATGTTTAATGTTGTTTCAGCACTGGTGGTATATGATCTTGCAGTGAAGACCTGGTAAGGAGCCTCACTGTGGCATTTTGCATGAGCTGGAGCTTTTGGATCAATCTCAGGGGCAGCCCTATGCAGAGCAAGTTACAGTAGTCCAGTCTAGAGGTGACTGTCACATGGATCACTGTGGCTAGGTCTGGGCAGGAGAGGTAAGGCACCAGCTTCCTGGCCCAGCAGAGATGGAAAAGGGGCTGCCTTCACCACGGCTGTGACTCGAGCCTCCATTGATAAGGAGGTATCAAGATCACACCCAGACTCCTGACAGCAGGTGCAGATGTTAATTGCGTGCCATCAAGAGCTGGGAGCTGGCAGCCCACCCCAGGGCCGCCTGGGCTGAGCCAAAGGACCTCTGTTTTTGATGGATTTAATTTCAGTTGGCTTTTCTTCAACCATCCAGTCATGGAATCCAAGCACCTGGCCAGTGTGTCCGGGGAGGAATTCAGATGACTGTCCATTAACAGATAAAGCTGGGTGTCATTAGCATACTGGTGGCACCCCAGCCCAAAACTCCTGACAAGATGGGCAAGAGGGTGCATATTTTGTCAAACACTTTTTCAGCATCAAGTGAGAGAATGGTAACTTGGTCAGATCTCATACTATTTAAAGCTATCAGGTCAGTAACCAGCCTGAGATTATCAAAGCCTTGCCTACCTCGTATAAATCCTACCTAGTCTGCGTATACTAAAACTGTAACAAAATTTTGAGGTCTGTCTTAGCATCTACATTCATCAAATTTGCACACTGAGTATGGTCTTTGCCAGGTTTAGGGATCACAGTGGGGAATTTTTCAAGGAGATTTGTTGCGCTTTCGAGTCTGATTTGTGTCGGTGCAAATTTTTGGATATTCATTGCAGGTCCGCATTTTCCCAGAATGAGCAATAAAAGCCGCGTTATAACTGTGGCAACTGAAACCACTTTTGAGCTGTCCTTTCCTGTTGGCGCGTGTGTTTTTTTGGCTCAGAGGCCCATGAAGAATTGTTTGCTTCGGTTCCACTGCCCCTGCCCGTGACGTCTACTTTCTCCTCCCCCAAGAACGGTGATTGGCTGGGGGAGTTTCGCGCTTGGACAAGAACACCACCCCTTTTGCTGCCTGCCTGCCTGCCTAGAGTCCTGGCACTTCTCTCCCTCTGTCCCGGAGGCTGGTGGGCGGGTAGGTGGCATGCCTTCCCTGCCCCTGGCCCAGGATGGGCCTTGGAGCTGGGCCCACACCTCCAAGCCCAGGGGGACGTCGGACGGACAGCTCCAGAGGGAGACCGGCAGGGCCACGCCATGTGCGCCTCGTGCGCTGGGGGTGGTGGTGGTGGCAGCTCGGTCTAAGGCAGCTGGACCCATGGGGGGAATGTTCAAGGGAAGGGGCTGTTGGCCCCTCTACCCCAGCGGGGAGGGGGGATTTTTGAGAATTCGGATGGGAAAAATGTGCATCCTGAGAGCGGAAAACCCAAGGCAAAACTCCCTCCTATCACTCTTCTGAAGAGGGGCAGCCAGTCTGCTCTGGGTCTCCCTCCTCTCTCTCGATGCACTGGGGCTGGATCAGGGCCGGCGCACAAGCCAGGGGACTTCTTTCCTCTCCCCCCCGCCATGCACACTGGCTGGATCAGGGCCGGCGTGCAAGCCAGGAGCCCTCCTCTCTCTCACGATGCACTAGGCCGGATCAAAGCCGGTGCGCAAGCCAGGGGCCTTCTTTCCTCCCCCCCTGCCATGCACACTGGCTGGATCGGGGCCGGCGTGCAAGCCAGGAGCCCTCCTCTCTCTCATGATGCACTAGGCCGGATCAGGGCCGGCGCGCAAGCCAGGATCCTTCTTTCCTCCCCCCCACCGCCATGCACACTGGCTGGATCGGGGCCGGCGTGCAAGCCAGGAGCCCTCCTCTCTCTCATGATGCACTAGGCCGGATCAAAGCCGGCGCGCAAGCCAGGGGCCTTCTTTCCTCTCCCCCCCCGCCATGCACACTGGCTGGATCGGGGCCAGCGAGCAAGCCAGGAGCCCTCCTCTCTCTCATGATGGACTAGGCCGGATCAGGGCCGGCGCGCAAGCCAGGGGCCTTCTTTCCTCTCCCCCCCCCCGCCATGCACACTGGCTGGATAGGGGCCGGCGCGCAAGCCAGGAGCCCTCCTCTCTCTCATGATGCACTAGGCCGGATCAGGGCCGGCGCGCAAGCCAGGAGCCTTCTTTCCTCTCCCCCCTGCCATGCACACTGGCTGGATCGGGGCCGGCGAGCAAGCCAGGAGCCCTCCTCTCTCTCACGATGCACTGGCTTTAATGCAAGAGGTTTACAGTGGCCATTTATGCATGGGAGGTTTTTCCTTGGATTTGCTGCTCTCTAGATTCACCCTTTTCCCGTCCAAATTCTCCAAACTCAACAATCAGCCCTCAAGAAGAGTTTTGAGAATTAGGATTGGGAAAATGTGCATCTAGAGAGCGGCAAATCCAAGGCACACCTTGGATCCAAGGCACACCTCTTGGCACATGGATGCAATTCCTGCCCCCCCCCCCCAATCCTGTCTTTCATTAAAGGGCAATGGGTTCCACACCTATAGAAAATAGAGGGAAGCTTTGAGGAAAGTGCTGCCTTGCCCCCCCCCAATTTTGAATCTGACTGTTCCAAAAGCAGAATAGAGTGAGGGTGGAAGAAAAATGGAGGAGACCAGAGGGACTGGTGCTTGTTTTTTGCGCTGGGGCTGGTGAACCGCACGAGGTAATCTGCTGGGCGGAGTTGGGGCGGAGTTGGGGGCAGGCATAAACAATGAGCTTGTTGGAAGGGGAGGCCTCCTGCAAAAGGGACAAACCGTTGTCAAATATAACATACTTTGTTCCCATGAAAAACCAAAACTACAGATAATTGATGGGGATAAATCGCCGCCATGAAAATAACACATTTAAATCGGGTTTTTTATTGGTCCGTGGCAAAAGAGAAGCAAAATCTACCGTGAAAAATGCCCCAGTGATATAGGCATCATACAACAATGGCAATGAGCCAGATTCAAAAATCGCATTATACAATTGGTAAAGTGTTAGGATTAAGAACTCTGCAAAGTTTTTATTCCATTGACTAGGCAACCCATCTGGTCCTGGAGATTTGCCATTATTCATATTCATTATCACTGCCTTTATTTAATCCATGCATAAAAATTCAGCAAGAATCTGTTGCTGAATAATATCTAAACATGAAAGATCGAGGTGAGAGGAAAATGCTTCCAAATCTTTTTCTGTAAATTCTTCCCCTTTGCTGTACAATTCAGAACAATACTTATAAAAGTGTAAATTTATTTCACTAGAGGCAGTATGCATTATACTCTTCCAATCTTTGATGAAAAGATTATAATTTTTATTCTTTTGCTGTCTTAAGCGATATGCTAAATTTTTACCTGGTCCCTCACCACTTTCCCAATATGACTGGTACAAACAAGTGAAAGCATATTCTGCTTTCACTGATAGTACATTATTTAGTTTATATTTAATCTTTTGCAGTTCCTAATAAAGATCTGATGTGAGAGATATAGCAAATTGTCTTACAAGATATTTTAATGTATCTTTCAAAGTTATTTCTTTCATTTTATCTAAGCCTCTTCTGAGAAGCATATGCAATGATTCCTCCTCTAATGAAAGCTTTACATGCATCCCATTCAGGTGGTCTAATCCAACCTGGAAATTGAAGGCCTAATGATATGGGAGGATGATCAGAAATAACAATAACATCTATATCACAATAATCTTGGGCCTCAGTAAAGCTGAAACAAGAAAGTAGTCTAGCTGGAAACAATTAGGATATACAGAGGAAATAACAGTATTATCTCTAACCATTGAGTACAATATATGCCAGGGACCAATCAAACCTAGTTCAGCCATATAGGCTTTAAGTGTAAATCTCACCAAAGAATATTCTTTGCGTGGGGTGTGTGCTTCGATCCAAAACTGTATCTAGTATGCCATTAAAATCTCCCCCCACGAACAGATAGTTATATGTAAAATTTACCAAATGGCTGAATCATTGATGAAATGTGTCTGGAGAATCCACATTTGAACCATACATATGAATCATAATGATACAGTTACTAAGACAAACTGCTGGCTGCAGGATTACACTTCCTGTTCTTTAGACTGCTGTTTTAGCTGTTCAGATTGTTTTTAGCCACAGAATTACCTCTTCTTTTAAAATTTTTAAAATTATTTTATTTATTAACACAGACTTTACATACACACAACATACATGGAAGTGCCATATCACCGCAGCCACTTTAGCACTCAAACCCCCCAAATGCTGGTGTTTGACGGGGGGTGTTGAGTGCTAAAGTGGCCGTGACAATGCAGTGCCTCTGAGGGTAAACCCAGAAGTGACGTGATTGCTGCGCACGTGTGCAATCCCAGCTCCAGAGAGGCCCAGAGGATTGGGGGGAAATTGCCCGATGAAACCACCCACCTGAAAGCCCTATACCTGCCACATGCAAAACATAAGCTCTACCATTAAACCACAACAGTTCCACTAAGTATCCAGACCAACAATCATATATCTACAATTCTCATCTACAGAGAAGCTTCATTCTAGGTAGGTTTGAGCCCTAATTCCTTTTAAAAAAAGAAATCAACCACTCTGACTCTAGGTTTTACACCACCTTGGGTGGATGATCAGTCCATTTTCAAGATGTAAATTATTTCACACTAGAAAATATCTCACTGCAGCCTCAGTGTTTTTTCTTAATTTCATCCGATTACTACTTGTTACATTCCTTGTACCAGTGTAAATAATTAATTTCCTTCCTTAGTGTTTATACCTTTTAAATATTTATGGATACTTATGTCTCCCCTTAGTCAGAGCTTGGATGAATTATATATATTTATGCCTTTTAATCTCTCCTTATAAGTGAATCCTCCTAAGTACTTAGGGGACACATTTTTCAGACGGAATTTAAACTCATTTCCAAAGCGATGTAGAAATCAAGCAAAAGTGCCTCCCCCCCCCACAAACAACACCAAAAATGACTCTGAAGCTCCGTAATGCTATTTTTGTGCATACATAAATGATCATAAAAGATAGGAAGCAGAAAAGGCCATGTTTAAATTGACTGTGCATTCCAGACAATGTGTAGGTTTAGTGTTTCAGTTACATAGGAGTTTAGTGTCAGGCATGAAAATCCCAACTGTGATAAATTAAAGGGACACCTCTGCTAAATTTATTTATTTATTAAAACATTTATATCCCACCTTTCCTCTTGGTTCAAGGCAGCTTATAATAGATAATAGTTAAAACATCCCAATTAAAATCAAAGTTAAAATAACAAGTTCCAAGTCCCTTCCCTTTTGTGCCATCCTGCAACCAACCAATCGACGTTTTCGAATATCAGCAAAGAAACTTGCGTGTGTCCTCTGTGTGTATGTATATGTGCATGTGCAACAATTACTTCAGATGGGACAACACAGACCTTCTTCCATGAGAGAGTAATTACACAGATGATCTCTAATCTTTGAGGAAACCTCAGCTAACATTTCTGAATTCCCAACATAAGCAAGGACCCTTCAGCCAGGAGAGCATCAGGAGAGCATTAAGCCTCCAAATCCTGAACAACAATCATTAGTTGGCTGTTTGAAGAATTCTGAAATAATAATGAAACCAAAATCCCGCCTTATCAATAGTACAAACCAAATTTAGGGTTAGCATACAAATCTCTTTTTGTTTGAAATAGAAACGTAGTTACAAATCAGGAAACGGAGGAAGAGCAAATTAGTGGTTTCACAATGGAGGAAAGAACGAGGGGTGCCCAAGTATTTCTACAGGTTGCGATGCTAGTCATTTTGTTAATGGTGTCAGGTGAAACAGCAATTTTTTTTCAGATGACAACAGATTTAAGAGGATAGAATATCTCAATCTAATTGCAAAACTATTAGTTTAAACCACATGCTCCCAAACAGTTGAATCCCTTCCCTGAATGCTTATCTCCTAACCAGGGGTGGTCTTGGTGATTTTGGGGCCTTGAGCAAAAGTCAAGGATGCCCCCACATTACTTTTATTCCCACCCAACCTACTCTGAACAAGAATAAAGCATCTTGTTTTCATAATGCACATCTCTTTGAAAATGCACTGCAGTTTGCATTTTGACTTTTGTCTATTTTCCAGCATTCAACAAAACAATGCCAAAAACAGACTAGTACTGCAAAACAAGAAACTTAATATGATAGGAATGTAATGACTCAAGATTCATTTGACATCTCAATACATGATGCACACACAACTTACTATGCACACTATTTGCTTCACATCTCCTAAATGCTGAACAAGCAGCTGCAGAAATGAGACCACATCAAGTCCCTTTTGGTGTGGTGCACCATAACAAATGCAGTATTTTCAGTGACATGTGAGTTGCCTCATGTAGGTTTCTAAAGAGGCAGCATATGTTTCTGGAATTTATTTAATAAATAAGATATTACATCACCTTGTGACTTACACCAGTGTTGTGTAATTAGGGTTGCCAGGTGCCCACTGCTGGCAGGCAAACCCCCGGCAATTTGCCCCTCTGCCCGCCGACCACCTGAGGGTTGGTGGGCAAATGTGCACGCACGCGTGCATACCACGTGCGTCACTTCCAGTTTAGAACCATAAGTTCCGCCTTGCGAGGGGCCTTATACCTCTTAGTTTGAGTGGTAAAGGGCTGCTTTACCACTCAGACTTAGAGGTATAAGCCCCCTTGGAGGCAGCACTTCCAGTTCTAAACCGGAAGTGACATGTGTGCGTCAGTGCGTGAGTGGGCACACAGGCTTTCAAGCTACAGCCTCCCGCTGGAGGAGGAGAAGGACCTGGCAACCCTAGGTGTAATGATTAAAATGTTGGACTAGGATTTGCAAGATGCAGGTTCAAATCCCCACTCTTCTATGGAAGCTTTCTGGGTGACCTTGGGCAGTCACATACTCTTTGCCCTGGGGCTGATGTGAGGATAACATGGGAGAGAAAATGATGTAAGCTGCTTTCTGGGAAAATAGTGCGGTACAAATGAGGTAAATTCATAATAAATTTTTAAAAGCCAATAAAAGGTAAATATTTCATTTGTTGTATTATTAAATTCTATTCAGCGTTTTACAATGAAACATCTTTTTACATTTGTGAACAAAACACAAAGCTATCCACTCTTTAATGGGAAAACTGTGTATTTTGTGAAAATATGGAAAAGAGGTCAAATGAGAAGCCAAATTATAGACTTCTATATTGGGGGTGGGGGGTAGGGGGTTATTACTACTGAAATGTATTACTTCAATTTAGCAAGAATTGTATTTATTAAGAAATAGTGGTTAACACAGGGAGTATACCTTTCCTCATTACTTCCTATAAAGTGAACAGTATAAAAGTGTTGGATCCACTTACTGTAAACTGTTTATTCTGCACTGCTGTAGTTGATTCATCAGCAAGAGTAAATTTAAGTGAAGGGGCTGCAAGTCAAGGACATACTTTCATGGTGTGGCAAGATAATGGATAATAAGAAAGTGTTTTCATTTTTAACTATTATTATTAGTAGTAATTCTGTATATTTTTTCAGGGGTTGTCTAAAAATAACCCCCCAAAGCAAGCTAGAGATTTTAAAAAATTGAATTATTTATTAATGTAATAAACTACAATTGCTTTTATCATACTCACTTTCCAGTTAGCAGTAGCAGCTTCTTTAAAACAGAATCTTGCCTATTTCTTGCACAACAGGTCATAGGATATTGGGAAGATATAGAAGGAAGGAGGGAAGACATTCATAAGCAGGATGCATGGGACCTTGGCTTCTGAAGGAATCTTGTGCTAGCTCTTCAGATGCCTCCTACATCCAGGATTGCCAAGAGGGTGTAAGATTTTTTTGGGTTTTGTTATGCCCAAATCCCTTTTAATTTAGCAGAGTGTGCAAAGGCTATTGCGTGGGAAAGTTTTCCCACACCGCCACAGAGATACAGTGTATCTGGATATACTGTATCTCTATGGAGGCATGGGGCAAACATTCCCACCATTTAAAGCCTGGCTTCTCCAATGAGATACATTGCACAGATCACACTAAAGCATCTGAACACAGCCAGTTTGCCAATGCATTTCAATGGAGGAGGATGGGGCGACCCCTTCCAGACCCCATAACATTGGACCCCCTGACCCAATCTTTACCAAACATAGGGATTCTTGCAAGGAGAGTCTCAGCTAGCTACCCTGAAAATTTGGGACCTCTACCTACAAAAATGTCCCCCCAGGAGCCACGAAATCCACAAAATGGGTTTAATAGGTTTAAATGGCCGAATTTTTCAAGAATCCTGAATTGAAAGCCGAATTCCTACCTTTACCAGTATAGGAAATTCAGCATTTGGGTTTTCCCAGGGGAAAAAAGGCCAATAAACCCAAACCCGAATTTTCCCGAATTTTTTTCCCAACAGCCCTACTGCTAACTAGGTCCTTGTCTCCAGCAGCCTAAGGTTTCCTTCTTCATTTTGTTCTACATAGTTTAGTTTGCACATCCAGATCTTACAGGAGAGGTTGTCCCAAAGAAAACGCTGGTCCCAGTCGTTTGGGGCTTTGAAGGTCAACACCAACACCCTGAACAGGATCCAGTACTCAATCTGGAGCCAGTGCAACTAGCGGAGCACAGGTTGTATATGTGCTCAACAAGGGGCCCCTGTAAGGACCTGTCCCACTGCATTCTGGACCAGTTGTAATTTCCAGAGTAGTCTCAGATCGGCCCAGCATAGCGTGAGTTACAGTAGTCTAATCTGGAGGTGACCATTGCATGATGGGTGGGTTGTGTTGCCAATGGTGTAAAGACTACTGTAGCTCAGGTCAATAATCCATAGGTAGCATTAAAAGATTCCCTCTCCCTGAATTAATTTCTGTGTGTGCCCATGTCTACATAATATACATACAGTTGAATGCTAAAGATGGACCTAAAAGGATCAATAAGGCCCTACTTTGTCCAAGGCAAATTTCTTAGCACCACAAACTCAACGTTGTTCCTAACCTCTGTGTGCAAGTTTCCATATCAGAGACTGTCATGGACTCTATTCAAATGGGCTGCTGTTCTAGTCCTTTGCAAAAACAGAAACCAGGCTTCTGCAGTTGGCTTCCACAGTGTGTAGTGAAGTGTTTCATTATATAGTTTCATGAAACCTCAGCAGTGTAGCACTTCATCCTTTACCTACTGTATTTCATCCTTCACTATCCCATTTATGCTACTTGCTTCCAGAAATTCAGGCAGAAGAAAAGATTCACTTAGTTCAACATTAATTCAGATTTTTGTATGGCTACTCTGCTTTGAATTGTGACGGATTCAGTTTCCCACCTTTTCTTGCAATGAGTAGTACCTTGCTTGGTGAGCAATTTCCCTGTTTTGATGAAACCACCACTCAGTCTGTCTGGCATTATCTTCGAACAAAGGCAAAGGAACAAGTTGGTTGTCCTTGTGACAATCTGCTTTGGTGGAACCTTGTTAAAATGGGCAGCTACTGAGTAGCCCTCCTGATATGCGCCAACTAACTCCTCAGCAAGTGCCAAATTCGCTGCTGCACAGCAGTGTCAATTGAGAATAGTGCACAATAGCAGCAAGGGTTAATCCAAGATGAATCCGAGACTAATAAGGCCTTTGCTTGTGCTTCATGGAAGCTTTCCATTTGTGTCGCTTTTTGGAGAAATGTCTGAAGAACACTGTTGTGTCCCTTTAATTTATCATCAGCTTTTCCTGATTGCTCAAAACACTTCACATACTTTATCAAACTATCCTCGGAACAATCTTGTAAGGTAAACTTGCATTATTATTATTCCCATATGACAGATTTGACACTGCACCACTGAAATAGTTCCTTACGTAGCCCTAAGGCCACCCACTGAGACTGGGATGAACTGAAATTTGAACTGAGGATCTCTGTCTAACCACTGTGATCCTCCTCTTTTCCATCAACATTTCTCACCATGCCATTCCTCTTAATTTTTCTAAACTTGTGTTTATTTGGTATTTGTATTTTCATCTATCTATCTATCTATCTGTCTATCTATCTATCTATCTATCTATCTATCTATCTATCTATCTATCTATCTATCTATCTATCATCTATCTCTATTTGTATTTTCATATATTTATTTACAAGTTTAGACCCCACTCCTAGCATAAAGTTAGGGCAGTTTACAAAGCTATTTAAAATATACAATGAATAATAACACTAGCAACAATCAACAATACAACTCAAGCCCAGCAGAATAAACCAGGCCAAGAAAGTCTTCTGAAACAAACATGTTTTACATGTCCTTTGAAAGGAGGCCAGAGAGGTAAATCTCCACCTCTCCTCTGGCAGGCCATCCCACAGGAGAAGAGCAGCAACTGCAAAAAGCCACACCCTTGCAGGGAATTATGAGCCAGTGCTATGAGGGCACAACTAGTAACTTCTGCTGGCCTCACTTAAGATGGTGCACAGGATTAGGTATATGTTCAGTTCAGGTACATATTCAGAGTACTTTTACTGTTCACAATAGGGTTGCCAAGTGCCCGGTGGTGGCTGGTAAAATCCCGCCAAACCACTGGGCTGCCCGCTGACCAGCTGAGGGCCAGCAGGTAATGCGTGCATGCAGGTGCGTGCGTTGCACACAAGTCACTTTTGGGTTTACCCGGAAGCAACGCTGACACTCTGGCAACCTCAGCTAAAACTCTATGGAAACCATAGAGTTTTGACCGAGATCGCTAGAGCGTCCGTGTCGCTTCTGGGTAAACCCAGAAGAGACATAGGCACGTTGCTCGGGGTGTGCGCATGTGCCACAGCCAGGCCCCAGGAAAGCTCCAGCCGGAGGAGCTACTGGGCCTGGCAAGCCTAGTTCACAGACATTGTCACAGTAATATATAGTGACCTCTGTGAGTTTTTCAAACTATGGGTTGGATGCATGAATCCTTTCTACAAAGCTTTCTTCTGACAGAAATTTTCATCCACCAGAGGAAGATTTCTCTTTTGAAGAAAAAAATCTGCAATAGTGAATCAATGGATCAAACTTAGTATAAGGTAGGTACTGGGCCAAACCCTTTGGCTACAAATGAAATATGTGTTTGCTTTCATCGTAGGAAGGAAGGGATATACAACTGTTGTTACTTGGCACCTAGTTGGTCACTGTGTGAACACTGTGTGATGGACCTTGGTCTGATCCAGCATGGCTTTTCTTATGTTCTTATTTTCATTGGATTACATTATGAAAATGGTTCTAGGCAGAAATCGGACATAGCCTTTCTTTATAAGAATAATACAGTTGTTTTCTAAAGTTTAAAAAATGAATCATGACATCTTTGAAACTGATTAAGAAGAATAGCACAGTCTTTCATGTGCATCCAGGTGACCTTTCCCAGATGAGACCTTTCACCTTTTCTGCTGAAGAAAATAAAATGGGCGGAATAATCCTGTAGTGAATTGACTGTCAAATCTCTGATGTGGCCTACACGATAATTATTGTTAAATTGTGGTGGTTTGACAAACATTTATTTCATTTAAGACCTGCAAAACAGATGGAAAGAGGGTGACAGAACTCAAATAGGATGTGCTCAACAATACATTGGAACATTTTATTATCCTGCTGTACAAATAAATAAACTGTTTTATTTCAGCATTTCACAACTGGAACAGGTCTTTAGGCACAGTGCATTTTGGGATACCTCAGGCTTCTTTGAAGGAAGCACCATAAATTGTAAATATACAACTAAGAGGAGATTTGAAGCCAGAAGCAGAAGTGGATGAAAAAGGAGCCAGGAAAGGAAACTTGGGATAAAAATAGGGATTTTGTGAAATTGCCTAAGAACTTGACTTGCAAGATAGAGTTGTTGCTGGCAAATCTTAATCAATATCACTTCTTCCTCTCACAATCCAAGTGCTGTGTGATATCTCAGGGCCAATTCACACCTGATTTACATCACCTGATTCCTCATCACTCAGTTATTTAACACCTGATAACTTGCAACTCAAGGTGTGAAGTGACTATTGGAAAACATTGTGTTTCAGGTGATGTGATATTTCAAAGTTCTGTCTGTGGGGTTTAATCAGTGATAGCTCCTAACTTAATCAGCGGATAGCTTTGGAGGGCCTAAGCCAGCATACTCTTAGGGTTGCCAGGTCCCTCTTCGCCACCGGCGGGAGGTTTTTTTGGGGCGGAGCCTGAGGAGGGGGTTAGGGTTAGGGTTCACTATTTCAAAGTATGTGGTAACTGAGAGATCAGTGCAGAGTGTTTCAAGCCGCATTGTTTAGTCTTCCAAATATGTTAAAAATCTTCATCCCACCCCCACATTTTGAACCCCATAAATTATCCTTCTCTTACTATTGTCTTTGGTCCTTTTGTTTTGTTTTTATGCAATAAGCATAATACATCTCATCTGAAAACTATCTTGAATTGATGGGCCAGGGTCAGAGACATGTTTAAGTCAAACAAAGAAAAATGGAGTAATAGTTTTGGACATGCTCTGCCTTTGATTTGCAGGGCTGTTATAGAGCAGTTTTTCTTCCTTGCATGTTGATTGGCTGAGGCTGGAACACAGCTGGCATTTCAGCTGGTAAACCACTGGCTGAAAAGCACATCAGATACCACTGAATCTTCCATGCCTTTTACACAGTTCCGGCTCATTTGAAACTTTGCTTATGGCCTCCCCACAGGAATGTAAGAAAAATGTCACAACCACGCTGAGAGAATAAAAGAATCAGGCAGGTCCGGAGATACCCCACCTTTTGGAACTACGAAGGCGCTTCAACAAGAAATACATTGTTTTCTTTGATCCATGGCCAAGCACCTCTTCTTCTCAGGTGACAAGCGCTGATCCATGAGGAACCCTTCTTCAGTTCTGCCGCCTCCTGACATATTGTCATGCTTGCTGCTTTCATGGTCCTCTACATATTGTTTTGATCTCTCTCTCTTTTCAACATCTGCCAGGAAAAAATCCCACTGAACCTAACAGTAAACAGGACTTTAAAGCTATTTTCTGGTTCTTTGCCTGTTTTCTGTTGAGAGGCAGGGAGAAAGTTCAGTCTCACTTTTTTGTTTTTGTTTTTTTGTTACAGCATCTTTCAACCGAAATTAACAAGTTATTAATAAACACGACGAATCTCTTTGGAAAGTCCTGCTAACTGTGTAGGGGAATACAGATTGCATCTATTGCATGCAGCCTTGTATGCATTCTGTCTCTAAACCATGCACTCCCAGGCCTACCTCCAGGTTCCTCCAGGGCAGAGCTTCGGAAGCTAATTAGTGGATCCACATAAGCTTTGCTCCTGAAGGACATTGCTCATTTCATTAGTTGTGCTATGCTGAATATGGGAGGATGGTACTGGGGGGATGAAATGCACAAGAGCAGAAGAAGGGCTTGACCAAGCAATGGAAATGAAAACAGCAAATGGCCATCTGGTCACCACATGGTGCTCTCCTGCAGTCAAGATGCCTTCGCCCGGTCCAAATATGCCTTTACCTGGGTCCCTGTTGGAATACTTTATTAACATTCCCAAAGAGAACAAGACACCACTTTGGAAAAGATTCTGTTGCCTTCCAGGGAGTGAGCAGATTTATCAAAGAATTGTTTTTATTATGCTTCTTTTTTTAAGCCATCTATCCTCTGGCTAATAATGCTACACTACTCTGGAAAAACAATTCTAGTGTATGCCTCGATGAGCCAGTGACTAAAATGTGTTTTGGAAGTAGTTTTATTTGCATTCACCCAGAAAATAAATAGTGGTGCTAAATATTAGGAAAGCTTTTAAAAATCAAAATCAAATAAAAGCAATGTATATGTCAGTATTTTATACACAGCTAAGAACAGATTCAAATAAATATTGAAGGATAGATCATATTCAATAGGCTTGGAGGGAAAGGTAGCTGCTTAATTTACTTTTTTGAGTAACTGAAGCTATCTAGTTCCTTGATCTAAAGAAAAGTTCTTTCTTATAAAAGTAAGTACTGCTAGGTCTGAGTAAGAGGATTACACTTAAATTCAACAAGTATTTAATAATAAAAGGTTTTATTTTTTCTTTTAAAAAGGAACGTCTGTCTGTCTGTCTGACTGTCTATCTATCTATCACTATCTATAATCTATCTAACCCCATCAATTCAAGGTATGGACATAGGGTTGCCAGGTCCCTCCTTGCCACCGGCGGAGCCTGAGCATGGCGGGGTTTGGGGAGAGGAGGGACTTCAATGCCAAGAGTCCAATTGCCAAAGTGGTCAAGTCAAGCAGCCTTTATTGGCATAAAATAAAGTGTATAAAAGCAAATACATAAAATCCGTACAGAACAAGAAAGTCCGTAGTTTTTACAGTAAAATCAATTAAGGTGCATTAGACAATTTAACAGTACTAGGCCAGCATTATTTGGTGCACAAGCGCTCATGTTCTTGAATAGCGAACTGTAAGAATCTTGCCACCAATTCAATTTTTATGGGGTCCTGGGTGGTCATGAGGAAAGACACCTTAATTTTGGCGGGTAACCATCCCCTGTCCACAAATAATGGGTCAATAAATTGAGAACGGCCCCTAGAATAAAATGAGCAGTTAAGGAGGACATGGGAAACTGATTCTATTTTGCCCTCCCCGCAAGGACAAGCCCTATCCGTATATGAGACCTTATTGAATCTTCCGTAGAGCAAGGCGGAAGGAAGGGCATTTTCTCCAGGGGAACTGATCTCTATTGCCTGGAGATCAGTTGTAATAGCAAGAGATTGCCAGTTAGTACCTGGAGGTTGGTAACCCTATATATGGAAGTCTTTTGACTGAACAAATGCTATTTTAATCAAAATCATAATAAAAGGTCTTCGACAAGCCCTTTCTTCTTCCAATCCCAAGTCTTTCCCAAATATCAGTATCTTGTGTAATAACAGAGCAAAACCCTTTCCCTTGTATATGCACGTAGGAGCACAGGTAGGCATTCCACGCAATACAAGCAGCATTTGCCCCCCTTTGAAAGGTTTCTCCAGGGCTGATAGGAGCCACCAGAGGGTCCCAGACAAAGATTATCATTAGGCCTCTTATCATATTCAGAAGAACATGTGCAAAATACCTCATTAGGACATGTTATCCGTCATCAGCATTTTGCTGATCTCTCTATCCCCAGCCCCCCAAGGGGCAATCCAGGCCTCTGAAAGCCTGCTCTCTTGATAGTACTCTGGAAGCCCCTGAGTACACCTGTCACATTTGTAGTGGATACAATGGAATAGGAAAAAAAGCATTACCAGTTTCATAGTATTGGTACAAATGACAGGAATTGTCTTCAGTTTCACTGGAATGTAGCACCATTGATATAACTCTCTTAAATTGTTTTCTTTTAGATTAACAGATAGTGAACATCCAGATTTCCAAAGATATTGCCAAGCTTTATATGTAATGGACATATTCAGATATCATTCCCAGATAGACTTTGCTATGTCACTGATTTCTAATTTGAATACACTATTATAGATCCCCCCAAAAAAACCCTATCCTTTATCCATAACCATTTTGATGTTGATGATGATGATGTACAGAGAAAGCATTGTGAGATAGCAGATTGCCTAAGATTGGGGTATTCCCAGATCCTTGCTCATGACCGACCTGGAGAACGCTCTGTTGCTGAAGACTAGTTATGTACATGGATTAAGAATCCAGGCAGACCGATGGGTATTTCATTAGGATAGAAATAAGATGGATTCATCGTGTTTTGGCTTTGGGGTGAAGTGGTGTTACGCTGTTACATAAATAGCTGTCAGCACCTTTGGCATTCTGACAGCATAATGAGTGCAGCCACAAAATGGCTGCCAAAAATGGCTGCTGCAGGAGGCAGAGCCAGCCACAAAACGGCTGCAACAGCTTACCTTCAGTCACACGTTGCAAGGATATGCCTGTGTGATCCACCATTAATCTGTTACCCTGAGCAGGCAGTTTCCACTTAAAATGAGGGGAATTAGCTGGAGACAGAGAGCAAGAGGGAGTAACTGGGATCAATAACCTAGGTATACAAAGATCGTCCAGGCGGGAACTGTTAAATGAACAGGTGGTAGTTATAATTAAAATGGGTTTCATTAAAGAATAAAAATAACAAAAAAAATGAACATGAACATACACACGCAAAGCATACAATAACTGACTCACAGCGCTTTCCTGACCTTCAAGGGTGAATGCCCTTAGGAGGCCAGGAAGGGGCCATGCTGACATTCAGGGTCACCACGCCGGCACCCAGGCTACTTACGCCAGCATTAGTGGCCCCAGCACCGGCATGAAGATGCCTCCATGGCAGCGCCACCCCAGAACGCTGTTGAGGCCTTCCGCCGGCGTCCCACTGGCATAAAGGCCTGTGCCATTATTCTGGGGGGGGGGGGGCTTCCGGTGTCCCGGGAGGCATTCCTGGGGCATTGCTGTCCCCTTTCAGCCCCGGATGCTGATACCAAGAATGTATTGCTGGGCCTGCTTTTTTGCAGGCGCAGCCTCGCTATTCTCTATGGGGCTTTTTGCCCCATTTAATACAAAAAAGCCGGTTAAAGGCTTTTTTCGTGCTTTCGGCGTGCGGGGAACTTCCCCACCATCCTTGCATGCCAAAAACTCAGGAATGGGATGTCAGAGAAAAGGGAGAAAGTTGGATAAGATAGCAGAAATGGGTGATAGTTATTAGTCTCGATGTCCAGGGAAAGCAGTTCTTAGGAGGAAAATGACCAGCGTTTCCAGGAGCACAAGAAAGAGTCCACATACAGGTGGGGGTGAGTGTACAGATCTAGGACACACACCCATACTAGTAAAGTCCAAAGGACCAATATTTATACCCCAAAATGGGTCCTGAGGTGGTATGAGGTCAGCTATCAGGAAGGCCAGAGGCAAATAATTGATTGCTTTTCTGGGGTTCCAACAAAAAGATAGAAGAGACTCGATGGGTCGTCAGGACCAAGAGAATGCCTGGGCAGAGCCAGCTACAAAACAGCTGCGGCAGCTTACCTTCAGTCACACACTGGCGATCCGAGTGTCGACTCACTGTATTCAGACGTGCAGGGTTATGCCTGTGTGATCCACCATTAATTTGTTACCCTGAGCAGAATACTAAAGGTATTCTTGAATACTGATTGATTGCAGGGATGGGTGTAGGTAGGGTAAGTAATGGTCTGCTTGGAGCGCTGATTGAATCATCCTAGAGCGACACAAATGGGATTAGCTAGCCCCATTAGGGCCAGGGGAAAAGTTCAGCGGCCAACCAACCTTCCTGCCCAAGCTTGACACACAAGATGGATCCCAAAACTCTCTGAGGAGCATCCATTTTGTGGGGAGCAGTGTCTTGCTTTTATGCCAGTCTTTGGGCCCCATGCCTACATGGCATCCCTTAGCAGGAGAAGGGGTCTGACTGCTTAAACTGCCAATGAATATAGTCACTTACTGTATAGCTTCAAATAGAACTGCTTTGCCAGCTCCATTAGGGAACAAACGTTCAAGTGCTATAATTAGTTTGTACTGCAGTGGTAACAAATTAAAAATGGCATACTGTAACGCCAAGTGGCACAAATTCATGCCAGCTGATTTATGAGGTCAGGAGTAAAAGAATTCATCACTTGGCAATATCTCTGCCCCATTTAATGCTTGTTCTGTCACTGAGGTATGAAAAAAATCATATGAGTTGAGAAAGGTCTTCTCCAAAGACAAGAGATGTTTACAAAAGAACTCTTTCTTTCAAGACTCTTTTATAAAATAATAGTCTTACAGTGCAATCCCATGTACCATTACTCCAATTTAAACCCATTGATTTCAGTCGGCTTAAACTGAATGTAACATTGCAAAGGATTGCACTGCTAATGGCCTAAATTTCCTACTCTGATGAGTAAAATTTATAATAGCAACTTTAGGATGGAGTCTAATATCTTAAAGTTATTTTTCTCTGGTTTTAACTTCTGTATTAGGTGACTAATCATGGATTTTTTTAAAAAAATCTCCAGAAAAATAAAACACATTCTACCAAATATCCTCATTATCTCATACCATAAAATGAGTTTGTGCTCTTAAATATGTGTTGAACTTTAATCTTTCTTCCATATCTGTTAGCTAACTAGAGACAGTGTGTTGTAGTGGTTAAGAGCAGTGGGCTCTGATCTGAAGAACCGGGTTTGATTACCCACTCCTCCACATGAGCAGAGGACTCCAATCTGGCGAAGTGGGTTGGTTTCCCCACACCTACACATGAAGCCAGCTGGATGACCTTGGGCTATTCACAGTTCTCTCAGAACTCTCTCGGCCGCATCTACCTCACAGGGTGTCTGTTGTGGGGAGAGAAAGGGAAGGAGATTGTAAGCTGGTTTGATTCTCCTTAAAAGGTAGTGCCAAAAACGAATCTACCTCTTGGTGAAAATTTGGTTCAACCCATCCAGCCCATAGGCCACCTACTGATTATCCCTACCTTATGCCATTATTGATTACAGTCCTTTTAAAATTTGCTGTGACGCTAAAGACTTAGTAATCATTTGCAGGGATCAATTTTCCTACCAGCATTATACTTCATAATGCACAGTGTCTATAGATATTCACTATATCTGTATGCATGCATCAAACAAATCATAATAAAACCCCTTTTAGTACTACACACATCAGAAAGTATTAGCCTTGAGCTGCCGAGTAATCTGATTTCTCATTGAAAACATACATTGTTTGTGAGAAATCTGCTACTGCCGCCTTTCATCCCCAAATATCTCTGTGAAGCAGCTCAGGGCATAGGCATGCAGATGCAATTTCTACCGGACACAGTGCATGCTACCATGAGTAGTTTCAATGGCTTCAGTGGGACTGTTAATGACAGCACGCCTCATGACCATGACTGTAGCAGTTAAGTCCCGAATTTGTTTAATTATCTTCCCTTTTTTCTGAACAGGTCTAGAGCATACTTGGACTCTCACTTCCACATCAATGAGGCAATTAATTCCCTGGGCAGGTACCAGAAATCAAATCATTAGTAGCTCTCTATTGGGCAAGGCTTTTAATAATTCAGCATAGTAAAACTTCTGTTTGTGGGCCATAATCCTCCCTCTGACGTCCCACTGGGCTTTTTTTCAGGTGAGTCATTCTGCCACAACATGCCTTGCTTCTTTATCTGGTTGCTTGCTTCACCTGCAACTTAATTAACTTGCAGTATAATCTTCCAGGCAAACATTACAAAGCAGCCTTATAGAATCATAGAACCATAGAGTTGGAAACGAGCACCAGGGTCATCTAGACCAACCCCCTTCACAATGCGGGAAATTCACACCTACCTCCCCCCCCACACTCCCAGTGACCCCCCTGCTCTATGCCCAGAAGATGGCAACAAAACAAAACCCTCCAGGATCCCTGGCCAATCTGGCCTGGAGGAAAATTGGTTCCTGACCCCAAAGTGGACATACAAGAAAGGGCCATGAGAGCCAAACACTGATGCAACCATTCCTGCCCTCCCTCTCATGATCCTCCAGGTGTCAGGGCTTGGCCTGGATTTCATTTCCCAGGATGTTTTGCGGTCAGACCGGCAAAGTCCAACACCTGGCGTTTGTTGTGTCTCTCTCTGCCGGGGCCTGAGAACTTTCTCTCTCTCTGATCCTGGAAACTCTTATCTCATGGTGCCTGGCAACGCCTAGTATCTCTGTATTGTGTTTTTAAGTCCTGCTGATGCCATTGTAGAACATTGCCTTTGAGCTGTCATGCCTCTAGTCTGTATCTACTCGTCTTTCTAATAAAGAGTTTTACTTCAGACTTCGAGTTGTCTGAGTGAATCCTTGGGAAAGAGCCAGAGATGGGCTTGTGATCCTGACTAGGGCTGTCGATTCGGTTCATCTGAACTGAAAAAACAGCCGAATTTTCTGCAATTCGGGGGATGGAACCAAACTGGAAAAATGCGGGAAAACGACAAAATAAATTCGGCAGGTTTTGCGTTCCCCAACCTGCCTTTTCCCGCCTTTAAAGACCCACTGCCCACTTTCCCTGAAGCCGGGTGGGGGGGCACTTTAAACAGCTGGAAGGCACAGATCTTTTTAAAGAGCCCCCCGCGCGCCTTCACGGGGCTTCCCTGAAGGCGCGCGGGGGCGCTTTAAACAGATCTGCACCTTCCAGCTGGAAGGCGCAGATCTGTTTAAAAAGCCCCCCGTGCGCCTTCAGGGAAGCCTCGTGAAGGCCCGCAGGGGGCTCTTTAAAGACCCCCGCCCCCTTCCCGACTCTCGGTTTGAAGTGGTGGGCACCGACTGGGCAGGCGGCACCCAGCACTTCAAAGACCGGGCCGAATTTTCCCCTGAACTCCAGATCTCGTGCCGTATTTCGCGGATCCGAAGTGGGGGAGTTCGGACTTCGGCACATCCCGAATTAAAAAGGGCCGAATTTTGACGAAGCCGAACTTTACCGAATTTTTTTTTCAACAGCCCTAATCCTGACAGCAGGGAAGGAGAGCTCACAACCTCCCAAGGAAGCCTGTTCCACTGAGAAACTGCTCTGTCAGAAAGTTTTCCTAATGTTTAGCCGGAAACTCTTTTGATTTAAATTCAAACCAATGGTTCTGGTCCAACTTTCTGGGGCAACCAAAAACAACTTGGCACCATCCTCTATATCAGTGCTTCTTAAACTTTTCTCACTTGTGACCCCTTTTTGCCCAATAAATTTTTACGTGACCTCAGGTATATAGGATATAAAATAGGTATAAACATCAAACATTTAATGATAATAAATCATAAAGAAACCTTTTACTGTTGCCAAATGTTTTGCGACCCCCACATTCAGTTACGTGACCCACAGTTTAAGATGCTTTGCTGTATATGACAGACCTTCAAGTACTTGAAGATGTTATCATATCACCTCTCAGTCTTCTCCTTTCCAATCAGACTACTGGTCCACCAGGCTCAATATTGTCTACTCTTATTGGATATAGTTGCCCAAGTCGATCCCACTCTCCTCAAATGTTGGAACTGGAGATGGTGGGAATTGAAGTGAGGAGAATATGCACAGATGATAAGGAGCACTGAACTTTATCGGCTCTTCTTTACAAGGTATGACTTATGTAGTGGTAATATGCAGAAGAATATTGTACGAGGAGTTTTAGGTTGACATGTCACATATCCCTCCATATTCCCTATATGAAAGTATAGTTTTCTGTAATGAATGCTGGTTTAGTTCGTTTCTGTAGTGTTAAAAAGGGGAGTGTTGTGTTGCCAGATGTACTCACTAGTTGATTAGGCAGTCTATGCTGACTCATGCAGCAGCTAGTGTGCATGATCAGGAAGGCAGGGCTGTGGGCCAGGTGCCCGGAATCAACCCAAAGTACCTGGCCTAAGTGAAAAACCCAAGAAAGGAGACGAACGGTGGGCTTCTATACAGATCAGCCTGGATGCTGTGTGATCGGACTGTTGACCCTGGGATCTCTCTGGATGCTGCACACAGAGCCCCCTGCAGCCAAGGAGGAGAGAGAGGCTCATGTAAAGTGTTATTACTTTGTATTGTGGATTAAGCTGAATGTTGTGTTACTTTATAAGTAAAGCATTGCCTTTTCTCCACCTACTAGTATTTTCATTGCCTCCAAATCTTAAAGAACCCCTGCCTTGGCAGAACAACTTACTTGTATAGGACTAGTGAGCTTCAGTATTTGTCAAGAGTGAAATTCAGACATCTGTTCCAGGCTATGACCTGCATAATGGTGGCCAAGAAAGGGAACCAGTGAATGGTACTCAAAATTTCTTAAGAGGCTTTACTTTGTGACCAGAAATTGAAGGATAAGGAGTTGCTACAGCTTTATACTGAAGTACCCATCTAGGGATGTGGATTTGTATAATAAATGCTCAAGTAATGAAATGAAAAGTTAATTTTCAAAAGGACATTTGGCAGTCTTCAGCAATATTTGGATTTGTCGGTTACTCTCCTGGCTCAGAGTTCTTGGGGCAGAGTGAAAGGGCAGAGAGTGAGGAAAAGAATGAGTAAGCAGTGAAAGGGACATTTTTTAGTCAGCAGAGTTGCACAGATCTTTCAACTTAAATGCTGCATGACTTGCCCATCATGACTTTGAGGCACATGCAATCTGAGCAAACCAGTAATTGTGAGTGTGTCAACAGGAGCCATCTAGTTAGCCACCATGCCGAGCTCTACTACTGAACAGGCTCCCATCTGCTTGAAATGCTGCTTGATTTGAATTGTGAGCAAATAATTGAGGGGATCATAAGACTCACCTCAACAGCAGAGGACTGTTGCAAACAAGCTCCGTAGCTTCTTCACCTCTCATCACAGCACGATCAAAGTCCCTCTTTTATTTTACTATTTTTCGACATGTAATAAAGATGATGGATCATGGACTGGGAAAACAGTATGATAATGCACATGCACAAAACATGCAGTTTTAAGCATAAAAAAATCAAATATATTCAATTTGAAGGTGCTTATCATAATTAGTGATCAAATCGCCATTTGAACAGAGGAGTACTTGTGTGTCCCTTCATAAGACACAGAGGGAATTGTCTTACAGGGTACTACGAGAACGTTTTCCTCAACAGTTTCCTGTCCTCCACAGAAAGCATAATTTTGCATAGGACAACAGCATGGGAGAAAATGGTTAAATGCCCCCCTCCCAGGCTGGTCTCCCATTTGACACTGGAGCCCCAGTAAGGGGGAAAAGAATGACATGTATCATATGGTTTCACCTTTAAAATTGTTGGAACCTTAGACTTCAGAGGTGGACTGGACTAGAGAGACAGACAGATAGAAGGGTCAAGGCACTGGACATCCTTTCTCTACTGCTCTGACCCTATCCCTTTGATGTGTCAACTGATACTCTCAGGGAAACTTCCTGTTTTCACACCTCCACTGGCTCGCATACACATCTCCCATCTTGCCACCATGAGGTAAGGATGTAGGTCCTGTATCTCCCTGCATCCTAGTTAGTTAGACTAGATTAGGAAACTATATTTATTCTATCCTATCCAGAAATGGAGTTCCTATAAAAAACCAAGTATATTCGTTTGAAAAGATAGAAGGCGCCGAGTAATTTTGTTCCTGGCACACACCGAGATTGGATGGGCTTTGTTGCGTACAATAGCCTTGCGCGCTGTGCTAAATTTTCAGATTTTGATATGAATCCCAAAATCTATCAAAAATGAGAGAAAATGAAATTGAATGTATTTGTTTTTCATTTAATAGCTAATATCCACTCTATATGGTCACGGTCACTAACAGAACTGCAGTCAAGACTCCACCCCCATTGTCAAAGAATCACTGATACAGAGTACTCTTTTGCAGCCAAAACAAGACTATGCTAAGACACCGATATCCATAGTTTAGAATATCCAGCACACTATCAGAGCATGCCTAAGCAGGTCTAGTCAGAAGTGAGTTCCATTTTATTCAATAGGGGTCAGTCCAGAGAAGTGTTCTTAGAATTGCAGCCCATGGCAGGTTCTTTGGCCAGTTTGGAATGCAAAATTTGTTTAGAACTAGTTGTTTAAGGTTTGCCTTGAACACATATTTTTCGAAGGCTAGATTAAGCTGATGTACTTATTCAAGCAACAGAGGAACAGAGCGTTGCGGACCCAGCACATATTAGGGAGGAGCATGGTGGCCAGCCCTGACTAACTGCAACCCCACAGACCCAAGCATGCACTCCCTGGCTCCCCCCCCCCCCCGAGATGCAAGGTTTAACAGCTAGATCATAACAATGCTCAGAGTCAGCATTGGAATGAACATGGCTACAACTTTATTGGTAACAGCAATAGGCATTGGCATGGCATTGGGGGAGGGAGCCAGGTCAGCTGATGAACCTCCTACTAAACAGCCCACTTGCTGGAAGTAGCCTGGGATGGCAGTATCCAGAATCCACTTGGACAGATAACTGCTGTGTGATCCCCTGCCACTTGTTGGGAGGCCACCCCAACAGCCCCTAAACTGGGCATGTTGCAACCCTGCCCCCCAAAAAACTCATTATTGGGGTCCCCAAAGTAGGGAAACAGGGCAGGCTGGCTTTCCCCCAAACTGGATCTGGCCCCATGCCAAAAAACTGCCACAAACTTTACCATACTTCTCTATGGGGGAGGAGGGTGACCCCTTCCGGACCCCATAAAATTGGACTCTTTGAGCAGTAACTCTACCAGTATCATCCTGGGATAAAACTCTTACTGATAAACTGTGCTTTTAATTGATAGGTACACCTGCTTATTTATTTTATCATTTTACACAGAATTGCTCTTAGCATTCCATTTATGATGGCTTATGAACTGTAGCATAGCTAAAAGGTCACATTCCAAGTCATTTGTTCTCTATGAATATATCTGTATTCACATCATTCAGACTATGTTATAGATCAAAACTGATAAAAAATTCATAAACTAAAAATATTCCCTTGGACGTCACTTACACGACTTTTTAATTTAATTTTAATTATTAATAGCACACTTGTGCTTTTCGTTTCTGCTTTTTTGAAATGTGTGAATGCCAGAGTATCAGCCTGAATTCTCCCTTTAATAGCATGTTCAGCAACACCTTCAAGTTTCTCTATGCTTTTCCCTCCCTTCTTATTCAAATTTAATTAGGCATTAATTTGTTGGCATTATTTTCACAGATACTGTTCTGGTACTACATGCTAAGATCAAGACGTACTAGCCCTGATCCAGATCCTTGCACTGCTGTGCGTGTGAAAATTTCTCCATAAATTAATGGTTGGTATTGCCAGCTCTTATAGGTCCAGTTGGTGCTTAGACTTCTACACATTCATCCTCAGCAGCTGGAGGTCAGATTCCCCCTCCCTCCCCCCATACCTCCTGTCTGACATCTGAACATCATCTAGAAGGACAATAAATGTACCAAAGCTGTTTCTGACTCTGGCTTGTTTTGTAGATTAATTGGAGTTTTTTTCTCATATACGAAAAGATATAAAGTATGATCAAGGTTAACAATAATCTGCTATTTCATTCATTCATTTTAAAAATTTATGCATTGCGTTCCAATGGAATGATCTCAAAAGTTGTTTACAAGAGAGAAAAACAATACAATGTTCTTTCCTTTGTGCCTGTAGTCTTAGGGCAACTGCCAGAGAGCAGGGTTTTTTTTCCTGGCAGGGAGGGGAGAGATCTGCTTTATGTAGCTGTTCATTCTCCAGCTAGTGGCTGAGCTAGGGTTGCCAGCTTCGAATTGGGAAATACCTGGAGATTTTTGGGGCAGAGCCTGAGGAGGGCGGAGTTTGGGAAGGAGAGGGACTTCAATGCCATAGAGTCCAATTGCGAAAGTGGCCATTTTCTCCAGGTGAGCTGACCTCTATCTACTGGAGACCAGTTGTAATAGTGGGGGATCTCCAGCTACTACCTGGAGGTTGGAAACCCTAGACTGAGCTCAGACTGACCTCTGACTTGGCAAACTGGTCTTCTTGAGAGGAAAGGGCTGCAATGTTCGTGACCCAGGTCAGAGGCATTAAAATGTCAGGAAAGAATTAGATGAATCTGGAACATGAAGAACAAAACTGGGTGGAACAAAACGGCCCACAAATGGCAACACAGGAGGAAAAAAGAAACAAAAAAGGACACATTCCCCTATCCCTAGTTTGACGTGCTCCCCTAAGGGAAGATTCCAGAACCCATGAGACTGTAAGACTTTGGACATTTTCAATGTTCTCTTTGCAGACCCTAAAATATAGCCTTCCTTCTCTTTATGTAAGAAAGGAGGGTGTAATATTTCTATTTGCCTTTTAAATGATTTAAATATATTTTTCATTATTTAAAACACTGCAAATGAACAGCAGTAAGCAATAAAGGCAGTAATACTGTGTATATCGTCCCATCAATCTTCTAGTCTTGACCAGTTTTCATTTTTAATAGTGACATCCGTGCAGCTGGTTCTCAAACTGATGATATGCAGATAATCAATCACAAATTTTCATTTCAAGTCTATTCTATTTTTGATTTATAATCTCTTCCTAGTTGCATTATTATTAGATCAGCAGTGCTGAAATAAATAGATGAAAACAAAAAAGCCACCCTCCCTCTCTTCATTCGGACACCTTCCCATAGCTGAATACTAAGGATTCCCAGGGATAAGGTTGCCAGCTCTGGGTTGGGAAATACCTGGAGATTTGGGGGGTGGAGTCTGAAGAGGGTGGGGTTTGGAGAGGGGAGGGACTTCAATGCCATAGAGTCCAGTTGCCAAATCAGCCATTTTCACCAGAGGAACTGATTTCTATCGGCTGGAGATCAATTGTAATAGCGGGAGATCTCCAGCTATCACCTGGAGGTTGGCAGCCCTACCCAGGGACAACAATTGCATTTTGCATATTGCCAGAAAGGTTTGATTTTCTTCACATAGAATACCTTTGGATATGCCAGTCAAATGTGCAAATGTGGAATTTTTGATAATGTCCAAGGAAGGCCAAAAATACAGCCTGACAATTTTGGCTTCAAACTTTAATTGAAGTATTGCCAGCCAAATTCAGAAACGCTTACTGATCCGGAAGTAACGTTTTGTTGTTGTATTTGCAATCGGACTTTTTTCTTTGAATATGATTTTCCTTAGAACACAAGAATGAACTTTATACCTTGAATAAGAAATTTGTGAATTTCAACAGTCGGTTGGACTTTCATTTTTGAACCGGGTGAATTTCTTACCACCCAGTGCATTTCTTGACCCTTGATTGATTGTTTTGTGGTGAAGCAACCAGTTTTTTGTTTGTTTACCTTTCATATTGTGGTGTTGTTATTTACATGCAATCGGTGATACCTTTGTATACATGAAATAATATGAGACTTGAAATTGAATTTGATCATTTTTATTAATTTTTTGGATAAATATTGAGCTGGTGCTGTGGGTTCTCTTAACTGTGTTAAATCAGCATACGTATTATTCAATTAGCCTTAACCTCCAGGTAATAGCTGGAGATCTCCTGCTATTACAACTGATCTCCAGACAATAGAGATCAGTTCATCATCATCATCATCATTCCTTTATTGGCATATAAACACAATTCAAAAGGTTACTAAAGGAATGGAAATGTTAATAGTTGCCTTTTATAATATGGTTAAAAGGCGGTTACATTGAGAAATACAGTTTGTTGATACTGCCATCAAATTAGCTGTTTGGCGGGCTTAAGAGATCAGTTCCTCTGGAGAAAATGGTCGCTTTGGAATTGAAGTCCCTCCCCTCCCCAAACCCCACCCTCCTCAGCCTCCACCCCAAAAATCGCCCCCCAGTGGTGAAGAGGGACCTGGAAACCCTAGCCCCATATCACTACCCTCAAAATGGTCAGCAGAGGAACTACACATGAACGGGAGAGATCAATGAGATTTGTGGAGATGAGGTGACTGGAGAAACCGGTGAGATCTGGCCTAGAAGTCCACTGTTGCCTTTGGCTTGGGCCTTTAATCTGAGCAGTTTGTTGTTATTGTGAAGACTCTGCTGAATTTCATTACTTGTATTACTTGACCCTTGTATGTATTTGATACTTGTGCTTTGCATACTGTTTGGACTGACCAGTGACTCCTTTTGTGACTGCAACTACATACTTGCTTAACCTTGTACTGACCCTGCTGACCTGTCGCCTTTCTCTGACTTCTGGCTACATGTTCCCTGCCCTGACTAGCATTGCATCTTGGTGCCTGACAATCTTATGCCTGTTAACTTTTGTGTAGAAACTGAGTAGAAGGCCATTAAACTACTGAGTGGGTAGCGCGTTGTTTCAGCTGACCCTGCCTTGGTGTACTAATGCAACCAAGCTCACCTGGGTTTGGTACCAATAACTTCTTGAGTAACACACACCATAAAGGAAAATAAGGGCAGGGTAGAAATTTGAAATAATAAATAAATAAATAAATAAATAAATAAATAAATAAATAAATAAAACTTTATTGAAGAAAATAAAGATATTAAAAACAAGGCATACCATTCAGTGGCAGTAGAATACAAAAATAATAAAGCTGACTAGCTATCTTACTAACTGGAGTCCTAACACAGTGCAATTGGTTCTTAAGGCAAATAGTTTCCAGATAGAGTTGCCAACCACCAGGTACTAGCTGGAGATCTCCTGCTATTCCAACTGATCTCCAGCCGATAGAGATCAGTTCACCTTTAGAAAATGGCCACTTTGGCAATTGGACTCTATGTCATGGAAGCCCTTCCCCTCCCCAAACCCTCCCTCCTCAGGCTCCACCCCAAAAACCTGGCAACACAATTTCCAGAGCATAATGCAAGTATCTTCCTGGCAGCGTTAACATCGTGTTAATGTTGTTTTGTGTCAACTATGTGAGAATGGCAGATATATTCAGGATATAAAAGGATGTTAAATATCCTCAACCAAATAAAAATAAAGAAATCTGGAGCCATGAGTGAAATAAAAAGGCTCACAATGACAACATATGGAAAAGACACAAAAAGGGCATATTTGTATATCCTTAAGCCTGATCTTCAGGCCCTTATGAAGTTGAGACTCTGAGACCAAAACTGGCCCTTGCTGCTTTCAAATTCCATTGATTTTATCTTCTTACAAATTGCATCATGTCTGCAGACACAGTAGTAATCCTGTTTTTAGCAGGATTAGGTTTGAAATGTTGACCTTCCCATTCCTTTTGTATATGAATGGTGGAAACAGGTTGTCTACCAATGATAAATCCCATAATGTGCAAATGCTGGCTACAGCAGGAGAGCTTTTAAAATGATTAATTTTTGTAAATTATAAGATACAGATACTGGTTCACTTAAATAGAACAGAGAAAACAAAAAGTGCACCGCAGTATCAAAAGCTATTTAAAGTGCTTAATATATCACTAATATTTTGCCCCAGGCACTACAGAAAGCATTGATCCATTCCCAATGGAATCATGTTCACAGTACTCATAAAAGTGATGCAAAAATGCTTTCGTTGTCTTCATTTTTTCTCCTTCTAAAAATTCTCTTAAGAGTTTTTTTTAAAAATCTGTATCTCTACAGCCTTATGATTTTATATCATTTGCAGGAGCTTAGCTTTATATTCTGTTCCAATGTATAGCAAAAAGAGGGCATGCATACTCGATTTCGACTGAGCTGGGGTGGATTATCCTTTTATCTTAATGCTGTCCTCAGCTCATACTCCTTTACATTAAAATAGCAATATAGCTCTTGTTAATATCAATATCAGTAACAAGGGTCAAGTCCTTTAATGACATTTGCATGAGTTCTCCCCTAAGACCTGGGAGAGATAATTTATTTTGGAAGAAAATTCTTTATCACTTGCTGTATAATACAGTGTAGTCTAACGGATATACCGTAGTATTTCACTTAGACTGGGTGAACAGAGGTTCAAATGCACATTCATATGCGAAGTTTAGGAGTGACCGTGGGCAGCCACTAATTCAGTTACTTCCCAGTGATATTGTCTGGATGTAAGTGTGTGTGTGGCTGGCATAGTGTTGTCAATCTCCAGGTGAGGCCTGGAGATATTCCAGAATTACAAGTGTTCTCCAGACAACAGAGATCTGTTCCCCTGAAGAAAATTGCTGCTTTGGTGGGTGAACTCTTACGGCATCACATCCATGTTGAGCCCCCTCACCTCATCAAACTGTGCCCTCCACAAGCTCCACCCTCCAAATCTCCAAGAACTTCCCAATCTAGGGCTGGCAACCCTAGAGGGGCATGCATACTATCCTGAGCTCTCTAGGAGGAGTGAGACAAAGATTACATAATAATAAATTGAAGCTTCAATTCCATGGCACTGAAATAAGCCTTCTTGAAGCAAGGTCAGAATACCAGCTACAGGAGAGAGAAAGAAGCTCGCTCACATGACTACAAAAGCCTAGGCAGAGGAAATATCCAGTTGCTGCATTAAATGTACTTCTCACAGTCCATTTTCAGGCACTCAGCCTGGTTCTGTCATTTATTTAGGAGATTTTTATACAGCCTCTCCAGAGTCTTGCTTGAGGCCGCTTAAAATTAAAATAATAAAGTATCAATATAAAAACAAGTAAGTCATTAAAACAAGCCATTAAAACAAACCCAGAAACATAAAAACAGCATAAAGCTATCCGTAAAACAAAACTCAGACCAGAATCAGACCATAAAGCAACTGGAAAGATAAACTCTTTAATTAAAAGACAGACAAATCTCCCTGGAAGGGAATTCCATAATTTTGGTGCCATGACCCTTTCTGGAGGTTACCAGCCATCTAGCCTCAGATACTGGGGGGCACCTGAAGCAGGGCCTCCGACAATGACCATAGTTGTTGGGTAGGTTCATATGTTCTGAACATAAACACTAACCACTGCAAAACAAAAAGAAAATGGTAAAAAGATCCCTCCAGAGGTTCATCTTCAGTAAAAACAAATCCCAACACAAATTCATTACAGGATACTGCATAACTTCAGAAATCTCAGGCTATGGTTCACCATAAAGAGAAGGTTACCCCCCCTGCCCAAACAGCAGTATGTAAATGAAAACAATAACAAAAGTAAAAAGATTTTTCATGAAAACTACTGTTAAAATCTTTCTAAGTACAGAAGAAAAAAAAACTTGTGTGAAAACCATGGAGAAAAAGCAGGATCAACCTAGTGTAGTTAAGGGAAAGTCTCGTAATTCATCTTTACCCAACTTTCCCCTGAAATCCAATAGTCCATTTCTTTTTCTCTTTTTAGGAATTTGCACAGTCTAATCAAATCTGTTCTGGTCATTTTTGTTGTCGTCGTCAAGTCACAGCTGACTTTTGGCAACCCTGTAGGGTTTTTAAGGCAAGAGATGTTGGGAGGTGGTTTGCCATTGTCTGCCTCCGCGTCATGACCCTGGGATTCCTTGAAGGTCTCCAATCCAAATACTAGCCAGGGTCAGGGATGAGTGTGTGTGACTGGCCCAGGTTCACCCACCAAACTTCCATGCCACGTGGGGATTTGAACCTGGGTTTCCAGGTCCTAGTCAGACACCTTAACCACTACACCACTCTGGCTCTCTATTCTGGTCATAGAGAAGTAGAATTCCTGGCCTTAATACTGGGGAGCAATTTGCCCTGGCCCATTGGAATTCAAAGGAGTCACAAAGCCCCACTGGGCACAAAAAGATTAGCAGCCAAAAGGGAAATTTGACTCTTCAGTGTGTATTTTGGCTGTGCCGCCTCAGAGCAGGCTTTTGCTACTGGCTGCTGTCCATCTGCCCTCCCTTTAGTCATCACGGGAGTAGCCAGTCTCCAATGGGTCCAAGCAGGGATTTTTGGGGTTCCCCCAAATTAGCCTTGGGGGTGCCTTTCTTCACCTGCTTTGTGATGCCAAGGTAAGGGTTGGTTAAATAGGCCTGGTCATTTGACTGAAGGCCATAACTAGTTTTGACAGGGTTTGGGAGGGGCTGATTACAATAGGTAGGGATGATCAGCAAGCATCCTGAGACATCTGTAGTGATGAAGGGTCCATTGCTGGAAGGATTTCCAGGGAGATCTAACAAAATCAAAATTGAATATCTTCTCTCGGATAAAAACCATCGAACGACACGAAGGATTGCCAGGTTTTGTTCCCTGGTCTATAACCTTAAAAAAAAAAAATACCTGAGAAGTGATCTTAAATTAAAGAGTGGTGTAGATTTTAAGTTCTGGAGGTGACTTTATTTTTAGTTTTTGTTAAGGAGCGTTACAGCCCATTCCTGAGGGGGGCCCTTGAAACCTCTTAGGAGGCAGCCTGACCCTGCCGCCAGCGTAAGTGCGCGTAATCATGAGATTACATGCACTTATGCTGGCGGGGAGGGTGGCTTCACCGGCACCCAAGCGCCGCGGAACCGTGCCTCGCACCTCTTCCGGCACAGCCTCTCCGTGGCTCAGGCCATGGCGTACAGTGGCTGCGCTGGCACAGGGGAGCATTTTGGGGCCGTTCCGAGAGGAGGAACTGCCGGTTAGGTGGCTCCCTATCCCGGTTCGGCCCGGTACGCCGGCACTGGGAATGGCGGTGCTGCGCCTGCTTTTTAGGGCCCCAGTTAAACAAACAAAAAGCCACAAAACAGCTTTTTTTTTGGGTTTAACGGTGTGCACGGTTCGGCTTAGGAAGAAGCGCAGCAGCGCCTCTTCCCCACCGACCCCACACGCCGTCAGCTTAGGAATGGGCTGTAAATATGTTAAACACATTATGTTTATCTGTATTCGTGGTTGATATGTTCTATGATTACTTTTATAATATTCTTATATTTGCACTTTTGTGGTATTTGCTGGTTGTGGACTGTAATTAATACTTTGAATGATAGTGGTGAAGGGAATGTCTGGAACAGTGCATCACTGGCCGTGTGGTGGGGTGCAGCTGGTGAGAAACAGCTCTTGGTGCTGAGCAACATCTTTCAGACCCTGGTAGTGTTTGTGTCACATCAGGTGAGGGGGTTGGGGCTGGGCCTCTCTCGGCACATTGTTTGCAGGCGATTATAAACAAACTTGGCAGAAGATGCTGGATGTGTTTGGAGCTTACGTTGGGCTGCCAGAAAAAGAAAGCCACGGGCAAGCTGCCTTAGCACAACCCTCCCATTTAAATATGTTATTATTTGTTTAAATGATGCTGATCAGTTTAATTAAATAAATAAACTAGTTACGTCCAAGATGTTGTATCATGTCTTCTTTGAGCAAGTGCCTGGGGCAAATCTGAACACAGCAGGAGGAGAGGTTTTGTAAAATTCCAGATACCCAGAGGCAGGCATTGTGTTCCTAAACCTTCCTATCCTCCTGCTAGAGTACCACCCTGTCATCAGTACCACAAAGCAACTGCAAGGGCTGAAGTTACAAAAGGGTGCATTTCTCTTCAAAGAGAAATCAAGGGAAATGAAATATATATTCCTCTTTTACAAGAGAAAGAGAGATTATGAGGAATCCATGGTCATATCTAAAAAAGTGAAGTTTTTTTTAGGGGGAATCCCCCCCCCCCATAACAATGCTAGACTGACCAACCATTCCTTAGAAGCAGACTACAACCACGAGACTCCAAAGTTCCGGAAAATGTTTCCTTAGTCAATATCACAGTTCAAAACCTTGGAAGTCGGAGAACCATTACCACTTGATGAATACCCAAGCTTTAAAGAATGGTGTTTTATGCATCGTCGCTTAACCCTCCTTTATTCCCTGTTTCAGCCAGGATCAAATTTTTGGGTATGCACGTTACCTCATTCCTTGGAAGCTCAATGCTGCTTCAATGCAAAACGAACCCGCCTTTTCCCATTCCTCTTCTGGCCCTAATGAAACCATGGATCCTGGCTCATTCTGGAATCACTGAGCGAGTGTACAACTTTCTCAGGTTGAGCTTCGCCCCAACTTTTCCAAACTCTTCAAGGCAGCATTCAGATAGCCAAACAGAGGAAGCACAGAAGATTGTCTTCTCTCATAGCCAATCATGAAGCAGTGTGTAAAGAGGCAGGGATTCAAGTGCTGCCTGCTTCCTAATAACTTGGATCTCTTTCTGAGCAAAATAAAAGTTTTTTTTAAAACGAAGCTTGGATCCCCCCCCCTTCTTTCAAATTGCTCCGTTTTTTGTTCTTTTTTCTTAAAATGCTTTTTTATGCGGCAGTTGGGTTTGGGGGGAAGGAAAGTTTCTCTTGCGAGGTAAGCCAATTACAGAGCAGCATTTAAAGGGGTGGGACTGGATTTGAACTTGGGAAACTGCTTTTCTGTATTCATGCCTCCATTGGCGCACAGTTTCGTCCCTGATCATTCCAGCCAATACATACAGTTTTCCCCAACCCGGGTTACTTTGATCCTGGCTGAAACGGGGAATAAAGGAGGTTAAAGCAACCATGCATAAATGACCAATGTGTGTTTTAAAAAAGGTGACAGGTTTCAATAATACACACACACATATGAAGTAATCAACTATGGAAGTTCTTGTCTTGATGCAACATGAAGTCAATTTTATGGCTCATCTTTGAGGCATTTTGCACTTTCAGTTATCTGATGTATCTGATTCCCCCCCCCCCCCAGGCTGCCGACATTATGTTCAGCCTCTTAGCTTTCAGTGAAGAAACCTGTGGCATGCTGCTTTTCATTCAATCTATTAATTAATTAATTTAGATTTATATCCTGTGCAGTCCAAGAAGATTCAGCTTGGGTAACAACCTTTCAGGAACAAAATCAATAAAACTGGATCATAAATGATTTGATGTACTCATAAAATATTCAAACATTCAACTAAGAAAAAGTCCTTGCGTATTTACAGCCATGAAATGCAGGCCTCAATAAAAGGTCTTTGGAAAGAGAACAGATCGTGTACTGCCACAGGAAGAGAATTTTCCCAGAACTGAAGAGCAGCCAGCAAAAACATTTTGCAATGGAGCCTTACTGAATGAACTTGGCACAGCAATGTCATAGTCAAAAGGGTGATCAGTCTAGAAGATGCATTTAATATGGTGTCTATAAATATGAACTTGCCTTTTAGCTGTATCCCATGTGTTTCCATGTAGGGGTGGCTGCCTCCAGGTGGGACCTGGGGATTCCCCAGAATTGCAGCTCACCTGCAGACTACAGAGATCAGTTCCCCTAGAGAAAATGGTTGCTTTGGAGGGTGGGCTCTGTGGCATTATACCCCAGTGGAATCCCTGTCCTCCCCAGGCTACACCCCCAAATCTTCAGGAGTTTCCCAACATGTATCTAGCAACCCTACCTTTCATCCTCTACCAGTGGCCAGGGGGACCTAGCAACCCTATCTCAATGAGAGACCTTGCTGTCAGTGCTATTACCATTAGGTTTGTCTACTAATGACAGACCCTTCTTAGTAGTATCACCTTGGCTATGGGTCTTTCCATTGTTGCTTTCTTGGTGCCAAATTTATTTGGCTTTATAAAATAGGGTTTTAAAACTGATTTTGGTGTCATTGCATGATTGTGTTTAGTGATTGTTTTTTCTCTTAGTCTGCTCTGAATAAAAACTTGATTTGGCTATGCGTGACTGAATTGCTGATTTGGGTGTTGATCATATAATATCCTGAATTTGACTAAGGGTTTCAGGTTGTTGTCTCTGGGTTATCAGTTAGCATGGTCACCACTTTTACTAGCCCTGTTGAACACATGAACACATGAAGCAGCCTTGTACTGAATCAGACTCTTGGTCTATCAAAGTCAGTATTTTCTACTCAGACCAGCATCACCTACTTGCCTAATCTCTGTAACGGAAGATGCCAGGGACCTGGGACCTTCTGCATGCCAAGCAGATGCTCCACCATTGAGCCACAGCCAGCAGTCTCTCTTGCAGAAATTAAGCAGGCAAAACTCTTTCCATCCCCGTTCCCTGAAACAAATCGCCGCCCCCCCCTGTTAATATCTGATTGTTGGGCTGCTGTCTAAAGGCAGGTTAAAAAGTTAATAACCCTGTTTGTTGCTGAATCAGGCAGACCTTCTTTCACTGTGTCAAGCAATTCCCTGTTCATACAAGAATCTGACATCGTGCAGTGATATCTTTTACTGACAGCTTTAAAATACAAGTTTAAAACTGATATAGCTTTGGAATATTTTTGGCTACAGCCATTACTTTATTGTTATCACATTTTAATGTTTTATCTTATAAAATATCTTGACAGTGGTATGCTAAATCTATTGCTAGTTCAATTAACGTTGGAGACCAGTTTATATATAGCTACATGCTGGCTTAATGGCTGAATGTAAATGCAAGCAGAATATACACCAGTTTTCAAAATGTATACTATGATTCTTTTATATGGAACTACTGGAAAAGCTAATATGGTTGGAATACATTTTGTCATAGCCGTTTCTTAAGGGAAAAAAAGGATGATTCATTTTTATCAGTATGAATATCCTCACGAACTTCAAATTCATTATTCATTTAGCCCCATTTGTGTTAGGCCAAAGTTCAAGATTTATTAAACTGCTATTCAGTAATCTGACAAATTCAGTGCATGGAATCTGATTCATCAGTTCATTTGTTAACCAGTAAAGTTGACTTATTTTAATGTAACTTTTTGACTCATTTGATTTAAAATCAAATTCAAACCTACTGATTTAATGACTATTAAACATCAAGTGTACAGTTCAGCCACAAACCAGAAGAACTGGAGCACTTATTTTCAAGTAAAAGTATGCTTCACACTTAAGACATGCAGAACTAGGACATCAAGTGGAAAGGGTTGTACTTAAATTTTTAAATAAGCATGATCTGTAGATGAGTGAGTAGTCAAATGCCAACCCCAATCTCCAATCATTGGGTGTCACCTCCCCTTTTCATCCCATTAGTACCTCTGTTGTCCCTGCTTTGCGATCACACAGTTTTCAGACACCAGATGTTCTTGCTCACCTGAGTATTCTCTCATTCATAACTCCTTGCTTACAAACTAGTTACACTTGGTGGCCTGTGCTGTTTTCCTTAACCAGAGCTATATTGGCTACAAGTCATGCACATAGGTCTGAAATTAGGTTGCTGGGTGAGTGGTTTTGGCAGGCAATTGGCCGCCAATCCACTGAGCTGCTCCAGAGAGGGATCGTGTGCGCGCGTGGCTACACGCAGTGCAATCATGTTGCTTCCAGGGTTATCCCCGGGATGCACTGCATCACTGTGGCAGCTTTAGCACTTAAACCCCCAGGGAATGAGGGCGGGCTACAAGTGTGAGAAAATAAATAATAAATAATGATAATAAATAGTTTGAAGTGAGGATGATAGTTGTTCTAAACAAAGGAAAGGAAAGCATTGCTATACTGGGGAAGGGGGAGGCACTTGGGACCACCACCCTTAGTGAAAAATTCAGGAGGAGAAACTAGACACAGTCATAAAAATGAAGGACGTTGTTATATAGGATTTGGTTTCTTGGAGCTGAGGAGGGTTTTTTGTTTCTTTGTTCTGTTTTTACTAAAGATGTGAAACTTCTGCAATAGGTTCTTCCATATACCAATAAAGCTTACTGTGGTCTGAACAGACAAAAGGGAGTTTTATGTATGTGGGTTTAGGGTGCTCATGCTTCCACATGAAAACCCCCGCTTTCTTCCTCAAAAGGAAATGAAAAGGGTGTGGATATGTATAAAACCAGTAGGAGAGGGGAAAAAGAAAATGGCTCTAATGCACAAGAAAAAAAGTGATGGGTGGGCAATGGCTGGGAGGAGGGACATGATGAGACACAGGAAAAGGTTTTAGTATTGCAGCTTTTTTTAAAAAAAATCTATACATGCGCCCCTTCCATAGAAGATGTGATGTGTGAAGTGAGTATATATGCTGTCTAGATGATTAATGAAGTATCAGCATTCACATGAAAAAGCCAGGAAGTGGAACTTTAATTGGAATAAGGTATACAATGAAATTCAGATTGCTTTAAATATTTATTTCAACCGAAATGCCACCTTCTGTCTTAAATTTTGATTTGCACTCTTCCTGAAAGGGAGGATTGATGAGCCAGGCACCTTAACAAAGGCTAGTTTGCTCAGATACAAATATTATAAGAGGTGCTGGCCAAAAAAAGAAGAAGCAGAAGTGGAGTCTGGTAAAATCATAGAGCTGACACAAGATTTCATGCTCAGGAAAGGTAGCATTTACAAGATAGGGCTTGGAATAGTTTGTTATTTCAACCAGGATCCTAACAAGCCTAGCACTAGCTATTTAAAAACAATGTTGGCATGCCCTTGACCGAGGGTCCCCAATATTTTGAAGCCTGTGGGCACCTTTGAAATTCTGACACAGGGTGGTTGGTGCAACCACAAAATAGCCGCCGCAGGAGGTGGAGCCAACCACAAAATGGCTGTCACAGGAAGCAGAGCCAACCACAAAATGGCAGGGACTGAGGCTATTAATAACTCTAATAGTAACCCTTCAGCATTTCAGGAAGAAGCTTTACTCGACATGACGCTTTTAAAAATAAACACATTGTTTAAAAAGAGTTTCTTGTATACACACAACTTACGTCCACTAAATAGAGAAGATTCTTATGCTGTGGTGGCAGCCACTGAAGAAGTGATTATATTTAAAAATCAGATCTCCATTGAGCTCTGCTGAGCTTAAGCCCCACCTGGTCCCTCCCATTTTCTACAGCCACTAGAAAAGATGCCAGCATGTTTCATGGCACACACAGGGGACCCCTGCCATTAACTTTCCCTTCATTGTTGCAGCTTATTACTTTGATTTAGGCTTGGTTGGGCAGTATACAGAAGGCAGGGGAGGAGGTTAATCAGAGGATTAAAAAAAAAGAAATATTACATCTAAGATATGGAAATAGTTTGGGCAGAATGGTCTTATTAATCAAGGAAGAAATGAAAGGATACATATTTGTGCATCTTAATCAGTATGTATCTATGTTGGGAAGATAATTTCTGTCCACCTAATTTTCTTTTGCACGTTCCCTGTTTTCACTTATTTGCTGTATACATTGTTACACCATTTTATACCATTCTAAAGTGATATGTCATTTGCACAAAAACAAGAATCTGTATTAATTGCACTATTTCTATTGCATTACATTAGTATGATTGGGTGGGAGGAGGATGACCACAGTTTTATTTTGGATGTGGAGAAACTTCAACTTCCAAACTGAACCAGATTTGTCAAGAGATTCAGTAACATCTCTAACCACTGATGAAGTGGTTGATGCTTTCATTATGGATATAGAGCCATGTAATTTTGTGGCAAACCTAGATTTAGTCCCAATCATACACTCAAGGGAAGGAACTGCCAATCCTGGCTCCTTGGCCAGCAAACATGTACTTTTTAAGCCTTTGCAAGTATGGGTTTACTTATTCTCAAATTACATCTTCAGGTATACATTTAAACCCTCTTAGATGTGGATCTAGATATGAAGTTTGTAAAGTGAACTTTATATTCCCCAGTTTTACAGAGAGCAGAAAATAGCTGCTGGTTTTGCACTGTCTTCGAGGAATGGTGAGATAATAATACAGACTCCTGCCCTCATCCCATCAGTCATAAAAATGCATGATGCTTATACTTTTTTTTTTTTATTCTCTATCCTTGCTCAGGTTACTTTATTCTTCAAAGGATCTCAAGATACTAGCCAGAAGGTATAGCAGCTCTATTTCTGCAGTGAAAGATGCTGGTTTCATCGAACATACAAAAGGTCCTCAGCTGGGAAACGCTTCTTCCTGCCATTCAGCCAGGATTTTTCAGTATTTTCAGTGCCTTTTGAGAAAAGACAGCTATGGCAGATTCACATATGCAAGACAACACTTCAGTGCCTGGGACCAGAGAGGGGCATGGAAAGAACATGAAGCAATGACTTTGCAGTGGCCTGCCCTGGAATAACAGCCAGTGAGCCTGAAGAAATGAACCACTGACCTCACAAAAGTGAATCTGTCAAATCAAGCCTTTGCAAATAGGGGGGCATAGGTCAGTTCCTTTTGCTCCATTTCAGTTCTATTTTTTTTTTATGTACTGAAAAGTGGGAGTCATGGGAATAATGTGCAAGATCTAATCAACCAAGCAAAAGAAGAGAAAACAAGCGTCATTATGTGGCCTGGCTGGAATGCTTCCATTTATAATGTCTGGGAGAAAGGTCTTTATCATCACATAAATAGCTGGGGTTTTTAAAAGGAGCTCAGTGAGTAAGGAACCCAACTTCCACTGTTTTTCAATTATTCACAGAGATATAAGAGACTATAGTTACAAACTCTGCACAATCTCATCTTCAAATGTTAAACAAATGCTACCAGGGATTGCTGTTTTAACCTTTAAGAACACGGCAAGGAAGACTTCGATGCACATATGTTGCACTGTGGAGGGGCTCTCCTGATCCTTCACAGCAAAATATTTCTTTTAAAAGGTAGAACATTAAAATTATTAAAAGTATATAAAGTGTGGCATACTGCCATTTAAGCATCTGATCAAAATTCAAAAAGGAATAACTGTGCTTTTTATTAAAGAGATAAGAGGGTTATAGTATGGTATGAAGAAGCCCAATGAGAAGGCAGCTTCCATGAAGGTCTAGAGTATCCCAGTAATCCAAGTATAACCATAAGCCAATGTGCCAAGTCAAACAGAACCAAAATCAAAACAGAGAATCTCTGCAGTGGAAACTCCAGGTGGGGGAGCACTTCTGCAAGCCAAGCAGAACCAATGGCAATGTACAGATGCCCAGCAAAACCTAGTGCCACTGGGGCAGTGGAAGCTTAACAGGACTAATGTCAAGCCGGAGAATCACAGCTGAAGAAATCCAAGCTGGAGGGATGGGGGGAGGGATTTTGCAAGTGCAACATTTTTAAAAATGTGAACCTGACACAGAGCAACTCCACAAAAGGGGGGGAAAAACCCTCTTAAAACTGAGAAACAGACTTGAAACTGACAGAAGCAGCCTGGCAAGCTGATAGCAACCCCCAAGAGACACAGAAACAAAGGGAAAACAGGGAAAAGGAAATAATAGTCCTGGGAGCCTGCAAATGCTGGCTCAAAAATGTTTCTGGGTAATCTCGAATATTTCTGGGATTTTTCAGGATCATTTTTTCGGAATCCTGGAAAATTCCTGAATATATTTGGGATGACAATTATATCTGAAAAATATAAATATCGTATTTTTGGGGTATATTTTTGGCTTGGTTTTACCTGAATCTTCCTGAAAATGGGGAGCTGGCAGAACATCCGGCAGCCCATTCCTTGGGGTGGGGTGGGGTGGATCCATGGTGGCTGGGAGTGGTGCAGCCTCACCGCCTCCTTAGAGGCTTCCTGGCTGCCGCGGAGGGGAAAAGGCCTTTTTTAAAAAGAAAAAAATGAAAATAGGGGGAAATGCCCCATAGCTAAAAATGCGACTGCACCACCAAAAAAAAAAGGTGGCACAGCCCCACTGCTGCTCAAGAAGGCATTCCTGAAGCAAAAGGGGATAGGAAGCTGACTAATGTCAGCTCCATCCCTTAGAATGCCCGCCGACGCTGGTGCAGGCTTTCCCTTCTGGGAAATCCTTGCCGGCACGGCTGCACTGACGGTGGGGGACAGAGGAGCTCTGTGGCTCCCAGACACCAGTGTGTTTGCCCTTGCGCCGGTGTAGGTGGTACCTACGCTGGCACATGGTCACGCTGACTCCAATGAAGCTTCGCCTCCCCTCAGGAATGTGCTCTAAATGAATGGTAATCATTCTAGCAAATGGTAATGGTAATAATTCTACCAAATTTTGTTAGTATGGTCAGGAATAAAATGTGACCACAGTTTCATCCAGTCAGGGAGAAGTTGTAGCATAAACTGGGATTCCTCAAGGGATGTGCTGTAACTAATCCTGTTCAATTGATAATGGAGATATAATACGGAATGGTTGTGTATTACATTTCCAGGGTTATCAAGGCCTTTGGGTAGCCTTGCTTCTAATGTTCCAAACACATGCTTTCCTCCATGTGCTTTTAAGATCATAGCACTTTTTTGTCTTGCCAAAAAGATACCTTCTTGGCTTTCTTCAATTCCCATAATCTCCCTTCCACTTAAAAAAAAATTAGGAATTTGAAGAGCAAGCATGTCAACATATAAAAGGAAGGTCCCAGTTCAATTCCTGGCATGCCCTGTTGAAGGATTTCACGTAGCAGGGCTGGAAGGACATCTTTCTGCCTGAGATTTTGGAGAACTGTAGCAAGCCTCAGTAGGTAGAACTGAGCTAGATGGGGCACTCACCCTGGCTTAGCATGGGTAAAACTCATCCATAGTGGTGTGGAGGGAGGGAAAAGGCAAATAACGATATATTTAGTTAAAAATTATTTTATTTAAAACATCTACTGCCTTTCTTCCAGAAAACTGAGAGCCAAGGTGGGCAACAACAATTAAACCATTATATCACAAAACATCAAACAATAACCATTAAAATGGCCAGCAAAAACCATCATCTCACATTCATTTCTTTGCATGCTGACATATAAACTTTTAAAAATTGGTATATTCATCCTTTCACCCTTGATAAATATTCAATATTCTGAAAAGGTGGATGACTTTTTTCTTCTCTTAGGTATGCAATCATTAACCAATAATTAAACAGCAAATTGATTGGATGCATGAAGGTGGAAGAAGCTCTTATCATAGATTCACAGTTTAATTACCAACAGTTACATAATTAGAAGAACAGCTAGATTTGAGTCCAGTAGCACCTTAGAGACCAACAAGATTTTTGAGGTATAAGCATTTGTCAAAGCTTCCTTCTTTAGATACCAAGGGAAGGGAGCTTTATTTAAAACATCTATCTGCCAAAAATCTTCTTGCTCTCTAAGGTGCTACTGGACTCAAATCTAGCTGTTCTACTTCACACCAACACAGCTACCCTCTGAAACTAAAATCAAAAGACTTCCTAGTCTTCATACCTTGTTCAAAAGAATGGAATATCCTGAATGCAGAAGCCTATGTAAGGTTTTTTTTTAGGATTTATTTTTTATTATTTAAAATAATTATAAAAGATACAAAAGATAACAACAATGAACAAAAAATAGAGATAACACTGAGATTGCTACTACACATAAACTTGATCTGACATGCTTAGACAAAATAACGAACTACCAACATCTATACAGTCATTGATAGACCTATGCTATAGCATTGGAAAATGTTTCATTCGGAACAAAACAGTATATTAGATATATAAGCCATCATATTTCTACAATCGTTTCTATATTTGACTCTTTCCATTCCATGATTTCTAGATAATCTATATCCAAAATACAGTAATGCAATTTTTTTGTTAATTTATAAACTGCTTCATATTTATAATAGCTTAGCTATGATGTATAGATGTTATACAAAACAAATAATCTTAATATTTAATCACAACAGGCATATTTTTGTCAGACCCCACCCTCTCCTTCAGACCAAATTTTGTGAGGAATAGATGTAATAGGGTTTCCGTTTGTCTTGGAACTCTTTAATTGGCCTTCTGTTCACATAATCTGTCAATTTTGCCATCACCACATATTCTGCTAATTTACTCTTCCGATCCTCTATATCTGGGAATGCTTCAAACTTCCATTTTGTTGCTAACGTGACTCTAGCTGCTGTTACCATATATTTAAATAGTTTAAATAGTTTTTGTAATGCCAATTGGTGTTATCCCCAGTTGTTCTTCAGGTCCATTGGGAGCTTAATTTTAAAAAAATTCTGCATTTTCGTATGTATTTCTTTCCAATATTTCTTGGCTATATTACAGGACAACCACGTGTGATAAAATGTCCCTTCATTATTCTTGCATTTCCAGCACATTCCTCCGTATTCCTTATTCATCTTCTGAATGTCTTTTGGAGTTATATACCAGCAATAGAACTTCTTGTACCAATTTTCTCTCAACGATTAACTGGCTGTAAATTTTATTGCTTTTGACCATAGTGTCTCCCATTGTTGCAGTGGTATCTCTTCTCCAAGATTCTGCATCCATTTCACCATACATAGCTTGACCTGTTCAGTTTCTGTATCGTATTTAAGTAATAATATATGAATTCTTCCCAATAGATGATCTTTATGTTGCACTATCAAATCAGTCAGGTCTCTTATTCTTTCTGTTGAAGATTGACAATCTTTCTTTAGTCTTGAGACTTTACAGGGGACAGTGAGGCTCAACGGTGTAGCACATGAACTGAGTATTCACCCTAGGATTCATCCTAGGTTCCTTGGCAGTGTGTAACAGTGCATTCCTGAAAGGGGGGGCAATGCTCTTAGGAGCCAGAGTGACCCGTACGCTGGTGTCTGTGCCACTTGTGCCATGCAAACTGCATGGATGCCGGCATAGTGCCACTTATGCTGGCCCTTCTGGACCATGGCTGCAGAGTGGGGCTCAGGCACCGGTGGGATCTCCCACCAGTGTTCTCCCGGCGCAAGTCCCCACACAGGCATTCCCGGGGCATAGCTGCTGTTAGGTAGCTTCCAAACTCCTTTCCTCTTGGGAATATCTCCCAGGATGGCAGTAGTCCTGCAACACCTTTTTAGGTGGTGTAGGCCCACTTTCCCCTATGGGGGGGGAAGCCTTTTTTACTAGTTTTATTTTGAAAAAAAGGCTTTTCCCCCTTCTGTGGCGACCAGGAAGCCTCTGAGGAGGCTTCTCAGCTGCGCCATCCCAGCTACTGTGGTTCTCCTCCCCCCTTCAGGAATGCACTGTCAGAGTTTCTTAAACCATTTTACATAGCTAGAGGGTTTATTGTTAAGGTCACTACTGAGAGATTCCTGAACTGGTATTCACTGCCATATCCAGTGGCAAGTTTGCTTAATATTTTTCTGGACTCTGAAACTTTGAAACTAATCACGGGCTGTTTTCTCCACAAACATTAAGATCCAGCCATAAAATGGCTGTGACTAATAAATTAATTAAATTAGTGCTGCAAAACATTTAATCTATACGGAGCTGACAACATTGGGTAATGCAGAGAACCCTATTCTATGTGGAGTTATGCATGCAAGGGATATTTGTTTCACCCACCTGTAGCTTGTAAGCTTGTCTAAGGCAACAATTCACTTTTTAAAAACTATCCAATTTCACCTGAGTTCTTTTAAAAACAGAATCAATAGGCACATTGGAATTTAAATTAGAATGTAACTAGATGTAGAGCTGGGGGTACCTAAATTTGTCAACTGAAGCCTAGTCAGGTACATACTGACTATATATTTTAGCATTAGATATGGCCACCTTGGTCTCTATATTGATTCTAGTAATGTGGTTTTATAGTTTTTACTGACTTAGTTGTTATTCTTCGTGAATGAAATCAGTGTTCAGAGGAGGGAAAGCGTATGTGTTTGCTTAAACTTTGCAGCTTATTCATTCCCACTGAAACTGGGTTTAGGAGGATGTAAACGACAGTGCCATGTTTGTATATTATATCCCATCAGTATAATCATATAATCATAATCAGTATAATTATATCCCATCAGTATAATCAAATGACTAACTGAGGCTATCGTATTTTGGTCACATCATGAGACGACAAGAGTCATTGGAAAAGACAGTCATGCTAGGAAAAGTTGAGGGCAGCAGGAAAAGAGGAAGACCCAACAAGAGACGGATGGACTCAATAAAGGAAGCCACAGCCTTTAATTTGCAAGACCTGAGCAAGGCTGTCAATGATAGGACATTCTGGAGGACTTTCATTCATAGGGTCGCCATTAGTCAGAAGCGACTTGACGGCATTTAACACACACACACTAGGGCTGCTGATTAGGTTCTATCTAAACTGAAAAACAGCTGAATTTTGCCCGAGTCGGCTGTTTCTAGTTTGGATAGAACCGAAGTCAAAAAAGAAAAAAGAAAAAAAAAGGGAAAACGATGAGCTGAATTCAGTGAGTTTGGGAGGAAGCCGGATAAATTCGTACAAATTTGGCGACCCCGAATCAGCATTCTCCCGCAGCCAATAGGTGGCCAAGCTGGGTCTTCTGCCCAATCAGTTGTGGATGAGTGCGTGAGCCCAGCTGCTGCGTGGCCCAGGGAGAGAAAGAGAGTGTCTGTGTGTGTGAGAGAGAGAGATCCCCCTGGGGGGTGCGTGTGCATGGTCCCAGGTTGCTGTGCGGCCCGGGGGGGGGAGAGAGTGTCTGTGTGTGAGAGAAAGAAATCCTCGTGTGGGTGGGTGCGTGTGCGTGGTCCCGGGTTGCTGTGTGGCCTGGGGGGGGGGCGGAGAGAGAGAGGCCATTTATGCATGGGAGGTTTTGCTTTGGATTTGCCACTCTCTAGATGCACATTTTCCCCATCTAAATCCTCAAAACTCAACAATAAGCTCCCATGCAGAGTTTTGAAAATCTGGACGGGGAAAATGTGCATCTAGAGAGAGGCAAATCCAAGGCAAAACGTCCTGTGCATAAATGGCCAGAGAGCCTCTGTGTGTGAGTCTGTATTCCTTCCATTGCTGCTGCTCCTGTGCTGCTCCTGTGCTGATCGTGAGAGATCCTGAGTTGACCTGCTGCTGCTTGCTGGAATCAGATTGGATTACTCCTCCTGACCCCTGCTTTTGCTGGAAGAGAAGACATCCACAGTTTGACCCATTTTGGGGCTTTTCTCTATAACTTTTTTCCTGTGTGTGTCTGTGTATGGGGGGAGAGATTCTGTGTGGGGGGGGAGAAGCCAAGGGGGGGCTGTTCTGCTGGGGGGTTGATTGCCTCTGCACTAGTGTTTTTTTTTTTTTTTTGCTGTTTTCACTGGTGGTTGCCACCTTTGCCTGGAGGTCAGTGTGGGTTGGTGAGTCTCTCTCTCTGGCTGCCCCGTTCTCCTTTGTTTGGAATTTGCATCTTCTTGTTGCAGGGGGGGAACTGTTCTGCTTGGGGGGGTTGATTGTCTCTGTGAGCCATGTCCGTAGAATCTGAGCGTTTGCTTTATTTTGCGCGATGGGGGAGGGAATGGCATGTAGCGGGCGTGCATGTGTGTATGTGCCAGTGGTGTCGTGTGCCATACAATGCAGCATCCTGCTTATTCCCCCCCTCCCTGGCCCCTCGTGGGTGTCCCTGCTCAGGATTTCTCCTTTCTCCTGACAGTTACAGCTCAGCCACGTTGTCTCCTCCCTCAACTCCCCCCCCAGTCTTTGTTGTTTTTGGGTGCCCCCGGGGCTGAGGAAGCCGTGACAGGAGGAAGCGAAATGTAGAGGAAAAGGCGGGAAGTCCTGATCCTCCAGCCTGCTTACTCAGCCGTACTGAAGGTAAAGCGGAGCAAATTGTAAACAACGCCGCCTTTTATCAGTCTGCAACAATGGGAGGTTTTGCCTTGGATTTTCTGCTTTCTAGATGCACATTTTCTCCATCCAAATTCTCAAATCTCAACAATAAGCACCCCTGCAGAATTTTGAGAATTTGGCTGGGAGAAATGTGCATCTAGAAAGCGAAAAAGCCAAGGCAAATCCTCCCGTGCATAAATAGCCAACGAGAAACAATGGGAGGTGGATGTGAGGGCGATCTGGCTGTGACATGTGTCACCCCATTGATTGCCGGGGTTGATTCAGCTGATCTGGCTGGCTAGGCGGGTGTTCCCTACCTCCCTCACCGCTCCATGTGCGTTCCTCCCGAAGCTGTGCACTCAGTGGAAGAGGACAACCATCCCAGATAGACAGAGTGTACCGTTCTTCGGTGAAGGATATACAATAGCTGCGCTCTCCTGCTAGAACCTCCAAACAATGGGAGGTTTTGCCTTGGATTTTCCACTTTCTAGATGCACATTAAGGATTGCCGGCTCCCATTCATTCCAATAGGCGGATGGGGGACCCCTTCCAGACCCCATAATTCAGGACCCCCTGACCCAAACTTCACCAAATGTGGAGGTTCTTGCAAATAGGGTCTCTTCAAGCTACCCTGAATGTTTGGGACCTCTACCTCCAAAAATGCCTTCCCCAGAGCCACGAAAAGGCGTGAATGTTTTTTTAATGGCTTTGAATGGCCGAATAGGGGGAGTTTGGAATTCGGCACTTCCTGAATAAAAATGGGCCGAATTCAGCCAAATCCGAATCGAACTGAATTTTTTTCAACAGCCCTAACACACACATAATCAGTAGGCACTGTGGATGAAGGCCTGTACTGTAGTACAGATATGCTTCATGACACAGTAGATTTCAGTACCAAAAATGAACTTTCTTTAGTCTTCTGTGAGTGCCTGATTCCAGCTGCGTTCCTCAGTTTAGATGATCTCTGTTCAAGTCTCCAGTTTTACTTTTATTTGTCAGCTTGAATGAAACTCTTCACGTGGAGCCAGTTATGTCAAGGTTTGAACTTCAGTAATATGCTCCTTATGTCTACTATTTTTGACTGTCCCAAGGAAACATACTACATCCCTCCATCTACCATATGGAGACAATAATATTAATCTACTTTACAGGGCCTTTGGAAGGGTTATTGAAGTCATGTGTGTGAACTGCTTTGAAAACTCTGTTAATTATTAAATTGTTATGTCAGCTCAAATCCATGCATTTCCAGAGCCATGAACGAAACAATTTATTTCACAGTGGAATTGTAATTTAGAAGAAGAAGAAGAGTTGGTTTTTATATGCAGACTTTCTCTACCACTTAATCAAACCACCTTACAATCACCTTCCCCTCTCCTCTCCACAACAGGCACCCTGTGAGGTAGGTGGGGCTGAGAGAGCTCTAACAGAGCTGTAACTTGCCCAAGGTCACCCAGCTGGCTTTTGTAAGGGTTCCTGACCTCTCTGTGCAAATTCCATAAAATCACTTGTTCAGTCAGTCATGTAGAAACAAGGTTCGTTTATTGGAAGCTACAGAAGATACAGTCAGCATGCAGATAAAAGTTGCAAGTAAGCCAGACATCTCTACTACAGAATTATATCCCCTACAGGGAAGCAAAAGGTCACACCTATGTTATGGGAAGCCACAAGATAGATGGGTACGGTGCAGACATCAATCGTCCCCAGGGAGCTAGTTAGGGTTATCTACTTTCCAAGGCCGGAATAGGCAAGAGGGAGTGAACCAAAGCACAGCCGGGGAAACACAGCAGGGGAGGCACTCGTGAGACATACCAGCCAGGGCTTGACAGATATGGCGCCTGAACTCAGGGAAGGCCAAATGGTCTGAACTGCTTTTATGAGTCCAAAGGGAGGGGGGAATTGGGACACCACAGCACACAAGGACATACAGACCCTCAGAGCTTTGTGTATAGGAGTGGGGAAACAAATCCAATTCACCAGATTAGCCTCCGCTGCTCATGTGGAGGAGTGGAGAATCAGATTCTCCAGATCAGACTCCACCGCTCTTAACCACTACACCACGCTGGCATTAAGGGTTGGGCATTCAGAAATAATCTCATCAAAATCTGAACCAAACCCCCTCTATTTTGCTAAAATATTTACAGCACAGTCCATGAGTTAAGGAAGAGTATACCTCTGTTTAGGATTTTGATTGGTAGTCCTGAATGCACAGCATTTAATAACTTTCATGGATTTAGAAAGGTGCAACTCAGAATAGCACTGTTAATATTCTGAAGCTGAGTGATTTCTATAATGTCCGTCAGTAATTTCCAGAAATTTTTGGAAATGACTATGGGTGTGTTCCAGATTACATTTTCTGCTTTTCTCTCTCTCTCTCTCTCTCTCTCTCTCTCTCTCTCTCTCTCTCTCTCTCTCTCTCTCTCTCTCTCTCTCTCTCTCTCTCTCTCTCTCTCTCTCTCTCTCTCTCTCTCTCTCTCTCATTCTCTCTCTCTCTCTCTCTCTCTCTCTCTCTCTCTCTCATTCTCTCTCTCTCTCTCATTCTCTCTCTCATTGCATCCCACTAGGGACAAACGAGGCAGAAATCATACCTCCACTTCTGTTAGCAGAACATGCAGCCTGGATCCCTCAGTATTAGTCTGACATCTCACACTCTATTTCTGGTTAACTGTATGCAGACATATAATCTAATCAGATTTCCAACCACAAGAGTTAACAGGTGAAAGAATATAGATAGGTGTTTCTGTGTACTGTGTTTCCATTCTCCACCAGTTATTGTACTGTCTCCCAATATTTTGGAGAGGGATTTCTTGGAGAGGGATTTCTGACCAGAAGACTAATTTTACTGCTGGTTATCTTTAGCCTATTAGTGTTTTGTATGAATTCATTATATTGCATTTATGATACAGTATTTATTCTTAGATGGGTTTTATTTTTCATGCACTCTAGTTTATATTGTGTTGTTAGTTGCCTTGAATCCCTGCTGGGAGAAAGGCAAGGTCACAATTCATAAGTAAATAAATAAAATGTGAGATAGTGGCATAGGCTATATACCCCATACACACACTAAGCAACAGTTATACAGGTAAGACAGATGAACCCTTTGATTGTATCCTATGGAATACATGTGTTATGACCTGGGAGGATAGAGAAAGAGGTATGATAGGCAGGCCACTGGCATGGAAGAGAGGGAAGCATTTTACTTTTGGTCTATGGAAGGCAGGCAAGCTGCTGCAGATTGGGTCGGAAGAGGAGCAAATTATTTCCCTCCAGTGGAAAGGAGAGCAAAACTAAGTGACATCCAAGATATCTGTGATGTGAAATGTGATGAGATCTCTCTACATAAAGATAATTGATAAGAATTATATATCTTTAATTTCATTTAAAAGCAGCTGTGGGGAAGGGTTTAATTTTACAGGGACCATGGACTACAGGTGGGTGGGAGACAACAACCTATTTTTAGTTCAGCATCAAATGGGACAACGCTTATGCCTCTTCACATGTAAAGAAACCACTGGTGGGAACCAAGGAACCTAAGAAAATAACAGAAAATTATGTTGTTGATATAATAATAACAATAAAGAGTTTAAAAACACACACCAATTAACCAAAAACAATTCCACCCATAAGTTTGATGTGATTTCAGGTTTTTTTTAAATTACTACTCCAGATCTAACTGTTAGCAAGGGAGGGGGAGAAGGTGGGAACTCCATTTCTGTGGGTGGCCTTGTTCCTCAGTTCTTGTATCCTCAACCTCCCACATGAACCTTTGCTGAAAGATACAGGGGGTGTCAAATCAGCAGCATAATGGGAGATGGACAAATCCTATATTACTGAACAGCAGCTCAAATAGAAGTTCTGCAAGGGACTGGTTTCGAATGAGATGAACATATTCCTGACATTTACATATAGTTCCCTCTGGAAAGCATAGTCTAAAGCAGACTTCCGATTATCATTATTTTCTGGTGAAACACACACACAAAAAATATTTGCCTCAAATATTTTAGAAGTATTAGGGGTTAAAGTACAACTTTCTTTTTGTGTCCTGGATGAGCTCTTGAATGAACTGATATTTATCTGGAAATTACCTCCCCACACCCTGGTGATCACAAAGAATGAGTTCTGGTTAGTTTTAAAAGATTCTGAAGTCATGGCTCATAAAATGGAAAACAGTGGTGTAGAGTGAATAGATTGCCCTATATAGGAATGAATGGAGGGAGTTAAAAAAATAAATAAATGAAGGGACTAGTAATGCTGGTCTTCTTTTGGGAACTGCATAATATCTGAGAAATTTGATTACAGAAAGTGCAGCGGCCACAGGCCCTAACTATGACACTACAAGTTCTGGGATTGTGCCCACTCACCATCTTACCTCTCTCCTATCTTTTATTGGCTATAAGCACTTTTGAATTAGATTTTATTTACTAAGGCTTAGTAAGATTTTCTTAAAGTAACAGTGTGTGGGTATTTAAATCTGAAGTTCAAACTCGGATGTCAAACTCCCACAGCAATCTGATTTTTTTTTTGCCTTGTAAGCACAACATTACTATCACACTCTGTCACTATGTGTTCTGTTTACTTGTAAAGAAGCTCTCACTGAAGATTTCTAAATATATACCTATGATTGGCTCGCATCCCTGTATTTGTGTACATCCAGATTACTGGAGGAGGAGGAGGCAATTAATGTACACTGAGTGTTCATTTTAGGTTTTGTACAATTGTTCATGTCTCCTTGCTCACTCAGACACAAATATATTTACATACCCAAACAAACACATTTCCAGTTCCATGTATTTAGACAACGATATGTCCAGTAGTAAAGTCCTGGACCAAGTGTGGATAATGAAAACAGCACAATGGGGACAGACAGAAGAAAAAGGGAATCTTCTGCATATTATGGGACTCCCAGATATGAAGAGAACTATTAATTTTCTCATTCATCCCTCAAAGAGAAGGGGGAATCTTTTAAAAAATGGACCTATTGAGGTCTGCACATGCACACTATATTAGCTGACAAGATGAATGGAAGCAAATGGCTTCTGTTGAGGATATGAGTAGGATGCCTCAACACCTACTGGTTCGGCTTCACCCTGTTCACTAGTTTTGTATGGGGACATGATTTTGCTATGAGCGATTTGATAGTTCATTGATCGGTTTGTGGGTGTTTGGTTGTTTTGCTGTATTCCCTACCAACCATGCAGTGCAGTGTAATTGGCTTTTTGCACATGTGTGTTCTCTCACAGCCTGACTGAGATCTACTACCTCTCTCATCCATGCTTCATAACTGCTCATCTCAACAGGCAATTATTTAAATAGATCTCGCACAAATCACATAAATCTGTCTTTAATAAATGCTGTGTTTCAATAAAATTCTACCCTTCGGTGATCATCTGAGTATTTCTTAGTAATGCTAAGGTTACCAATCAGTTTGAATCAGCAGCGTCTTTGTGCGTGTGTAGTTTTGGGAAAACCTGATACAAACTGGTTTAGATCACTCACAAATCATATAAATCCGTCAGCAATCAATGCTGTGTTTCAAGAAAATCCTATCCTTTGGTGTCTGGCTAAGTAGTCCTTAGTGATGATAATGGCTGCAGATCAACTTGAATCAGCAGCTCCCTTGTGCATGCGCAGTTTTGGGAAAGCCAGACACAAAGTAGTTTGGCAGACATTAGCGCACAGTTGCTTGGCATGAACCAAACAGACTGAATGACCATCTTACATCTGATTGCTACCTTCAAACTAGGCAAGTTCATCAAATGCATTCACAGCACAATTTGCAACAACACTAGATATGAGGAGAGGTGAAAGGCCTCCCTCCATGGCTCCTGTTGAGATTGCTATAGGGAAAGCTCTCCTGCTAAGCTGATGATTGGGACTTTTGCTCCTGTATGAAAGGAGGTGAGAGGCAGGTTTCTCAGTCTTCCCACTTTTCTTCACTTACCCCATCAAGAACTGTTTGAGGCAATGTATCCCAGAGCTCTGCTAGAGTATTTGTCCTGTAAGTCCTTCCATACTACATCTGAAGATTTTACACACGGGCTGCTTCCAAATGGGGGCAGGGATGTCTGTGCTTCATTGGAAATGGCTTGCAGGAAAACATAAACATGGGCCAACTCAGTTGATAGTGGACCTAGAATGAGTTCCATGGGAGTATTTGCCAGCCCATAGGAAGTTGGGGGTAGGGACAATATTTTCCACATCATGCCAATGAGCAACATCACTTTTGGTGAAAATCTGGAAGTGACATCATCCCATCAGCTATAGAGTTTTGTGTGAATCCTAGAATGTCCTACTGGCATAATGATGCCACTTCCTTTTTTTTTTTTTTTTTTTTTTGCTGGATGTGATTTTAGAATGACTCTGAGAAGTGCCTTTAATCCCCCCTCTGTGGTCTATTAGGCAGAGCGGAGAACAGGTTGCCCAGCCAGGAAGTCTCCCCCTATAGTAGGAGAGTTGCCCCCCTAGAGTATACAAGGCGGCTAGTTGACAAACTCTGCCATGCTGAAGCTACCTATGCAGTTGCTATAGTCTGCACAATTGCAATTGCAATTTTCCACAATGCCAGAAGAGTGCAAACCCGAGCAGCCGTATATACAGCCACCCATATCATAATACCAGTTCACTGTCAAGTCAAGTTTATTAATATGGTTGACTGACCAATCACGTGCCAACACATCAAAATTTCCAGACACAATAGTTTTGCACCGCAGAATCACAGACTGCCCGTACATATAAAGGTGTAAGGTCAATAAAAGCAACCCCTGGTTAAAATTTATTACATTAAAATTGATAAAATTGTAAAATATTCTAGCAATCATTCTCTAATAAACCTCTGCGTATTATAATAGCAACAGTGCAGAACTTGGCAGTTTGGAGCGTAAGCTGAGGGTCTTCTCCTAATAGGAGTTTCTTTGCCAAAAGCTCAACTGACTCATCAGGGAATTTACCAAGTAGGGAGTACCACTTCACTGAAATTACAAACTTTCTGAACATGGACTAGATGCAAGCTCTCATGCTTCTGAGGTGCTTGTGTGAGGACATTACAGGTATATATGAAGTGCTTCATGATTGCCTTAGTCAAGTAGGTCTTTTTTTTAATTTTTTTATTGCTTTTTATAATAAAACATACAAACAAAAAAAGAAAAAAATATAATAGTAGTGAAATCATAATACAAAAAAAACATAAAATACATAAAACATATACAGAGCACTAATTCACTACTAATACAATATTCTTTTCTCTTTATAAACCCTATAGTGCCCTAAAATCCAAAAACCCGCCCCCCCACCACTGTGCCCTTCACCATTGAACTTCCGGCGAGGTGTTATGACAATATATAAAACTCTATTATTATAATCATTAATTTAAAAATCACGTTGAACTATAATTCGTTAACTATACTTTTAAAATCCGTTTTTGCCAATTTATCCCAATATGTGGCGGCCTTTAACCATGTGTGTTTAAATTCATCCATATCTTTACCATGTAAAGAATCTGTAATTTTGGCCATCCGCATATACATCCATAGTTTTTCTCTCCACTCTTTAATTGAAGGTTTATTTGTTTGCTTCCATTTTTTAGCAATTGTAATTCTTGGTGCTGCAAAACTGTATTGACATATGACTCTGTCACGTTTATCTAAATCTTTTTCTGGAATACCCAGTAAGCAAAAGGCGGGATCTTTCTTAATTTTTAGTTTAATCAAATTATTAGTTTCGTTCAAAACTAATCGCCAAAACCTCCTAATTTTTTTACAAAACCACCAAGCGTGCATGAATGTACCTGTATCTGTACTGCATTTCCAACAAAGAGCCTTATCTTCTTTTTTCATTTTACTTAGTAGTACTGGGGTTATGTACCATCTAGAAAACATTTTATATAAATTTTCTCTTATTTCATTCGTAATAGTGAATTTAAACTCCTTTTTCCACAAGTTTTCCCATGTCTCCAAATCTATATTATAACCTAAATCTCTCATCCATTTCACCATCACTGGTTTAATCCTTTCCTGTTCTAAATTTATTTCTATAAGTGCTTTATAAATCCTTCCTATCAATCCTTTGTTACCCTTAGATAATATAATCTCAAATTTAGATTTGGTTTGATTAAAACCCAACCTGTTATCCTTACTAAAAACATTCCTTAATTTATAGTACATAAACCAATCTTTAATCTGAAGTTCTTCACGTGATTTCAACACCCATATCCCATCTTTATATTCTATCATTTCTCTATAATTATTACAATTCAAATTTAAATGTGCTCCTCTTCTCATAAATGCTTTTATGGGGTTAACCCAACCAGGAGTTTTACTTTCAAAAGAAGCATATGCAAGGAGTTCCACACAAATAAGAACTTCCTCATTTTCTCCCATGAAGTAGGAAATAATGCATGCTTGCATGCATTGTAGAGATTGGTACATATACAGACTGGAGAGGTTGAAATGCATGGGATGGGGCATTTGCAGTTCTTGATTGTGTCACAACCTAACTGACTAGTGAAACAATTCTGGATTTGAAAGCATTGCAGGTGGTATCCAAAGTATCTTTGCTGACCTAGGGATCTCAAATCACTCTCGGAAGTGCCTGAGGGCTGGGTCAGCCTCAACACTGCTGGGAACATGTCCTCAAAGTAAGCAGATGTACTCGGTAATGCAACTCTCCCATTCCAAAATAACCTTCTTTGTAATTCTGTCATTATGGGGTACTTTCCCTCCTTTCTGCTGCAGTCCATTTGGGTTTTCCACTTAGAATCAGTTCACATCCAAATTCTGCCAGGTTGGATTTTATGTGATAAAACTAATCATGAGGGACTGTATGTGGCAAGGAGAGGAGGGGATATCACATATCTGTGTGTTTAGAATGAGACACTTTTTATTATTCTATGAAATATTCTTTTTGGCTCTGCTTTTAATTAGTGCCTGGAATGCAATTACTGAAATAATAAATCTCAATGTAGTTTTCCAGTTAACAGCATTCACCTCCATAAAAACATATGAAAAGAATAACCTTGAGAATTGCTGCATTACTCAGACAAATGCATGAGATTTTTTTTTTAAAAAAAATCGTTCACGTGGTATATAAATTATTAACTTTACTGATGAGTTTCTCAAGAACACTTTTAATAAGTGACTAAGATATTAACCTTTGGGGTTACACAAAAATTGCAGTTAATGATATCTTTTTCAAGTGAAACTTGAAAAATCCATTTTGCTGTAGTTTGATATCTGTATCTCTTAAAAATGGAATGAAGAAATAGTTCAATTAGCCAACAATCCTAAAAGTGTTCACATAATTGACTAAGACCCAGTTTATATATCGTTCCCCATTGTCAGGCTCATAGTAGGCTCCTACTTACAGTAATAATGTGAACTATACACAACAGTATAGTCCACAGACCCTATTTACCCAAGCACCTTTCAGAACCATGTTGTTACAGTACAACTCTATACAACAACAAAAATAAAGCCCTCTTGAATAATTCAGTTTTGCATTGTTTCTAGAAAGGCAGGAGAGTGGACGCTTTCCTGACATCATTAGACAGGCCATTCCATACCTGGGGGGGCACTATGGAGAAGTCACGTGTATGGTCAGTTGTTGTTCTTGCTCATTTGCAGAGAAGCTTCTGCAGGAGGCCCTGCTCAGATGAAAAAACCTGTTGTGGCAGAGCCCAGGGGAGAGGCTGCGCCAGAGATATGAGAGACTAATGCCATGGAGGGCTTTATTAAATGGAGCCTGTGGTAACTGATGCCACAGCTGCCATACCTGTGGTAGTCTGCATTATCTCTTCCATCACTGTGAGCTTTCTTATTATTAAACACCTCATTCGTGTTACCCAGGGACCAAGGCAAAATGGATGCATGAGTCCATTCACACATATACCCCCAACACTAGGACTTCCGGGACCTTAGCCTTCGTATGCACAAATTGCAAACTGAAGTGGCATTTTTCCATAAAAGGAAGAGACCATTATTTTTAAAAAAGTTTATATTTCATTAAACACATATGTATAAATTGAAAGGAAAACAGAAGGGAAATCTGAAAGGAAGGTGTCAATCAAAATGTTTGTTAAGTCAAAATAAACTGATGGGCAACCAATGGAGTGACTGCCGAATGGAAGTTAATAAGGATTATCTCCTGTCACAGTCAGCTTTTGTTCCAAACAGATACTAGTAAATAAGCTTCCTTGAAGCCTGAAACCAGCAGATAATTTAATTTGACACAGCCCCCCGCCCTTGTAGGAAATCAGGTATATAAGATCGGGGATTCAAACATATACTTCAGGTCAGGCTTTCCCATTGAAGTGGACTCCCACCACTAAGGGGACAACATGTGATTTTCAAAACAGGTAGCTATTACCTCCCTTCTCCCTTTTTCTTAATTTCCTCCTTTCTCACACTATGACCTATGGCCCCCACATTCTTCTTCTCCATTGCTCTGACATGTCTCCTGGTTCCTGCCATAAAATGCCTTTTTTTCTCCTAAAGCTCCTGTCCAGTTCCCCTGGTTCTCAGGCTCTTGCAAGCCCCCTCCATTTGTCCATATCTCACATATCCCCAAGACTCTTTGAACTATCATTCTTTTCCGCTCACTCATCTAATCCTTCACACTGTGTTCTTCAGAGAAACACAGGCATCTACACTATTCTCTCTGGAAATAGCCATGAAGGAGACATCATTGGGCATCTTAATGATCAAAGATTTTAGCAATTTTTGGCTTAGAACTTGCCAAGGTAGATATTTGAAGTATTTTATTTTGACTTGGATTGTCAACTTCCTTTCAATTTCCCCTTGTTTCCCCTTCAATTTATCCATTTGTAGTTAATGAAATTTAAACTTTTTAAAACAACGGTCTTGTTTTTTTGATGGAAAAATGCCACTTCAGTTTGCAATTTGTGCATGCAAATGCTAAGGTCCCAGAAGTCCCAGCAATGGGGGTACATGTGTGAATGGAATCATCATGCATAGGTTTCCTTTTGGTCCTTGGGTATCATGAATGAGTTGTTTAATGATAAGGCTCACAGTGTTGGAAGAGTTTATGCAGACTACCACAGGTATGGCAGCTGTGGCATCCACATGATTTGGGTCAGATGTAATGAGACCGAGTTAGGTCACATGATCAGTCCTCCTGGAATAAGAACTCCAGATTTTTATATACTCAACGGGTGTATCAGAAGAGAGCAGAAACAGTCAGCAAACTCAGGCAATATTGACATGCACGTCTTTCACTGAAAAGGCCACTATGCAAGAAAGAGCAAGGTTATTATTGCAGGCTGGAAAAGTTCACACTTGGACTGCCGACCTCCAGGTGGGGCCTGGAGATCCCCTGGCAATTACGACTGATCTCCAGCATACAGAGATCAGTTTCCCTAGAGAAATTGAAGAAGAGGAGTTGTTTTTTATATGCCGACTTTCTCTACCACTTAAGGGAGACTCAAACCGGCTTACAATCACCTTCCCCTCCCCACAACAGACACTCTGTGAGGTAGGTGGGGGTGAGAGAGCTCTAACAGATCTGTAACTTGCCCAAGGTCACCCAGATGGCTTCTTGTGTAGGAGTGGGGAAACAAATCCAGTTCACCAGATTAGCCTCCGCTGCTCATGTGGAGGAGTGAGGAATCAAATCCGGTTCTCCAGATCAGACTCCACAGCTCCAACCACTGTTCTTAACCACTACACCACGCTGGCTTTAGAGGATGCACTATATGGTATTATACCGCACTGGGGTCCCCCTCCCTAGATCCCAACTTCCCAAGGCTCCATACCAAAGTCTCCAGGAATATCCCAACTCAGAGTTGGCAACCTTAGTTCACACTTTTATGGTGCAACTAGGGGTACCAACAAATCTTGCCTTTGCCAGATCCTTTACATTTGTGGAATAATCTCTAGACTAGAGCAGGGCCAGAAATAATGCTGGTCCTGTTTCAAATTATCAGAATAAGGAGGGGGAGAGAGAATGTCTAGGTCAGAGGTTCCAAAACTGTGCTCCAAGGAGCACTTGGTGCTCCATGAAACATCTTCTAGTGCTCCATGAAGAGATTGGAAAGAAAAATACTACAGTCGTTCGGTTTAGTATATAGGTGCTAGGTGAAAATTAGTGCTCCATGATGAATTTCTCTCCTGAAAAGTGCTCCATGACTCAAAAAGTTTGGGAAACTCTGCTCTAGGTCTTTTCTTTACTATGTCAAAGCCCTCCAGCATACAAGGTAGCAGCCCATCCCTAGGTACATCCCTAAGCTTCACTAGATTTCTGGCTGGTAAAATGAAAACACCATTCCTAACCTGTACCAGATAGTTCAAGGCATGCAAAGCTAGGGCCTATAGTGACTCAAACACTTAAATTCTTTGCCTCAAATTTTACTTTACAGGTAATTAGATAGAAACTCTGTTAGCACTTACCCTTCTGTGGAAATGTAGCTGGGTGAGACAGGACACATGTATGAGATGTGATACATTCCTACTTGTCAAATATTATACACCAATAGAAGCTAATGCTTTTATCTTTTAAAAATACATATGACATTAATTACAAAGGTGATTGGGTGTAACAGTACTTTCCTGGAAAGAATGAATGGTATGAGTTTAACTAAAGCCGTTTATGCTTGGTAATTAGCAGTGCGTTACAGGCTGAAGTGCCCCACCTATTTTTTAAATTTCTTCAAGCTGAACCGTCATTCCAGCCATCACTGTGAAGCCGGCGCATACCTGCTTCGCATTACTTAAGAGCCCCTTTAATGCGACCTTTTGTGTTTGCTCCGCCCCCACATCAAAGCATTTCTGGAAAGAAGCATGCAGAATCACAGCTGCGGCATAGCTATTCAAACGATCAGTGCTAATAGCTATGCAAACAAAGGAGCAGGCGAGTGCAGGGGGTGGAATTTGTTTGACTTCTCCTCTTGATTCAGGACCTTGAATAGTCATTTTAAAGGTCGCATTTAAAAAAGCAGCTTTGAGAGAGCATCAAAAGTGACCCTGCATAAATGGCCTAAGTGTTGTGGGGGGGCGGCGGCGGGGGGCGGGGGGAGGTTGTATTTTTAAAAAACAATATGAAAGGGGTGTTGTACAATATAATTCCTACATTAATTTGAAATGTGAGCCCTAAACCATCTTTCTAAAATGTAACCCAAATAACATAAATCTGTTTAGTTATATTTTTCCCTTGTCCAACAACCACATTAGATCAGTAAACCTGGATATGAAAGAATGGTGACCTATTTTATGTTAACGTGTCTCTAAATCCTCTTATAAGACAAGGAAGTATTCAAAAATTAAATAAATAAAAGAGAATGTTTAAGTGAGAAAAAATTAATTCCAAAAAGAAAATATGACAATATTGGTTATTGAGTTTAATAGTTCCCTTTCCAGTGCCTTGGCTAGTGTGTACTGCTAGGATCATGGAATTCTCAGAAAGTAACTGTAGAGGTCTGTCTAGCCTCACAGATTCAGGAGCTTTTGTTGCAGAATGATAACAATCTTAACCTCGTCTCCCATAAAGAAAGAGTTCCCCACTGTCGTCTGTGAAAAGAGACATACCCATATGTTGCTTTGGGACCTCTGATCTTTATTTTTCTGTAGCTGACAATGTGCTATTTGTCATCAGAACCATGACCACCATCTTTTTTTCTGTTCTGTGATTATCCATCAGCACTGAAGCGAACGAAATTGTTTTCCTACACCAGATCTTCAAAAAGGTAAAGCTTAGTATTTCTCTTATGTTACACAACAACTGAAAGTATTAAGTATAACATTGCTATACTAGTCAAAAGGTAAGTACATTATTTTTTTAGCAATATTTTAAAATGGAATGATATATGATGGGTCTACGTGTATATTTCATATCTGAAGCTTGATAAAATGTGGTACTTGTCATGAATACAAAGGATGGGTTAGAAATCAAAATAAATACAATTAATTAAATGCAGCAGCACAACTCCTACCTCTCCCCTTTTAATCTCACTGTTCCAATGAGGAACTCAAGGCTGTGTACAGGGTTCTTGTCTACCCAGCTTACCCTCACAACAAATCCTGTAAAGCAGATTGGACTGAGATAATGTGACTGGCTTCCAGTCATCTGGTGAACTTCACAGTTGAGTGAGGATTTGAACCCAGGTCACCCAGGTCATAGACCAAGGTGCTGGACACTGTACTACATAAACTCTCCATGCTCATAGCAAACACTGGATATAGAAGGTTGTCATTCCAGCAACTTGCAGTCAGAACAAAACTCCCAACCTCCAGTTATACCAGTTGGATATGCTGTTCAGAAATACTTTTTGCGTGGATTTAATGCACCAAGTGCTTGTTACGGCAAGATATGTATTGTGTCCAAGAGAAGTGAAAGAGAAGATGGGTTGATTCTTCAATTCAGCTGGACAAAAGCAACTGATAATTACTAGGTAAATAATCAACATGTATGTAGAATGTCAGAAGCTAAACCCTGGTTAGTACTTAGATAGTAGACCACCAAGGAAGTCCAGGGTTGCTACGCACACCACCTCTGTACATCTCTTGCTTTGAAAACCCTACAGGGTTGCCATAAGCTGACTGTGACTTTACAGCAAAAAAAGAAAGAAAGAAAGTAGAAATGTCCAATGGTTTATACACTGAATGCTCATAGGTGGAAGTGGGATCACAGCCTGGTCCCACCCCTGACCGCCACATGTTCAACTGAATGTCTGCATAGAACCCTATATGCATGCATACGTTTTTCCATGCAGCTAAGAATTCTGCAAAAAGAAGTGCCTCTGTTCACATGTACAGAGCCTAAACACATTTACTTCTACTCTATGCAGACCTCCCACTGAAAGTGTTCAAGTTGTGGGGCGGACCGGTAGTTATACTGTTCCTTTCTATGTGTGTGGAGTGGAGTATACACATGATCAATTATCCATAGAGGGCTAGAAACAATTAAGAAATTAAAATTTGAGAAGGTTAAGTCTGAGATTGATTTGAAGGAGATGTAGAAGAAAACAACATTGCAAAGCCATGATACAGACATCTAAAGGCTTGATGAATAATGCATTAATTTATTCTGCTTAACTGGTAGGGTTGTCACATCCCTCTTTGCCACCAGTAGGAGGTGTTTGGGGAAGAGCCTGAGGAGGGCATGGTTTGGGGAGGGGAGGGACTGCAATGCCAGAGAGTCCAATTGCCAAAGCTGCCATTTTCTCCAGGTGTACGGATTTCTATTAGCTGGAGATCAGTTGTAATAGCAGGAGATCTCCAGCTAGTACCTGGAGGTTGGCAACCCTATTAACGGGTACAATGTCTTTGTCCAAGAGATGCAGCGTGTGATATGCTTAGTTCAAGAAAATTAGGATGGCTTTCAATCTAGAAAGCTTTCAGAGCCATTCTAAGCAGAGATTCTATTCTAAGTCCGTTAAAGATAATGAGCTTAGAAGGGAGTTAACTCTGCTTAGGATGGCCTATGCAGTGTTACTCCAGCCTAAGCCTGTTGAAATCAATTTGCTTAGAAGGGTGTAACATTGCACTAATTCTTAGAGCACCATAGGAGGTGGCTGAAACCAGAAGAATAACTTCGGTCCTTTAGTGAACAAAATAACATTTTACAATCTTTAAAAATGATCTCCAAAAATCTTTCCCAAATGCAAAATATGGATAGATTAAAGACAGTATTTTATGATGGTAAAATAAAGGGAAGGGGGGATAGTCCCTGGCAAATATGGCTAGAGCACATTAAGTGAGTCACTATTCTTGAAATGTACCTATATGCTGAGAATACTATATGGAAGAGCTTGTTCTCAGATTTCATTTGAAGACCTCTCTCATCACATCCTAATACTTTACGAAGGACAATGTGTGTAAAGATTATGTTTTTTCTCTCTGCTAAACTAAAAATAGCATTGAAATGGCTACTGTTGATTCTTGCAGGCCAATGTCAAAATGTCTGAAAGGAACAAGCCTGCCGAGAGTGGAAACTACTTCGCTTGATGCACTAAATAGCCAATCAGTTGCATTGTATTCTAGCAGATTTCTTACAGGTAGGAAACTAAGCAATGGAATAAAGGACTGATTACTCGCCACAGGTGTCGCACAACACTATATGTGTAGGGGATAGTAATTAAGCAACAGTAAGTTCAACATTTCCCAGACTGGAAGAAAACTGTACATTGCACGTCCTCCTGCTGTAGCTATCAGCACCTCTTTGTGAACTTCATCATCATTGTGTGATGGAATACCACTGAAAGGAAGTTTCTAGAACACTTCTTGATATATATATATTTTCTTTTAGTCTTAGTCTTAATGTGACACTGTTCAGAGCTGAATTGGCTATATGAGCAGTATCATTAAAGTAAAGTAGAATACTTCTTGTAACAAAGAATGTAGTGATATAGAAACTGTTGGAGGAATGAGGAGTTTAAAAGGATTTCCTTCCACTGGTTTCTGGGTGGTTTGTAAAAATTGGGTATATAATTCATCACCACTGGAAATGGAGCAATAACCCCTTCCAGTTCTAATAAGCATTATTCTGCGGAAACACATTTCCCAGCACTGAAGGTTATATACAAAGATGAGGTGACAGACTTTCCATGACCCCCCACCCTCATGATGGCAATTGTATTTGTAGCTTTCAGGTTTCAAAATCTAACTTGCCAATGGATATTGGACAGTGACCTGGGAAACTTTTCAATTTGCAGAACATGTGACTGTAAGTGATAATTCCCTTATGAGATTTTACCACATGTTCTACTGCCTTTTGTATCCCTTGAGGAACAGTAACAAAGAACCCAGACAGTATTTGTTCATGTATAGAGGCAACAGAATATCAGACTGCTGGACTGGAGAACTTGATGTAGTATTATTGGTTTGCTCATTAAGGTTGTCATTAAAAATATCAGGAGACATCTATCCCACCGCAAAAGGGAACTCATTCCACTTACCATTCAGTTGAGCTAGTTTGCATTTCTTTCTTACCATTTTAGTGGCACCCTGCAGTGCGTACTCTATTCAAAAATAGCTTTCCAATTTGAAATTATATTAACTAAGGGAAACAAAGGATTAATAGGAAGAATCTATAAGCTATTAATTGAAGTGAATTTGGAACAAGAAAGAATAAAACCAGTTATGGTAAAATGGATGAAGGAGTTAGGATATAATATGGATTTGGAAATATGGAAAACTTGTGGAAGAGGGAATACAAATTTACAATTACCAATGAAATAAGAGAAAACTTATATAAGATGTTTTATAGATGGTACATAACTCCAATACTGTTAAGTAAAATGAAGAAGGATGGTATGGGTTTATGCTGGAAGTGTGGAACCGAAAAGGGCACATTTATGCATGCATGATGGTACTCTAAGAAAATTAGGAGATTTTGGAGATTAATAATAAAGGAAACTAATAATTTGATCAGTACAAAAACTAAAAAAAGATCCTGCATTTTGTTTATTGGGAATTCCTAAAAAGAATATGGATAAATATGATAGAGTTATATGCCAATATAGTTTTGCAGTAGCAAGAATTACAATAGCAAAAAACTGGAAACAAGTAAATAAATCTTCAATTAAGGGCTGGAGAGAGAAATTGTGGATGTACATGCGGATGGCCAAACTTACAGATTCTTTACATGGTAAAGATATGGAAGAGTTCAAAAAACTTGGCTAAAGGCCATCGCATTTTGGGATGAACTGGCCAAAATGAATTTTACAAGTATAGTTAATGAATTATAGATAAAGTGTAATGTTGTTTATATAATAACAGTATAAGGTAATTTTAAATACTGTCAGAATACTTCTCCAGAAGTCCATTGGTGGTGGGATACACATTTAAGGTGGGTGGTGGGTATTTGGGCACTGTTTATTTTATAATATTATAATAGAAGATGTAAAACTGTAGTATAAGTGCTCCTTTTGTATTTTAGTATTTTTGTTTATTTTATTTTATGTGACTTATAATTTGTTGTGTTTTTCTTATAAAAACTAATAAAAATTTATTTTAAAAAAATGGCTTTCCATCGACCCTTCGTGCTTGGCAACTCAGTCCCTATTTCATACTCTCCCAATACTTGCAACAAATCACCATCAGTAACAACACTAGGGGGAATTGCACTCAGTCTGATTGAGTATTCTGGATCTAGGCTGTAACAATTCTACAGTTCCATTGTGGTTAAAAAAACATATACAATATAAATATTTTTAACCCCGCAAGTAGAAAAAAGAGGGGAATTAAGCTTTTTTTGTAGAGCATCCAAAGAAGAGATTTTAGACAATATTCTTTATCATTCATTTTTCTTTTCATTTTATTCTTGTGAGCCTTTTCATCGCACCTATTTTTGTTTTGGCATCCCTGATTTGTCTTGTTTATGCCACGTATACACAGGTGACACATAAATAACACTGGGAACTATGTACATTTTGCACAAAACATTTGGCACATTGGCACAAGGGAAACAGAAAACGGAATCAGAATAAAGACTCACAGGTTCAGTTTAAACACAGGAGAAACAAAATCAAAATAGGAATTTCTCAATAAGCCAGCAGGCTGAGAAATTCAGTAGCATCCTTTGGTACACTTGTGCTCACAATGCCGTCAGGCATTTCAGTTGGAGTCCTTCAGCCAATAAAAATCCATTGTTTCTAGCCTCTTTTTGAATTTTACTTCTTCTTTGTGGTTTGGATGTTGGGGGTGCCATCTTTTTTAGTTATATGTCCTTTCCCTTTATATAATTGTTTTTACAAAAATACCAGTATCTTTAAAACAGTGAAAGGCTGAATGGGTTCATACTGCATTTGATAGTCTTATCCCCTAGTGAGACTGTAAACAAACAGATAGGCAAGGCATAAATGCAACAAATGTATTTCATGACCAATCACAATGACAAATGTTATATTATTAATCTTCACAATTAACCTGTGCACCCATGCTAGAATACTGCATGTAAATTCAAGAATCTTGGGTACCAAACAGTATCTAGCTTTCCTGGCCATTCTCCTACTTGTGACACTATTAAGACTAAAAACATATGACCTTACACTGCCGTTCTACCTAGGTCAATATTGTTAATATATTCTGACTGGCAGTGGCTTGCTAGGGTCTCAGGCAGAAGACTTTTTGCAACATCTATTACCTGGTCCTGTTTAGATGGAGATGCCAGAGATTGAGTCCTGGGCGGCATGCAAAGCAAATCCTCTACCACCGGGCAACGGCTCAGTTGCCTTCATTGCCCCTTCCAATGAAATGGGTTGTGACTCATGAAAGCTTATGCAAAAATACATTGGTCAGTCCTTGTGGAGATTCCTCTCATCCATGATGGAATGATAATACCATTCCCATGCCAAGGTAGAATCCCAGTTCTACAAACTTGAGCACCTTGTGTTGTTGTCCAGCAAAGCAATAGCCCCAAGAGCCACAGGATCCACTGTGTAAAGAAAGAAAAAATGCTTGCTGTGAAACAAAGTGTGTAGGTCATAGAGCTTCTGAAGGCACTGGGAGGATATGGAGATTCTATACAGAAGATTCCCATGGGCTCAAAGGTGGTCATGTTCCAGTTCTCATAATGTGTCTTGTCTTTATTGTGTCTCTGTTTCTGTTGCACATTTGGTGAATATACACACAGTTGTAGATTTGGCTAGTCCCATCAGCCAACTTGAAAACTACGATTCGTACCGAAAGTATGGTGGATTTTCAGGGTTTTCCTCTTGGTGCATCCTTCTAGATCTGTTGAAGATGATTTTCTCTTTTGTCTGTTATGTTGAATTAACTCCTAAACTTTCTGCCTAGGGTTTTTATTCCTTTCTGTCAAAAGTCATGCTATTTGCATATACACACTTGCAGTGGATTTCATTAAAATTTGTATACAAAAAGAATTTTTGCCAGTTTTAAAGGTGACAAAAGACTCATTACTGTTGTGTGCTCAATCATACCAATAAAACAATCAGTTGGTCCAGGTATATCTACAAAGTGTTGTTTTTTATTGATATGTACAGGTTGAGTATCCCTTATAAGGACAACCGATATCTGAACTGATCCGAAAACTGGACCTTTTGAGCTGACCCTCAGCAATGTAACTGATGGTTCAATGTACACAAAATTATTTAAAATATTGTTTAAAATTATATTCAGGTTATGTGTATAAAGAATATATAAAACATATATAAAACATAAAGGAATTTTGTGTTTCGACTTGGGTCCCATTCCCAAGATATCTCATTATGTATATGCAAAAATTCTGAAATATTCCAAAATACGGAAAGATCCAAAATGCGAACCACTTCTGGTCCCAAGCAGTCCAGATAAGGGATACTCAACCTGTATTTATTTAGAAGATGTATACCCTGCCTTTCTATTAAAATAGCACTCAAAGCAGTTTTAATTTATTTAAGAACCAGTTTTAATTTTTTTTTTAAAAAACCCAAAAGCATCAAAAACAAAAAAGCAACAAAAACAGCAGTAAAGCAAATTCAATCATTAAATTAGTAATAAAAACAATCAGCATGGTTAGCCCTCCTTGGAAGTTTTAAATTGTGATTTTAACAGGGAGTTTAATGTGTGTTTTTTGTTTTATGTTCTATTTACATTGTAAGCTGCCTTGAGTTCCATAAGTTACAAAAGTGGACAATAAATGTTTTAAATAAATAATAAATAAATCTAAGAATGAGCAAATATTTCATCTTTCTTCTATTTTTGTGTACATTTTTGTCAACATTTCTGTTTTTCAGGTTTGTAGATTCATTTGTATTTTGTACACATGCTATTTTTATTTGCAATGCATATGTACAATGCATTCCATTTTGAATATATATGTATATGCTGATTTCTTGATGTGCAAATAATATAGAAAATGCTTATATTCTACAGTAAAATTCATTCTGAGGGAACAAGATGGTACAAAAATAAAGAATTATGAGTTCAGTTCTCACAGGGCAGAAGCAAAATAGAAATGTGAATTTTCAGGTCGAAACAGCAGAGATGAGAAATTTGCAATAATCTCTAGGGAAGTCTGAAAGGAAGATAGATAACAAATGTTATGTAATGAAATTGTAGTTAGACCTTGCTGATTCACTACACCTGCTTCTTCTCTCAGCTGACTAAATCCAGCCACTCCTAAAGGGATGTGAGTTAGCTTCTTCACCTAATCCCTGCCTTTTGCTTCCATGTACAGCAGTTCCATAACACTATAGAAAGCCTAAAGGTAAAGGTAAAGGTCCCCTGTGCAAGCACCGGGTCATTCCTGACCCATGGGGTGACGTCACATCCCAACGTTTTCTCGGCAGACTTTGTTTACGGGATGGTTTGCCAGTGCCTTCCCCATCATCTTCCCTTTACCCCCAGCAAGCTGGGTACTCATTTTACTGACCTCAGAAGGATGGAAGGCTGAGCCAACCTTGAGCCAGCTACCTGAACCCGACTTCCATCGGAATCGAATTCAGATCGTGAGCAGAGCTAGCCTAGCCTAGGAATGCCTAGCCACCTAGGAAATACTTATTTTTAGGCTCCAATTAATATAAACGGTTGTTGCTGTTGTTGTTTAAAGTGTGTGTGTGTGTGGGGGGGGGTTTACACGTATCTAGAATGCTCTATAGGTATCACCATCTTTTCATAGAAGTTGACCTCAATGTGCAAGTTACAACTGAAAAGGAAGCTTCCGGAACACTTCTTGTGAAAAAGCAGTTAGTGGCATGGGCATTCTCTGAGGAACAGGGAGTTTAGAAAGAATTCATTGGAGGCAAACAGGATGAGAAGTTAAAGTAATAGAAGAGAAATTGTCTGAATGATTTGTTCATTAATCCAGGGCTGTCATGGGAGTCTAGATAAATAATGTGTTTAGTTTCAGCTATTTCCCTAGGTCAGTTATCTTGTAATCCTTCTTGTTCAAGGGCAGGTATTGAGAAGCCAGGAAGGTCATGGAGGCCATGATTATGTGAAATGAAGTGGAAAACCAGACATCTTTTTGGAGGGTTTCTGATTTTCTTACCAAGGCACCTGCCAATTTCCCCTGTGAAATACATGGTTACAGGGAAGAAGCTTGAAGAACAATCAATAGAGAGGGTGAGTGGCTGTGGAGGCAGAAAACTCCGTTGGCTAACAGAAAAAAAGAATGAATAATATTAGGCAGCTATGCACATATTTGTCACAGATAAATGAAGCAACCCAGCTCTATTTTAAATTAAACTAACTGATGGTTTTTAAAAGGCAATCAATACAATAAACAACATGTATACTTATTTTTCAGAAGTAACAAACTCCTTAATACTCTTCAGAAGTCTGTGACAGCAGGTATGAAGTGCTTGAATTTTCTAGCTTGGGAAGAAGGAAACACTGTCTCAAAAGTGAAGAGTAAGGAAGAGAAGAAAAGAGAATACATTTAGGGAGCTTGCCTTCTTTTAGGCTTCTCCACTATATTCTTTTATTGTTTCAGCATTTCACTCTGTTTTGCATCTTAAAGATTTTTAATTCTGTTGTGAACAACATTTTAAGTATTTAGCCATTGCCCTTTTAAATTTATTTCTTAAATTTCTTTAAATTTGCATATAGGGTTGTTAATCTCCAGGTGGTAGCTGGAAATCTCCATGGAGCCTGCAGACTGCAGGGCTAAGAACGCTCTCACCTAGGTGTGTGCATATCGATAAACCCAAACAGCAAATAAACCTGAAATTAGCCATTTCTGTAAATTTCCAGTTCAGGTTTACCGAATGCACAAACCTGGGGAGAAAGCTGAAGCCGAATAGGCAATTTCAGATCCTGGAGGGTATTTTTCAAGGTAGTGCCCCCAAATTCACAGCGTAGCTTGAAGAGACTGTTCTTGCACAAACCCCAAAGTTTGGTGAAGATTGGATCAGGGGGTCTGATTTTATGGGGTTCAGAAGGGATCACCCCCCTCCTCCATAGACAACAATTGTAAAGTTTTCCCACACTTGTAATGGCCGCTTTTTCCCGTCCTGTACCTCAAAAAATGACACACACCCCGGGTCGAATTTTTTCAGGAAACCCGGAAATAAGCTGAATGCCCATATTTACTCGTATGTGTATTTGGCTTATTTAAGGTTTTCCCCCAACTATTGGGCCCAATAAACCTGAACCCGAAATTTAACGAATTCCCCCCCACCCACATCCCTACTCTCACCTCCCTCTCCCAGTTGGGGAAGCCTGATCTAGCATGCAGCTTGGAGAGGGAGGTGAGAGTAGGGATGTGGGTGGGGGGGAATTCGTTAAATTTCGGGTTCAGGGAGCCCCAATGTCTGCGTACTCCATAGAGTCAGAGCCCGCATGCAGCAGGGCTAGTAGGAATACTCCCGCCTCCTTCTCCAAGCTGCATGCCAGATCAGGCCTCCACATAGAGGTCCAATCTGGCAAGCAGCTTGGAGAAGGAGGCAAGGCATTCCTATCCATGCCACCCACCTTCTCCGGAGTTTGGAGAAGGCCAGCAACGTAGATCTGAGTCAGCAAACAGGTAAGTAACGGGGGAGGGAAGGGGAAATGGCAGGGAAGGGGAAGGAGGATGGGAGGGGGAATTGCTGCAGGGCAAAAGCGGCCCAAATAATGCCAAACAAATCTGGCATTATTCAGGTTTCCTTTTTTCTTTTTTAAAAAACCATTTTTGGCCACTATTTTTGCCGGTTAAAAACCCCCGCAAAATACCGAAAAGGTACTTTTTTGTTTTTGTTTTTTTTAATCATCATATTGATATACACAGCTTAGTAACTGATACATCTAACTGATACCTAGCAACTAATACATCTAAAAAATGGGACAATGATGGGGATTGGTTTAATAGCTTCTGATGACAACCTCCTTTTTGTGTAACTTTAGGAACAGGGATAGGCTACAACTGAGGAATGCTGAAGAGAAGAAGTGAAGAACAGATTTCCTCCAGGACAGCTTGGCCAGGGATCTTGGAGTTGGGGTTTTTTGTTTTTTTTTGCCATCTTCTGGGCATGGAGTGGGGGTCACGGGTTGTGGGGGGGGGAGGTCACTGTGAATTTCCTGCATTGTGCAGAGGGTTGGACTAGATGACCCAGGTGGTCCCTTCCAACTCTATGAATCTAGGATTCTAGATAGGGATGAAGGAAGGAGATAGATGAGAAAGCAGACAGAAGCAAGAGACCAAAGTGATGATATGAGGGAGAAGCAGAAGCTCAAGGAAATAATGGTGGGGCACAACCATTCAGCTACAACCCATCTTTGTGGCCCCATTTCTAGTCTCATTCCTATCAAACACTGGTCAACTGGCCCTTTACCTTATAGGGAAATTTCCCAGCAAGCCACTGACCCAGAAGACTATTGGTGCCCAGGTATAAGCACAGCCAATCCCCAGCAACTCTGCCAATGCCTCAGAGGCCACTGGGCTGAGGTTATTGAAAAAAGGAACTTTTGTCTCCTGTACTTCTGACAGTTTGAAGGAGGAAGCAATGGCTGAGCTAATGCCCATTGCTGGAGCTGCTGATCTGAGTAACCCTTGCAGTGCTGGCTTTTAGAGTCACAAGGGCCACTCAGCTTGGCTTGTTCCAGGACCATTTTTCTCTTCCCAGGCTACTGCTGCCATCAAGAGTAACTGTGGAAACATATGTGTGCCATAATATAAACTGTAACAATTGTTAGTAATTAATGTTATCCAAGTTTTGTCACCCTGCCTCTTGCGTTGTCATAATCTGCTGCTTTAGTCCCCTTTTAACCGTGGTTTTGCTGCTTGGTTATTACTTTTTACAACTCAGAAGTATTAATCATTTTATTGTCGAAGGCTTTCACGGTCAGAGTTCATTGATTCTTGTAGGTTATCCGGGCTGTGTAACCGTGGTCTTGGTATTTTCTTTCCTGACGTTTCGCCAGCAGCTGTGGCAGGCATCTTCAGAGGAGTAACACTGAAGGACAGTGTCTCTCAATCTCAAGTGTGTAGGAAGAGTAATATATAGCCAGAAAGGGGTTGGGTTGAGCTGAATCATTGTCCTGCAAAAAGTATCAAAGGTAATGTGCTAATCATTGTCCTGTAAGTATCAAGATAATGTGCTAATGAGGGTGTGGTATGTTAATATGGAACCATTGTATCCTGAAGTGATCTGTTAATGCGTGAAACCCAAAGCTAATCTGCATGGCTATTGTTGACTGTAGTCTTTGTTAGTCTGGCAGTTTTCAGGCAGGAAGCCAAGCCTTATTCATTCTTAAAATCTCTTGTTTTCTGTTAAAGTTGTGCTGATGTTTATGAATTTCAATGGCTTCTCTGTGCAATCTGACAAAATAGTTGGTAAAATTGTCCAGTCTTTCAGTGTCTTGGAATAAGACCCTGTGTCCTGTTTGTGTCAGTCCATGTTCAGCCACTGCTGATTTCTCAGGTTGGCCCAGTCTGCAGTATCTTTCATGTTCTTTTATCCTTGTTTGTATGCTGCGTTTTGTTGTCCCGATGTAAACTTCACAGCTGCAAGGTATACGATATACTCCTGCATTAATCATTTTAATTACAATTATGGCACTGTTGCATTTGCCTCAATTACTTTGGTTATGAAGTTGAGGACCAATGTTTTAAATAAATACTTAAATATATAAATAATATCAAGAGCTACCCAAATGGAACGTCCTCAAACATGTTGGCTCCAAAAATCCAGCAGGTTTCAAACTTCCATTAACTTCAAATAAAACTCTCAAAATATGGATCTGCAAATATTGTGTTCAGTAAAAAAAAAAAGGGGGGGGGTTACTGTGCCACAAAAGATTAGGAGAGAAAATCAAAGGCTAAGGTAATTGCCCAAAGACAAAGATAAACACATATAGAACTGGAAGGGCAATGTAAGATGCCTTCTGTACTATACAGTTCTAGTCAGGGCTCCAGGAATTGACAGTGATAACTCTTCCAAAAAAATTGGGTTGGATCCAATGACTCTCTTTAGTTAAGGCTTCCTGTGGTAGATAAAGAATTTCTCCGACATTCATCAAAGGAAGTCTTTCTCAACCAGAGGAAAATTTAGTGGAAGGAAGCCATGGAAACTGTGGTGATAGAATTTATACTTCAAGATATTATAAGATATTTATAAGATATTTCCTTATATTAGTCTAGTGTATTAATTTGAAGACCTTCCCTAAGTTCATATGTTCAGTTAGATGAGAGTGCTTGCATGTACCTGTTGGAGTTGCACCTTAGATTAGATTAAATCTTTTTTAACTACTCATTCTTTTGGTCTCTATTTTGGAACTTAGAAACATTACAGGAGCCAATTTTTGTGGTTTAGTCCAGTTTAAACCCATTGAAATCAATTAGCTTAGACTGGAGTAACTCTGCATAGGAATGCCATGTTAGTGTAGGATTGAAGGATATGAGTCTTATAAACACAGAACATGGAGCATTCTACCAAAGGAAAAACTTTGGATAATCTAACAACAAAACTCCCATAATAGCTATATTAGGATCAAGTTCAACCAAATGACACACAACTGTGCAAGTTTTTGAGTTCTCCAGACTTATTGTCAGGAGGGAGGGAGGGAGGGAGAGGGAGAGAGAGAGAGAGAGAGAGAAGAGAGAGAGAGAAGAGAGAGAGAGAGAGAGAAAATAGAGTCTCAGGGCATACGGCTACCATCACACTATTTCTGCTTTGTCTAACCCATTTCACATTCTGTGTGTGTTAAGTGCCACCATCAAGTCTGACTTGCCACCATCAAGTCTCCTGACTGTCCCTCATGCAGTAATCTCATGAAGATGAGATGTGAGTCCCACTAGCCTGTGTATCCCTACCACTTTAACTATGGTTGGAATGAATTAGCTTATACCATTATACCTTTTTGGCAGAATGATAGAGAAGTGGCTGTATAACTTTGACCCCTTAGGACATGGTCACCTCTAGAGGAAAAGACAATGTCTCCAAAGTACAGTCCATTACCACTTACAGTTTGATTTCTGAAAACAAAAAGCACCCAGGATAGAAAACGACCCCAAAAATCTATAGTCTTTTCCATCTTGGTAGTTTTAAGTCCTGTATTGTAATAAAGGGGGTATATAAAGGTAAAGGTCCCCTGTACAAGCACGGGGTCATTCCTGACCCATGGGGTGATGTCACAACCCGACGTTTACTAGGCAGACTTTGTTTACGGGGTGGTTTGCCAGTGCCTTCCCCAGTCATCTTCCCTTTACTCCCAGCAAGCTGGGTACTCATTTTACTGACCTCGGAAGGATAGAAGGCTGAGTCAACCTTGAGCCGGCTACCTGAAACCAACTTCCGTCGGGATCGAAAGGTTGTGAGCAGAGCTTTTGACTGTGGTACTGCAGCTTACCACTCTGTTCCACGGGGCTCTAAAAGGGGGCATACCCCAAGTTATAAAACTGTTAGGAATAATTAATTTTAGGTGATTTCCATTTAAATCATGAAGGTTTAAGTTTGTAGTCTAATATCTTAGGTTTTTCATTTTTTTAAAGAAAAAAATATAGCTTTGTGAGGGAACCATACTGGTGAGGTACTCAATATGGAAAAGGAGAGAGGTGAACCTATGCAAAAGAAACATTCTGCCTCATATCATAGTGTATTTTCAAACTCTGGGTACTTTAATAAAATATGCTGTTTTGAAGGAACTCATCTGCTCAAAAATACCCTGGGATTTGGCTTGGGGTAGAAATATACCCCACATGCAATATGTATATACTTTTTAAAGAGCTCACTTAACAGATAGTGGGGGAAAGTCATGATGTCATGTTATCACATCCCCTGCATTCTGCTCCACTTTATTGGCAGCTCTCTCTCGCTCTCTGTGCTTAGGAGACAGATCACTAACAAAATTATGTCCTATCATGCATTTTTCATCTATGCATCAGTGGAAAATCATGGAGGGGTGAAGCACACGATGATAGAAGCTTCATACTTTGGGCTGAATTCCAGAGGCGCGTTTTGTTGTTAATTCTCCAAAAGGTTAACTAGCATTGGGGCTTTCTGTCCCCTCCAGTTTATTTCCATTCCTTTTGTAGCCTTTCATTGCTCTTCAGGTTTTATTACTTCCTCTCCATCCACTGCTTCTCTAAGCATATGCATTGCTTTGCTTCATTAGATTGTATATAGGCTTGCATTGCCTTCCACTTAATTTGATCTCAGGTTATTTAGATCTTCCATTTAATTTGATCAAACCCTTTCTGGAGCAAAAATCATTTGTATGAAAGGGACAGCACAACTTGTTCCTTTCATTTTGATCAATTTTGATCACTTTAAGTACTTGCTTATGGAAAATTCAATCACTGGCTAGGGGCATTTTCCATTTAATTAATAAGAAAGGGGCAGCCTTCTAAAAGAGGAGGGAAAGCACTCAGGAGACTGTCATGGAAATGTTTTTTTTCTTGGGTGATATTATTGCAGATATACCTATCCTCTGTGGAAATAGAAATGTTGCTGCTGAAAGCAAGATCACTTTCTATATGTATTATTCGTAAATTGTGCCATATGGCTTGAGGGTGGGGGATTATATGGGTAATACCGCCAGCTGTTTCTTTCAGTCAAAGTAACTTGAATAATGGAATCAAAATAAGGGAGAAGCACAGTAATTTTCTGACATAGCTATACAAACTTGGGAGAGGATGGATGTTTGTGAATTACAAGGCACAGTCACATAGGAAGGAAGAAGAGACAATCAGAAGAAAATAATAGGCATCTTATCACACCACTGTAAACTGAGTTACACCCTTCTAAGCCCATTCACTTCAGTGGACCGAAAAGGGTGTGATTCTGCTTAGAGTTGCACTGTTAGACTGTAAAAAGCAAGAACACATTGTCTGTTCCCCCAGCACTGGAAGATGAGAACCTCAACTCATACTCACCTTGTGCGCTATCCTATTCCTAATGAGGACAGAGGTAGGGAAGAGCTTTTGTTTATTATTATCAACATTTAATTGAGTGAATGGCTGTCCGGTCACAAGCATTCAAGCTGAGTGCAGATGAACGGAAAGGGAGAGATCAAGAAATAAAACGAGAAGGGGACTTTTCAAATCATTACAGTCAAACATAGTGCAACACAAAAGATTTTTCTTGGTATTTTTTATCTTTCTTCAGTATTTCTTGGCTTGGGGAACCTTCTCTTGATTTTTTGAAAATAAGCAACATCTTCCCCTCCTCCCTCCTCCTGCAGCTAGCATACCTTTGTCAGAGCTGCTTGTTTTCACATCGAGACTGCACATTTGCAAATTATCTGGCACTTTGCAAACTGTATAGCTACAGCATACTGACTATGTGTGTAGGAGTTTGATTTGTTATTTTTTTCAGAGTGTCAGTGCTGCTATGTAGCTAGTGCCTGAGGTTTTCCCTTTCCTTTTAATGCTAATTCTAATAAAAGCCTGCTACTTCTGTACTCAGTTTTTGTTAGTGACACTTTCCTCATGTGTTATTGATTTTATTTGTAGCACACACAATATTAAGTTATTTTGTGTTATTCATACCCAGAGTGCACATATTAACAATCAGTTTTTCTTTCTGTCTCTGTGTATGTTACACATTGCCATGCGTATACACTTCACGTGATTTCCTTCCCACATAATTATTCCAGTGTTCTTTAGGGCTGTGCAAAAAAAAAATTCATTAAATTTCAGGTTTGGGTTTATCGGCCCAGATTTTGGGGGGGTAAACCCAATACAAGCCTAATACCAATATCAGGAAAAATGGACATTAGGCTTATTTCCGGCTTTCCTGAAAAACATTAGGCTCTGGGGGTCATTTTTGGAGGTAGAACCCCCAAGTTTGGAGGTAGAACCCCCAAGCTTGAAGGGACTGTTCTTGCACAAACCCCAAAGTTTGGTGAAGATTGGGCCAGGGGGTCCGATTTTATGGGGTTCGGAAGGGGTTGCCCCCCTCCTCCATTGACAACCATTGCAAAGTTTGCATTCATTTGAAACTTTGTTGGTTTGCAGTGAACAGGCAACATTAGCTCTCCTGCAAGTCGGTTGTTATTTGGTTGAAAAACAGCCTCTCCAGCCCCAACAAAAATTTCCACCATAGGCAGTAATATCAGAACTGCTACTCTAGCTTGCTCCTTCTTTCCCCTCCCCTCCTTTGTAGAGGAAGAGCTTTTTTTCTGCAAGTAGAATGCCTAGGGGCACCTTGTTCAGTGCCCTGTAAAACTGGACCCCTTGGTCCAATTTGCTGGAAACGTCTGTGGTGGTTAGTGAACAGGCAGTACTAATGGCCCAGGAATTTTGGTGTCATTTGGTAGGGGGAAAAACACTCCAGCCCCCCACCCCCAGTCCTCCATATGCCATGGAGAACTGCTGTTCTAGCTTCCTCCATCCTCACTTTGTGAAAGGAATCAAGCAACATACCACAAGAAGGAAGGACAGCAAAAACAGTTTTCAGCAGAAGGGTAAAAAATATTTTATTGTCAGTCACTCTAAGAGTAGAAAAATTAAATGACTATAAAGAGTTTTTTTTTAAAAAAAAATGCAGGTAGTCAGTGACATTTTTCTTGACAGAAATCAGAACAGAAAAGAATGCTTAGGCCAAGAGGCACCTGCTTTGGCAGTATGTAAAATCAAAACCCTTTGTTGAAGCTGCTTGACACTTAGGGTGTCTTTAGATCAGAGGAAGAACTATGTTTTCTGTATGTTTGGTGCCATTATCTTTAAAAACAACTGCCACAGACCCTCAGATGTGTTCCCTTTTAAAATAATGGTCCCAAAACTCCAGAACCCAAACCCCCCCCACAGATTTTAATCCCAAACCGGTAATGCCCTATGTGAAAACCAATCATGGTAACACCCCCCCTCAAATCCTGGATATGAAAGTATAATAGAAATTTTCTCATAGTATACACCTAATTCAGATCAGGAATGCACATGGAGGGGAAATGGAGTTTAAACATTCCAACCAACTCTCTATAGCAGTGATGGCGAACCTTTTAGAGACCGAGTGCCCAAACTGCAACCAAAAACCCACTTATTTATCGCCGAGTGCCAATGCGGCAATTTAACCTGAATACCACCCCCAGAGGGGGCCCAGAGGGAGAGGCTAGGTTTGCCAAGTTCCTCTTCGCCATGAGTGGGAGGTTTTTGGGGTGGCGCATGAGGAGGGCGGGGTTTGGGGAAGGACTTCAGTGCCATAGAGTCCAATTGCCAAAGTGGCAATTTTTTCCAGGGGAACTGATCTCTATTGGTTGGAGATCACCTGTAATAGCAGATCTCCAGCTAGTACCTGGAGATTGGCAACTAGTTCCTTAGTGTTTTCTCTCTACATATCAAGACAAATGGAAAGGTGTTTGGAGGATAGCTTGTGGGCACTTCAAAGGTGGAATAGGACTACACGCCCCTCCGCCCGCACAGACCCAGAGGGTGCCGGAGAAGCCGCTGGAGGGAAAGAAGGAAGGAAGGAAGGAAAGAAGGGAAGGGAGGGGGAAAGGGAAGGAAGGGAGGGAGAGAAAGAAAGAAAAAGAGAGAGAAAGGGAGAAAGAAATGGAGCAAGGGAGAGAAAGAAAAGGGCAGAGGGAGACAGAAAAAGAAAGAGGCCATTTATGCATGGGAGGTTTTGCCTTGGATTTGCCACTCGGTGGGGCTCGGCGGCAGGCTTGTGAGAGGCGAGCAGGGTGGGGCAGAGGGCTCCTCCTTCGCACCCACCGACCAGCCATGCCCCTCCGCCCACACAGGCCCAGAGGGCGCCGGAGAAGCCGCCGGCCATGCCGAGTGTGAGCGCTCGGCTTCTGTTCCCCGCTCTCCCACCCGCCTGGCTGGCCGCGCACGCTCAAGCGGCGGCAATGGCGGCAGCTTCTGTGGGAGAGTCCGGGGGCCACAGCCAATGATGTCGGAGGTTCCCCACCCCTGGGCTACAGCCTCCCCCATCCGGGGTGGGGCAGAGCCAGAAAGGCCAGCGGCTTGGAGGAACAGTGCGTGCCGGCAGAAAGGGCTACGCGTGCCGGAAGTGGCACCCGTGCCATAGGTTCGCCAACACGGCTCTATAGTTTTACCAATCAAAACAGATTCTCTTCGCCCTTTAAAGAAAACAGACGGACAACAGATGAGAGCTTTCCCCCCCCTTTAAAGAGCTAATAAGAGTACAAGAAGCAGTTTCAGTTAGAGGTTTAAACCCCTTCCTCTCCTCCCTTGGTACCCTGATCTACATTGAGGTTAAAAATAGGTCGAAATCTGTGATGTCTACCGCATCACATTTCATCCTATGTGATCCCAAATAGGCTCTCTTGAATAAGAACATGAGAAGCATTTTCCAGGATCAAACCAAAGCATCCCATAACTGGCATTCTTTGCGAGAATCCTTCCCAGCAACCATCAGGGACTCACTGAAAATAAGCCAGTGCTTTACTACTCACTGGAAATTTACCGCCTCCCACTCTAGCACCATTCTCTCAGGTGTCAGCAATCCAAAATTTGCTTTATTAGGAATGCTTCCCTCCCCCACACACATTCTGCATATATGCACACTGTGCAAGCTTTTCTAAACTACAGCTTTGACAAAAGTTTATTGTGAATTTTGGTTGCCATAGTAACACTATACGACATTGGTAAATCTTTCCCCTTTTTGCCATTATATTCTATTTCAGGTCACAAAGCAAAGGCACATGTTACACACGGTTTCCAACCTTTGTTTGGTTTTCTAACGTTTTACGCATTCGGGGAAAGCATTGTTTGCAGAAGCAAGTAACAGGCTGACACCTTAAAGTTCCGGACTCTCAACTTTGCAAACCGTCCGTTGTCTTTTTGACTACATACACCCTCAATTTGTCTTAAAATATTTTTATGTTAATATGCCTCTAAATGGATTTGTTTGTTTCACAGTTTTAGTCTCACATTACAAGTGTTAATTAAATTACTTCCTAACCGACTCCACTGAAGTCTACTTAAGGATCCTCATTGACTGAATAGATTATTCCCCAAGGCACACAGCACACTGTAAAATACCACAGCAATTATGAAGTAAAGGGTCCCTTTTCACGTACCTCTGAAAGAAAAGCATCTTTCAACACAGCTTGACTGGATGACCACTGAAGTCTTACTGAGTCCTTTGAGGAGTAGGGACTTGGTTTCCAAGCTATAGAAACAGTACATCAACTAGCTGAGAAAGCAGAATTGGTCTAATGCTCCCTAGTGGCCTATATGTTAAAGAATGACACTTTCTTGCTAAATTACATTTTTTCCTGTTTTTGCTAAATGACGTTATTACTGCATGCTTCGACTTGGACAGTAGCCATCAGTTAGAGCTCATTCCAGGAATGAAGCCCAAAGAAAGTCCACAAACCTCAATGAAACTTCAGGAATCATTGCAGGATAACAGCCCAAGAACTGCAACTGATAATCACAGCCATTACTACAACTCTGGGCAGCAGTCTGATGGCAACAATTCTAGTAACTGGAATAGAACAGTCAGTGTTCAAAGGGAGTAGCCAGACAAACAAGAATGGCCTACAGACTTAAACGAGCACTCACACCACCTGAAAAACTTGGACATCTAACTTCCTAGGCTTGCTAACTATGCCTGCAGCAGATTAGTGTGAAGCAGGTGCATTTGAGCCACTAAAACAAACAGGAGTTCCTGCCAAGGTATCTGATCCTGACAGCCCCACAAAGGGCTAGCGCAAGATGTTTTGCTTGCCCAAGTGGAACACAATCCAAGAAAGAATGCAACTCAAGGCCCCTTGAAATCTCACTGAACTTACTGAGATTTGACTCTCAGTGCACACATAGAATTCTTGCTCAGTTGGGTCAGCTCAGGTACCTCAAAACAAAATGGGTGTCTCAGTTTGTAGAGATATACCATCTAAGTGGCTAGAAGACTGCATGACCTTATTTCATACAACACAGATCTATGCCATAGAGTAGACATCATAGCGCTACAATTTTTGAAATTTGGTCTAGGAGCTCAAAGTTGGACACCAACAAGAGAAGTTTAGTCTGCTTTTCCAAGACATAATGCCAAAGGAACCAAGTGATCTAGGGATATCTCCTGCACAATCGTGAAATTAATGGGGGTGCATGAGAATACACTTAGACACCTTCACAATTCCTATTTATTTCAGTGGGATTTGAGCAGAAAATCCCTACCTTCCCCCCATCCTATTATTTGAGCTTACTATCTGTGGGGAATATCTAGCTGCAATATCTCTTAGCAGTGACTACTCTTTATGGAGCACCATCTATTGTTTTAGTGTGGCTATTTATAATTTATTTTATTGTTTTAATGAATACACATTATTGACTGTATGATGATTTTAAGTGTTGTTACCTGTCCTGAGCCTGGCTTTGGCTGGGGAAGGTGGGATAGAAATTTAAGATAATTGATAAATAATAAATAAAGAAATAAAAACTGTGACAATACCTTGTACCCATTGTTTCTTAAAGACCCTGTTCCACACAGATTGTTTTAAACATAGCGTGATGGTTGCATTTTGTGCTGGAGGAAAAGATGAATACAAATTAACTGCTCAACACATTTATTCAGTGCAATAAACCAATTTCTCTGCATTCACTTAAAGACCTGGCAACTTAAGCTGATTATGGGAGCTCACATTGATTGGCCCTGAGTTTGCAAGAAAGTACAAAATTGGCAATTTTATGAGGTAGTACTTTCAATCTCCAGAGTACCACCCAGAATGCATTTAAATATCTTCCAATATAGAATAGGTTTTTAACCAAAAACCTAGATCTGCATATTATTTAGCTGATACATATATTCAGTAGATTACTTTTTACAATGAATAATTCAATCAGCTCCTGTAAAACAGTGCTCTTGTTCTCCCTCCAGATACCAATATGAGCATCAGTCACCACTCAGCACCAGACTTCTTACAAAATATAACAAGATCTGTGTATTTAGATATACCATCCTCGCCCAACAATGTGTCCTGCTAATAAAGCCACCAGCTTGTGAGCTTTTTATTGGTGGCCAAAATATGCTAGCTCCTGTTAAGGACACATGTACAGTAAACATATAAACCAATTTCACATGTATTTTGCTATCATTCTCAATTTAGGGATTCTCGGAATGGAAGTTCAGGGGTCTCTTATTTTTAATAAGGTAACTTCAGCATCTTCAGGTGTCTTCCAATATTCTCCCAATTTTCTCCTTAGATTTTGGTGTTTAAAGTTACCAGGTCACAATTCCAAAGCGCAACTGATACACATAAATGTTGCTATACAAAGTGTAATCTATTTTATTTTACAAACAAATAGGCTAGAAAATTTAGCACAAACAATTATGATTCCACACCCACACATATATAACACATCTCCATTTTCTTTTATGACGATTATTCATTTTGCTCAATGTAACATAGTATAACTTCAAAGAGTGCTGTGATTTTGTCTTTGATTTTGCCTGAGATATCAAAAATAATATAATCCCAGAATATTTAAGCTCTTTGTGTACTTGAGCTTTTTTTTTCTGGTCTACCATCAGTAGGCGACTATCTGCAGAAGAAAGAACCTGAAATTCAGGATCAGTTCAACTGAGGCAGTTTCCACACTAGGCATTTTCCATAATTCTGGCCCTTTAAATCTTTGCTCATTTGTCCACACTTATCTCTGCTGTCGTCACTGCAGGTTCGGGAATTTGGGGTGAATTCTCCACTTTTTCTAGATGTGCCTTTTCCCTGAATTGTCCTTTTTCTTTGATTTTCATTCACTGGATTTAGGAATCTTAAATCTGAGGATTTTTAGTTCTGCCCATTTCCTGAGCATCACCACACCCGTCATGCAGACACTGCATAACGATCCCCTCCTTCCTCACTCTACCTGCAATCCCTCCTTCCCTAAAACTTATTTTGTATTTATTTTCCCAAACTTTTTTTTTTAAATGCATTGCCATTGCATTATTCCACTGGTTTTCATGAAATGGAAGGGTTACTCTTGGCCTGTATGCACTAACAAGTATTTTGCTGGTGGTGTTTAATCTCCTTTGAAAATGTAAAACATTGGACATATGTTTGATGAAATTGCTGCAGAATTTGTGCTTTCCCCAAAGGGATTTCATGGGCAGGTGGGAAATGCCTGGCAATTTGTGGGTGGTGCCTGGGGAGGACAGGGTTTGGGGAGGGGTGGGTACTAAGTAGGGATGTGATAGCAAAAAGACTCCTTTGAACCTGCCATTTCCTCCAGGGAAACAGATCAAGAGATCAGTTGTAATTCCAGGAGAGCTACAGAACCCACCCTGCGGTTCGTAATCCTAGTTCCCCTTGATCATCAAAACAGGCTATGCTGGAGACCACAGGATGTGAATATTAAAAAGGCCACATGAAATGACTGTAGTAAGGATAGGAATTGGGTGACATCAAGGGGGAAGGCTGACTGAATCCAATCCAATATAATCTTCAGACCAGATCTCTGATGTCCACTCATGGGAGAGTCTTGTCTTTTCTTTTCAGTCTTCGGCATCGTCCTCTGAACAACTCATTAGTATAGCCTCTCCAAAGGTATCTGATCCAGGTTAACTGGTTTCTTCTCACATACTTTTAGGAAATGTTCCTGTTTGTGTGAATATGAGAATGTTCCAATTTTTCACATACTTTTGACTTTCATAGTATCACTTTCTTTTTTATGGAAAATAAAATATAAGGATCTATCTTCAAACTGTCTTCCTAGCAGTAGAAACAGGGTTGCCAGGTCCCTCTTTGGCACTGGCAGGAGGTTTTTGGGGTGGAGCCTGAGGAGGGCAGGGTTTGGGGAGGGGAGGGACTTCAATGCCATAGGGTCCAATTGCCAAAGCAGCCATTTTCTCCAGTTGAACTAATCTCTGTTGGCTGGAGATCAGTTGTAATAGCAGGAGATCTCCAGCTTCAAGGTTGACAACCGTAAGTAGAAATCTGAATTTCAACTGATTTTTTATAGTATGTCAAAAATTATTAGGTATTGTGATGTTTTGCTATGTAAATATTTTGTGTGTGTTTTATTTCAGTGTTTTAATATGAGGTTTTATGTGTATATTCCCGTGGGTTAAAATGTAGGCCTCTAGAATAAGGATTGGAGGGGCTGAATGGGTGATTGAAGTGCATTATGAGTGGATGGGACCTGTACCCTAGGGGGTGTTGTTTGGAATGGGTGGGGGAGATAATTCAATGTGTGTGTGTGTGGAAAGAGAGTTGAGTGAGTGAAGAATGAGGTGCTGTGGGAGAAATCTGTTCTTTGTGGAAGTTATTAGCCTAAGTGGCAGGTAAGAAAATAAAGCCTTTGAGGCAAGGTCTATTTAAGGAACGTTAGAGAAATGAGGAGACCTGTACCTATCTGAAAGTATTACTCTTATGTGCCTATTTGAAACCATTAAGCTTATGAACTTTACCGAAACCATTATGCTGTTATTCTTCTAAATACACTCTATGTGTAAGAGAAAACTGTTTTATTTAGAGCAGTGGTTCCCAAAGTGGGCAGTCCACCCCCTGGGGAGCAATGGGATTACCTGGGGGGGCACTAAGAGGGAAGGGACAGCAGGGGGGCACTAGAGGGGGGGGGGCTTCAACTGTGCTGTTGGATAGGTTAGAGGGCACTCGGGTTGAGTTTGTGGGACCAAGGAGACGGTGGCCCAAAAAGGTTGGGAACCACTGATTTAGAGTAAAGGATACCCTTTTACCTCAGAGCCATCCCCACACACTTATGTTTGTTCATTCTACCAAACGTAACTAGGCCATCCTGTTCTTTGGGTCCAACTAAGAATTTCAAAGCAAGAGCCTTTGGTGGCAGTGAAAATAAACCCGAGACACCAATGAGGTAGCATTACACACGTCACCTCAGAACACTACAGTGCAGTGCCTTTACAGGTGTTACATATAAGAGGGTTCAGAAAGAAACAAAACCATACAGGTATATTAAAGACTTTCTTTTTAATTTAAAGTTTTATTGACTGCCTTCCAGGGCAGGAATGAATCAAGTCAATTGGGAGAGCTAGCAGCAGGATCTGTAGACAAGTATTCCCATTTTCCTCCATTTTCATAAGCTCTCTCCATTCTCCACAACAAGCATAGGCCTTTTATTAGACCCTGGTGATGAACAAACTCCCCTCAGCTCAATTGCAAAAGGCTTGCTGGTTGAGAACAGCCTCTGTGAATGCTCAAAGTAAAACTCACTTCCCATGCAGAGTTCTCAACCGGATATTTCTTTCTTTTCTTTTTTTGGCACAGTGTCCATGTACTGCTGCTTGGCAGTTGTAGAGTGGGGAGAGGCAACTTTATAATATTCCCTTTCCTTCCATGTCTGCTGTGCATCTAGATCAGTGGTTCCCAACCTTTTTTTGACCAGGGACCACTAGGACTTTTTTGTTCGGTGCAGGGACCCCAAGGTTCAAAATAAAAATTCAGAGAATTTGAAAATAAACTTTAATCATAACTGTTAGTTAAACATTAAACTTAGAATAATATTTGAATATATATTTTTATAATAGAGAACTTTTAATTGAAAATATTAATTTATTATGGGTTTATAACTTTGTTTCGCGGACCTTAATTTAGTTCTCGCGGACCCCTGGGGGTCCACGGACCCCTGGTTGGGAACCAGTGATCTAGATGCATCATACCAGTGTTCCAAAGGGGTTCCCCCGACCCCCGCTCAAAGGACTGGATTCTTAATTTGCTTTTCAAAGATCACATAAAGGGCCTAAAAGGTAGCATACAAGTTAGCTAGCTAAATAAAAGCAAAGGATGCATGTGCTACCCTTGAGGGCCACATGAAATTCCTAATTCAATTGTTTGCTCACAGAAGCAGATGTAATGTTTTGTAAGTAACAAATCCATTTAAAAAGATTCAAGTCAATTCCACAATCAATGAACATCTGACAACAGAGCAGCTGATTTGGGGGGGGGGGAGGTTCTTTTGCCTGCACAAAAATTAGCTCATAATGTTCTCATTTTAAATTGCGTGCCCTTCATTCTAGTAATGGACTGAACATCCTTTTTTTTTTTATTGCAATTTGATTGCAAATTGCGAGCAGCACTTTAAACTGCTCAAAAAATTGTTCACTTTTTCTGAACCATTTTGAGAATGCATAATCTGATCAAAAACCCCTGCAAAAGCCCTTCCTGTTGAAACCGTCTTTGACAGAAATTCACCCAATCTTTTCCATTTGTAGACTTTAAAAGTGAAGGTTAATTGACATTTATGACAGTTAATTGACCTTTTATGTACAGAAGATGACTGATTTAACATACAATATTTCTGGTGTAGTTTGCCTCCTGGATCTTGCTCTCTAGTCAGATAAACTCAGATTCTCATCCTGCAAATACATTTGGCTCAGCTGTCGACATATGTGTGCTGAGACTGACTTCAAGTGATATGAATTTAAATAAAGTAACCCCCTGGTCTCAGGATCAGGGCCCTGGGCTTTGGGCTAGCAAGTCTTATGCCCCAGACACATCCATTCAGATCAATTTATCTTCCTCCTCTTTCTCACAGCTCCTCTTGTCAATCACAGTGATTTGTTTTTAACAAGGGTTTTCTGCAACTCAACCCATCTTTTCTTCCTTATTACCACATACCCTGCAGCGCTGCAGATACAGTGACAATGTAATCTCCTTTTTTATTGCAAAAGTCATTAAGGAGTGTAGCTGGCAATTTGAAATTGGTAAATATTCTGACAAGTCAGTTACCCCCTGCTCATATTATACTCCTAATCTGCCAAAGGAAGACTTGCTGCTGCAGACATTATCACTTATGCAATGGGTGCAGTCAGAGAGCAGTGTCTATAGCACAATGTCCAAACAAAACAACCCAACAACAACAAAAGAAATATTGTCGAAGGCTTTCACGGTCAGAGTTCATTGGTTCTTGTAGGTTATCCGGGCTGTGTAACCGTGGTCTTGGAATTTTCTTTCCTGACGTTTCGCCAGCAACTGTGGCAGGCATCTTCAGAGTAGTAACACTGAAGGACAATGTCTCTCAGTGTCAAGGGTGTAGGAAGAGTAATATATAGTCAGAAAGTAATATATAGTCAGCTCAAACCCAACCCCTTTCTGACTATATATTACTCTTCCTACACCCTTGACACTGAGAGACACTGTCCTTCAGTGTTACTACTCTGAAGATGCCTGCCACAGTTGCTGGCGAAACGTCAGGAAAGAAAATTCCAAGACCACGGTTACACAGCCCGGATAACCTACAAGAACCAACAAAAGAAATGTTTGTCCAACAGCAAACAACCTGATAGCTCCCGTAAGGCTGTGCATCCTGAAATCCCAGGACCAAAGTTATACATGAAATCTGCTGTTTCAGATTTGTTACCAGGATTTCCAGAATGGTAAACACAAATCTGGGATTCTTAAGCATAATAATGCTTAAACATTCCCCCCCCACACACAAAAAAAATCTGTGTTTTTTGTATATGTGTTCAGGTGCTTATCATTGTCAGCAGCAGCAGCATGCATCTTTTTTTCTTTGATTCTCCTGATTTCCCAACTGACAGCATTTCCCCCTTCAAACTAGATCCATGCAAGGGATCAGGAGTGCTCCCAGACATTCTCCAATTGGAGACAAGCCCCAGAGAAGGAATTTTAAGGCCTGAAGCTGCTGCTTTAAGCTGGATGGCATTTTCAGAGGAAGGAGAGACCCCAACCACGGAGAATTCCTTAAATAGTAGTAAATAGTAGTAGTAATAAGGTACCCTTGCAGTGAATGCCCAGCATGAAGATGTGCCTTATAGCAATTGAATGATTGATTCATCACATGCAATCACACACAGAGGTGCTCTTTTTTCTCTTCCCCCCCAAAAAAAATTCAAACTATTTTCAAAGATTGCAGTGATGGGGTGAGGGGAGCAATTTTCTGCAATTGAAGCCTTCCTTACTTTGTGAAAGGAGACAGCAGACCATAAAACCTTGTTTGGGGATCTGTAAAATCAAACCCTTTTGTCCAGTCTACTTAAACTTTAGGGGGGGTCTTCAGATTAGAATAAGGACTATGTAATTTTGTGCCATTATCTTTAAAAACAGCTGCACTAGACCCTCAAATTAGTTCCTCGTTGAAAATAATGGTCCCAAAATTCTGAACCCAAAAAATCCCATGCATTAAATCCCTAACTGGCTCTGTTATACCCCAAAGTCAGGAATAAACAATAAACAAATCCCAGATCTGAAATTATAACCTTTTCCCCCCTTAGAGCACACCACTAAGCTCCTATAAAAATTGTTGCTCCTAAAAAGTAAAGACTGCAAGCCAAAATTACTATACATAAAAGGATATCAATACATCTAAAAGTCAACATGGCTTCCATCTGCAACTACTTAAATCTGTGAATCGGGGCCATGTATACAGAAGGGAGCTTTTTTCAGAAAACTTGGGGTATCTCCCTGGTTTACATAAAAATCTGAAACGTGGGGAAATGGAGGGGGGTCAAATGCTCTATTTGTCTGCATGTGCACACACAATGCTCCTCTGTTGGAGCCACTGCCTAATGGCAGGGCAGTAGTGCTACAGGTGAGTAAGTGAAGGGGGTGGGTAAGCACAGTGGCAGAGGCAGAGCAGCAGGGGGGGATATGGGAGGAGATCTGCTGCCCTCCTACCACTTGAGGTGACAGGGGAGGGGGAGCCACCATAGAAGGCAACCATTAGCAGCCAGGCAGGCTTGCTGGCAAGTGGCCAGTCTGCCAAGTGAGGGGAGGATGGACAGGCAAAAAGAATGATGGGGAGTGTGGCGGGAGGACAGTTAGTCAGTGTGGTGATGAGGGGGATGGACAGGCAGGCAAAGCAGTGTGGGGGGGCAGTAGACAGGTGGGCAGAGGAGAAGGATGGGTGGAAATAGAGAGGAATAGAGGAGAGGGATGGGTAGCATAGAGAGGAAAAGGAGGAAGCGTCAGGGAGGACAGACTGAGGAAACTGGGAGCACTGGCATGACAAGGAAGAGGATGGGACTAGTGTTGGGGGCAGGGAGGGAAGAAGTAGGATGTAGAAGGGAAAAGAGGCTGAAAAGGGTACAGAAAGGTGGCTGGGAGCAGGTATCAGAAGCCTAGGATACAGTGAGGGAATTTCCTTGTGAGTTTCTCATAGGTCCCCACTTATCATAATCATAAAATTCTGAGGCTGCTGCTGAGGCAGAACTTAATGTGCAAAGAACCAAGCTATACCTTGGGTATCACTGTATTTCATAGCAAACTGCCCAGCCCTTGTGTGGATAACGAAAGCAGCAAAAAACGGGTGATCCACAGACATAACAAGAAATCTATATAGTGAGAGGACTCCCCTAGTATGCAGGAAAATATTACTTTATAGTTTAATCAGCTTATCAGTAGCCTGATGAGGATTAAATATCTCCTGGAGTCATGGAATCTTGAGAGTAAATGGGAATATGAAGGGAGAAATTATTATTGTTAATTTATAGCCGGACTTTCTCATGAAGACTCAAGGTGGGTTACAGAAGTGAATCAGGACACTGGTCAGATCAATTCCCTTTTTCATATGTGATCCTTGGATAGCTTTTTGGAGTGGGGAAAGATTTCCACATTGCCCCCAACCAGCATAATTACTTGTGGAACCACATTTTACCCAATCTGTTACCAACTTGCTTTGTGTGTAGTCCAGCAGCAATATTCAGTGGCTTTCCAGAGTTTCAATACTGAATATTGGGAACACATGCATATTGGGATGCATATTAGGAACACAGATGCATATTGGGAACACAAAATTAGGAAAGAGGGACCATCAGGTGCCTGCAAATATACTGTCCATTGCTAATGATCTGCACTTAGTTTGTTGGATCACAAATTCTGCAATCCTGGGATAGGTTGTTCTTCGGTGTGGGGGGAAGAGGATACAGATGCATGCAATTGAATATCTTCTTATAAGACACTTTGGCTGGTCCCTCATAGGAATTTGTCTGGGGCGTTACTTTTGGAGAGACTTGATGATATTTCAAAAGAATTAATTCTTCAATGTAATACAGTTCATTACAATGCAGACATTAAATATCCCAGTGCCTTGGAATATTTTCTAGCCTTTTTGGAACTGCTTTGCAAGAGAGGCCAAAAATACTTGCCATCTCCACCTAACCATACAAGTACAATATTATATTATTATGCATTTGTGTGGTGCTTTGAGTACAGATAAAGCCAAGCAGATGTTGCTTGATGTAATCAAAACAAATTTGCAGTCTTAAAAGCTCATAAACATACACTCCATTTTTATATTATTTGATGATACGATTGTTGGGAAAGCATGCTTTTCAAATAAGATTATCATCATAAGTAATTTCACCTTAAAGGGGATCTTAATTAACTGACTGGATTGCTTTGGGCATCAATTGCTATTAACAGTACCACACTACTTTCATCCAAGGATCTGAAAGTGTTTTACAAACACTAATTATATTTCACAGACACCTCAAGCAGATTGTGTCCCCATAGCAAACTCCCTATGCCTGAGTTCTATTGCCTAGGGCTCCTGTCCTTTAAACAGTAAAGACTAGAATGGAGGCCCATGAATCAACCTGTTCAAATCACAGTCTTTTGCCAAACATTTTCACTTTGCGGCTTCCAGTTGATGATCTAGCACTACCAGGAGATGTTCTTTTTTAAAAACTTACAACATTAATACAAACGTCAAAACATACACAATACATACAATACACAAAATACATATACCATAAAAAATCACATACTCCACCTAACACATCAAGCATTACACTACCATTCACGTGCCTTACTCTAGTCTGGGTATAATATAGCTTTATTTCTACCATCTATCCCGCAATTACATTCTAATTAAACAATTCAGATGACCCATATTCTGTTTATATTTTTCTTAAACACTATTATCTTAATTTCCAAATCATTCTTCTATCTAGCATCTAGAAGACTTCATAATATGTCATTCCTAACTATCATAAACATCCTTAAACTTCTATTACTCACTTTTCCCTTAAAATTATTAACTGATTAAACAATCATGCTAGGAAAAGTTGAAGGCAACAGGAAAAGAGGAAGACCCAAGAAGAGATGAATCGACTCTATAAAGGAAGCCATGGCCCTCAGTTTGCAAGATCTGAGCAAGGCTGTTAAGGATAAGACACTTTGGAGGACATTGCTTCATAGGGTTGCCATGAGTTGGAAGTGACTTGACAGCACTTAACACACACACACACACACACACACACCCCTCTATATTTTAAGAAAAACAAAGCATATTAAACTCATTTGTACACTCTTTAGCATACTACATATGATTTACTTAAAGCATAATCTTAGCCTCTTTGTCAACTACAGTTCAAAATTCTACAAAAGCCTTACATTTTTGCATAATCATAATATAGTTTCCATTCTCTTTCCAGCTCTTCCACTGATCTTTTATTCAAAAAGTTTGTCAATCTGACCATCACTCTGCCATTTTCTCGTGCCAGTTTTCTGTTTCTGGTATCTCTTCCTGTTTCCATTTTTTGGCAACTGCCACTCTGGCTGCAGTTATCATGCAATTAAATACTTCTTTGTTCTTGTCAATCAATAACTGTTGGTAATATTCCTAATAACAAGATTTTCGGGTCTAAAAGAAAGCTAGTTTTCAGTATTGTTTTCATCTCTCTGGGCACTTTTCCCCCTGCAATACTGTAATATGCATCAGAGACATTAACAAAGATGGTGATGGACTCAGCCTCTTTTTATTTTTCATCCAAATCATCAGAAGATTATCTTTGATCACATACTGAGTTTTATCTCTTTCTTTTTTTGTGAGCCTTCCATAGATAAAAATTTAGTCGTTTCCATTCTCCTTTTCCCACTTTTAGTATGTTCTCATAGGGATTGTTTATCCAATGTGTGATCCATACCATGCCAGTCACCTGGTAATATAACTTCAAGTTAGGTAGAATAAGTCATCCCCTACTCTTTTCATCTTGCATGACTTTAAAACTGATCCTCGTTTTTTTCCCATTCCAAATGAACTTACTAATTTGTTTCAGCAAACTTTCCGAGGTCCTTTCTTCTAAACCAATTGGCAACATCTGGAATAGGAAGTTCAGTCTTGTTAAGATATTCATTTTGATCAAGGATATCCTCCCCTATAGGGTTGTGCAAAACAAATTCGGTAAATTTTGGGTTCGGGTTTATTGGGTCCAATTTTTTTTGGTAAACCCAGAATAAGCAGAATACCCATACCGGTAAATTTCAGTATTTAGCTTATTTCTGGGTTTTCTGAAAAATTCAGGCCCATTGTAGTCTATGGGGATATTTTCAAAGCTCCTGTGGGGACATTTTTGGAGGTAGAGTCCCCAAATTTTCAGGGTAGCTTGAAGGAACTCTCTTTGCATGAACCCCAAAATTTGGTGAAGATTGGGCCAGGCAGTCCAATTTTATGGGGTCCCAAAAGGGTTGTCCCCATTCCCCACAGGAAAACATTGCAAAGTTCACACAAGAAGACACCAAACTGCCAAAAAAACCCTCTCTCTAAATTCAACAATGAGAATGATGATGACAACACCAAGCAGTGCCCCCCCAACAATCAAATCACCCCCTTCTTTCAGGAAAAACTAAGCAAGATCTGAAGCAGAGAAAACCCCAACATTCAAACAATGCAACTTTGAAATGGCAAGCAGTGGAGAAATGGAAGCAGGCCACCCCACAAACAATCAATCAAATCATCCCCTCCTTTCAGGTGAAAGCTAGCAATGAGGCAGAGAAACCCCCAAAATTCAAACAGTAGAACTGTGAAAGAGCAAGCAGTGGAGAAATAGAAGCAGTGCCCCCCATCAATCAATCAAATCACCTCCTTAAACTAGTAACCCCCCACCAACCAACAGGCCAAGGTCTACTTGCTTCTAGAAAAAATTAGAAAATAAGCCCCAAACACAACAACTGGTATAAAAGGAAAATGATGATATCTCAAACCCTTTGATGTCTTCTCCTCCAGGCAGCAGCAGGAAGGAATCCAATCCAAGCAGCAGGTAGTAATCCAGCAGGTCAGGATGAGGCACCAGGATGCAGAGGGAGAATCAAGCAGCAGGAGCTAAAGCTAAGCTTTGCCACCAAACTTTCTCTAACCTCTGTGAGGAATGGCCTGGTCTGGGAACCACACTTGCTTGTAGTCTTTGGCCAAGCAAAGAAAAGTTTGAAAATAATTCTAGCCAAAAAACACCTTCAGTGACTGTTGAACGAACACTTGTCTTCCTTACTTGGGTTCCTACTGGCCACTGAGAATTCCTGGCCTTCCTCCCTCCCTCTCTGTAGATTGTCATCTGTTGCAATCCAGGTAGATTGCACCAGCTGGCTTTGCAGCAATGCAAAATACATTGCTGCCATTGGCCACATAGGAAGCTCCAGTGCATTGCTTCCTATTGGCCATCCAAGATGCCTGTTCCCTCCCTCCTGCTGCCCTGGAAACCAGCCAGGGGGAATGATTATGAAGAAAGGAGATAGCTCTCCTTTAAATGCAACAAGGGCTACAATATGGGAGACTCCGCAGAAGGCGAATAGCCAAACCCCAAAAGCTGAATATTCGGCTTTTCTCGGGGATCGCATATTCGGCTTTGGGCAGACCTCCAGGTTTGGGCATTCAGTAAAACTAAAGCCCGAATATTGCAGAAATGACTAATTTTGTGTTTACTTTCCATTTGGGTTCATCAATAAGCACAACCTTACTCCCCAACCAAGATATTTTAAAACTGCTCCATCTCTTGAAGTCCTTTTCTATAGCCTCCCAAGTGACTTCATAATTATCCTTAAATAAAGTCTTATTTTGTCCTGTGATTTTTATTCCCAAATATCTCACTGGTACTTCTATAACTTTGCATCCCAATTTGTTTATAATTTCACCTTTCTCTTTTTTTCCATATTCTCCAATATTATTTTTGTTTTAGTCTTATTTATTTTACAGCCTGAGAACTTCCCATATTTTTTTATTTGTTCCATCAAATGTTCTATTTCATTTTGTGGGTTGGCAATCGTTAATACTACATCATCTGCATAGCATTTCAGTTTGAATTCTTCTCCTTCTACTTTTAGTCCACTAATTTTAGGATAATTTCTTATTTTGTTCGCTTATACTTCCAAGGCAATATTAAACAATAAAGGTGAAAGTGGACAGCCTTGTCTTATTCCTTTATTAATCTGGAACGTTTCTGTTAATTTTCCATTGATCAATATCCTTGCACTTTGATTTTTGTAAATACTATTGATTTAATTCAACATTTTGTTGCCGCAGTTCAAAATGTTTAATGTTTTAAAAAGGAATGTCCAAGAAATATTATCAAATGTTTTCTCTGCAACTAATTAAAAAAAAGCTGTTTTCAACTTTTTATTTTTAACATGTTCAATCGCGTTTAAAACAAAACACATTTTCTCTCATTTGCCTTTGTGGAATGAATCCTGTTTGTTCTGGATGCATCACCTTCTTAATCCTCTTCAATCTTACTGCAATTATGGAAGCAAATGGTTTATAATCCACATTCAACAATGAAATTGGTCTATATGATTGCAGCTGAAGAGGGTCATTCCCTTCTTTATATATCAGAGACATATACACTTCTTGCCACCAGTGTCCTGCCATCCTTGGTTATCTCATTCATAGTCTTTTGGAGATTAGTTGCAATCTCCTCTTCAAAGCATTTGTAGTATTTTGCTGTCAGTCCATCTGGGCCTGGGGCCTTGTCTACTTTCAATTTTCTGATTGCCTGTGTTACTTCTTGAATTGTTATATTCTGATTCCAGATCTCGTCTTCCTCTGTAAAGTTATTCAAGGCTGCTCCTTTTATGAAGTCTTCCATCTCCTCTGAAACAGGGCATGTTTTGCTCTGATAAAGATTGGTGAAGAAGGAGAGAAATAGTTCATATTCATTTTCCAAAAAACTTGTCTCTTCATCCTTCTTGACTCCTATTATAACCTTCTTGTCCACTTCCTTTTTAAAGGTGTAAACTAGGTATCTACCAGTTTTGTTGGCATGTTGGCAAAAACCATCTTCCTTTGCAGTTCTTCTGTATCTAGCATATCTATTTTGTTCCTTGCTTTCTTGATTTATTGATTTCCTTTATTTCTTTTTTTGTGTTTTGGCATGTTGTTCTTCCAAATTCTTTAAATCTTCTGTGAGTTTTTTCCTTTGTTCCAGTTTCTGTTTTCTCATTTTTGCATTTATCGCCATTAGATTGCCTCTAAGAACATAACATAAGAACATAAGAAAGGCCCTGCTGGATCAGACCAAGGCCCATCAAGTCCAGCAGTCTGTTCACACAGTGGCCAACCAGGTGCCTCTAGGAAGCCACAAACAAGATGACTGCAGCAGCACCATCCTGCCTGTGTTCCACCGCACCCAATATAATAGGCATGCTCCTTTGATACTAGAGAGAATAGGTATGCAGCATGACTAGTATCCATTCTAACAGCCATGAATACCCCTTTCCTCCATGAATATGTCCACTCCCCTCTTAAAGCCCTCCAAGCTGGCAGCCATCACCACATCCTGGGGCAGGGAGTTCCACAATTTAACTATGCGTTGTGTGAAAAAATACTTCCTTTTATCTGTTTTGAATCTCTTACCCTCCAGCTTCAGCTGTGTTTTAGTATTAGTATTAGTATCATAAAGGCCTTGCTCGCATCTCATATTGTTGCACAGGAAACTTCTGGTATGTTATTTAATTCAAAGAATTCCTTTAAGTCTTTTCTACATTGCTTTATTATTTCCTTGTTCAGTGAGATATTGTCATTCAACCTCCATCTTCTCCTTCCTTGATTATTACATTTCCAAATGAGCTCTAAGGGGTTATGATCTGCAAATGCCTTTGGTAGGATTTCCTGATTATGTGATTACTGCAAAATCACAAAAATCACAAAATCACAAAAAAGGTATGTGCAAGTGCTCATGGGGATCAACAATATTCTCAATGGAAGTGACCTCTTTGCTCTCTAAATTCAGACAAGAATTTTTGTAATGTACAGTTAGAGCAGAGAGTGCATATCTGTAACATGAATTTCTAAGGCATAACTACAAACTTAAACTGGTTTAAGGGTAATTCCTGTGCTGTCAGATATCCTCCCAAAGCTGTTCACAGGAATCAAAATCTAATGTTAATAATTATTAAAGATTAAAATAAAATGTTCTTCTGGGAGAGGATTCTCAGCTGAGCTGATTTAGGAATGATGGAGAGGTGCTTGGCTGCTTGCAGCCCTCCCTCTAAAGGCCCCCTCAATATAATACATTTGTAAGGTTGATATGACTTGTTCTGGCTGTTCTGGTGTGTCCCAATATGCCCACAGAGTATAAGATTTATAATAAACAATGAAAGTAAACAATGCAATAGAACAAGGAGTACAAAATTAAAGGAATGCTTCTTGATCGAAGCATAGAATTGAAAACAGATATTCCCTGCATGGGAAAAGCCTAACACCCTTGGTCAGAAATCAATTAATCAATAGGGTTGCCAGCTCCTGGTTGGGAAATACCTGGAGATTTTCTGGGTGGAGCCTGGGGAGGGCATGGTTTGGGGAGGGGAGGGACTTCAATGTCATAGAATCCAATTGCTAAAGTGGCCATTTTCTCCAGGTGAACTGATCTCTATTGGCTGTAGATCAGTTGTAATAGTGAAAGATCTTCCACTACTACTTGGAGGTTGGCAACCGTATTAATCAAAGTTGCTTTTGAAACTTCAGAATTCTTGGCCATCAAACCAAGGCCAAGGATTTCCAGATAAATAATCAAACTGTTTAAATTTCCTCTACAAAAGCAATTCCTCATTGATACAATCACAGAACCTAGGAAGAAACATTTGATCATCACACAGGTACCATCAGTTGCTGTTCTTACCTCTTTGCAGGATTACTTGCTGGTTAAGTGCTTTCTCTCCCTAGTATCTCTGCTTTGTCTGAGATTTACTGTGCCAAAATTTGGAGTTGTGTATACCTCAGATTGAGCAATTTCAATTTTACCCCTGGTCTTCTGTTTTGACTATACATATTTAGGATATGCTCCGACATGACAGACCTAGCATAAAAACAGATTTGGGTAACAGTAGGAATGTAATTTACCTTGAAGGTGTATCTGTGTTCATGTTCTTCTGGATTCTAGATGTTTGTTGTGTTCCCCTTTCAGCAGTATGCATCAACAGTTTTAAAATGGTACACATTTTATTGAACTAGCGCATGCAGTTCTGAATGTGTAATTGTTGTTGCCTTTCATTTAGAACGGTCAGTTCTCCCTCCAGGTCATATGCCACCCTTGGTGTGCAGGTCCTTAATTCCTTCCTTCAGTATTCAGTCCACTTTGGAATAATTGTGTTCTTCTACCACTTAGGGTGAAGAGCTGTGCTGGTCTATGACTGTTTTTTAATAAAGATTGATTGATTGTGCCACTTAGGAAGGAGAAGATGTCATTTTGCCCTTTACAGTAATGATGCCACACTGGCAAAAAAAACTATGTTCAGAACATTTTGTATATGGAATCCCATACTTTAATGACATAGGGTTTGACAGAATTAGGACCACTGAAGCAATTGTCTTACTTAGATAACATCCATTCAACTGTCTGAAGAACCTGGATTGATTTCTGAAAACCATGAAAGAAGAAAAACTCATGCCATGACACTCAGTGACGCAAATGGATTGTCTTCACCATAAGGCTGCTAATTAGCACAACCAAGTTTAAACAGACGTGACATTTATATTGTTGGGTTTGCAGTCAAGCACCATAGGTGATTCAGCTCGTGCATCCATAGCTGCATCTATAACTCAGTGGGCTTCTCTCACAATGATGAGTCTGAAATGCGGGAGGTCCTCAGCTGTCTTTTTTTAAATGGAAACACACGCTGAAGTGAGGTGACAAATCCATCTATTATTAAACACACAGTATAGCATTTCTCAGTTCATTAGTCAATACATTTTAACAATCATGTCTCTAACAATAAATAGCTAGATATTATGAAGTTCATTATCTTCTGTGTATTAGATATTTGAATTTGTTGGAGTCTGATTAACTAATTGCTGAAATCATCACCCTCTCTGTTGAGACCTCTACTATCCTGTCATCTTTAGATTTGAAAGCTACTTGGTCTTCACAGCCTTTTATAGCACTTATTTAACCCACTGTTGCCATTGTATTTAGCAATTTGATAACAGTGTGGAGGTGATTTTCTCAGCCCTTTCCTGTTCGATCTCCCCCACCGAGGCCCACTAATCATTCCACGCCATCTTTACAATGCCAGGCACTTCAAAACAGAAGGAGCAAAACTAAAGAGGAAGACAGACAATGGAAATAAGATTTGGGGGTCCTTGAGAAAAGCACCCTCACTTGAATGTTAGGCAGCCCATTCCTAAAGGGGGGTAGATCTGCGGTGGCTAGGAGCAGTGGAGCCGTGCCACTGCCACCTCTTCAGAGGCTTCCCAGCTGCCGCGGAGAAAAAAAGAGGGTTTTAAAAATAAAAATACAGAAAAAGCGGGGAAAGGTGGTGCAGCCCCACTGCTGCTCAAGGGGGTGTTCCCAGGCCGAAAGAGCTGTGAAAGCTGCCTAAAGGCAGCTCCACCTCCTTGAACGCCCCGAGAATGCCTCTCCTATGCCAGTGCGGGCATTTTCTCCCAGGATTTAGTTCCCAGAGTGGTTGTGCTGGCGGCAGGAGCTGGCGGAGCCCTGTGGCTTTGGGATGCTGGCGTGTTTGCCCTCATGCCTGCATGGGTGCTACGTTATTCTGTGATAAAGCGGCACCTATGATGGCATGGGGTCATGCTGGCTCCGAAGGTGACCCCTTCTCCCCAGGATTGCAGCCTTAGATCAGAAGAGGTGGGATGTACAAGTCAAAACCTCTCATGGTGCTATTGGCTTCTTGGGTGGTTACATGTGAAGGGAAGATAGCAGCAGTATTCAGTGGCAGATCTACTATGAAACTAATGAAGCTTAAGCTTTTTAAAGTGTTTGTTGTTAAAATAAGGCTATTTTAGTGACAGAATCATAAGCCAATGGGTTGAATATTGACCTTAGAATATGCTCTAATACCTATTTCATATGGCCTCAAATGTCCTTGTAATTGGTCAAATTTCAAATTTTTCTCAGGGGCTTGCAGTGCCCAAACCCCCAACTGTATGGGCTCGCTGAGCTTGCCAGAATCTATTCATAGCCTACATTTTGGCAGCTGGCTCCTCAAATCCTTTGTTGGTGCACAGCTTAATAGTTCTATAGCTCAGCCCTTAGGCTAGAGCCAATCAGAACCATAAAAAGACATCTGAATTCTCAATTCAGGCTGCACTCATTTCACTTATGCATTTTAACACCAAAAAATCAGATTTTTACCTCTTTATCCTAATGAACCCCCTCTGATGAGCTTCTACCTCTCTATTAGAGAATGAACCTATACATCTGCCATAGAACACCACCATTGAAGAAGATAACAGCAGTTACTCAGAACTCGTTGCGGGTGGGAAGGGACTCACTGTATGGCCCGTTTTCAAGGACTCCACCCCACCACCCTGTTCTCCGCCATTTGGGCCTTGAGGTCCTTGCAAGGGCCCTGCTATTACAACTGATTTCCAGCCGATAGAGATCAGATCACCTGGAGAAAATGGCCGCTTTGGCAATTGGACTCTATGGTATTGAAGTCCCTCCCCTCCCCAAACCTCACCTTCCTCAGGCTCCGCCCCAAAAACCTCCCACCGATGGTAAAGAGGGACCTAGAAATCCTAATTATGAGGTAGGTGGGGCTGAGAGAGTTCAGAGAGAACTGTGACTAGCCCAAGGTCACCCAGCTGGCTCCATGTGGAGGAGTGAGGAAACAAACCCTGTTCACCAAGTAGAGTCTGCCGCTGATGTGGAAGAATGGGGAATCAACACCAGTTCTCCAGATTAGAGTGCACCGCTTTTAACCACTACACCATGCTGGCGTAGAGAGAGAAAATATCTATGTATCTATCAGGCAATTTTTGGTAGGAAACACAACATAGCTGTAATTCTGACCATACCAATGTTAGCAGCTCTCTGTCCAGCCCCATGACATTAGATAAATAGTCGTATCAATATTTAGTTATTTATGAAATCCCCCTATATTACTGGGTTTAGTCATTGATTCATCTAGGTTAGGATATTCTGTGATGCCTTCTAGTACCTCTCCATTGTCCCAAACTTTCCCATCCCTGCTGCCTGAGATCCTGGTAATTACAGACGCCAGAGATCAAACCAGGGACCTTCGGTCTACAAAGCATGGGTGCTACCATTTTTCTGTAGGGACCTTCTTTTGTATCTTGCCCCCCCCACATGTTATGCATCCAGGGCCTTTGATCCCCCTTGTTAGAGACCTGCTAATTGGACTGCCTGGCATCTTCCTTGAAAACAAAATTGTCTGTCCAGGTTTGTAGATACTTAGAGAGTTATATTAATTTTCGTAGTCACTTTTTTCATAGACACTTTAACCACCAAAGAGGAGGGAAAATATGCTTCTGGTTATTTTATATGCTTCTGGTTATTTTATTTCATTTGCAGTGGATTTACAGGAGCTTTAACTGTTCAAAATTCCTTGATAGATTAAGTAATAATAAGGCAAGCATGAGAGTAATATATATATATATATATATATATATATATATATATATATATATATATATTTAGAGTGCAGGAACATAAAAATCTTTGAGGGGAAAACACATGAGATAGAATCTTTTGCGGCGGTTCATTTAGTGGTGGCTATAAATACTTCCCTAATGGCGCAAAATGTTTCAAGGTGGTAAAAATGTACAAGCTAGATATTCCATAGTCAGGATTTCCCTTATTAAATAAGACAAACAGGTAGAGTAAGAGCTTTCTTCTTTTCACCAATAAATCAGAAGAGGGTTTTTTTTTTTTACCAAAAGAGAAGGATATGAATTAAATTTCTGCTATCATGGTACTACATCTATTCTATTTTTCAGAAGGGGTGTTAGGAAATGGCAGTACAGTATTACGTATTTGTGCTGGTATATAATGTGGCTTGTTACATTGAATCTTTGTTTCAAATTACTTGTGTTGCTGGAGTAACTACCTGCCCCAGCTTTTGTTTAGAAATAATTTTTATTACCTTTTTTTCTTGCAAAACGTTCACATTTTCAGTGTCATTTGGGCATGTCAATCAGCATGTCAATAAAGCTTACATATTGATGTAATGTATTGGATATGATATATCAGTGGCATCCAAAAAATGTACAATGTGCATACACAGTAAAGAGGAATCTACAGGATGAACAGCAAAAAAGTAAAGGACCAAAAGTACTGACAAAAATATTAAAAATATAAAAAGAAAAAACAACTTTGATGAAGTATCTGACAAAGGGAGTTTTGACTCGAAAACTCATGCCCCCAAAATCTTGTTGATCTCTAAGGTGCTACTGGGCTTGAATCTCATAGGAAAAAATGGCATATTCTTGCTTTTGAGAAGGACTGGTCTAAACAGAACACCAGTAAGGAACAACTAGATCATCCCAATAGCAGCCACTGACAGCTTTTCAGGAGCAAAATAGGAACAAAATTGTTAGTAGAACAATCCTAAGTAGAGTTATACTCTTCTAATTGACTTCAATGAATTTAGTAGGAGAGACTTCTGCTTAGGATTGCCCTGTAAAACTCTTATTTTTTAATTTTTAACATTTTTATTCCGCCTCTCCAGAAACCTGCTTAAACAATAAAAATAATAATAAAAAATTAAGAGATATTAATTAAACTGCAGCATTTAAGAAAACATAGATCATAAAAAATAGATCATAAACTGCTTAAAACAATGTTCCAGACTAAACTAGAGTTTTTAAAAATCTACCCCATGATTAAAAGCCTGGGTAAACAGTAATGTTTTGGCCTGGCAATGTAGGTGCCAGGTGAGCCTCAAGGGGAAGGGCATTCCATACCTAAAGTGCCCCTACTGAAAAAGCCCTGTCACCTGCCTCACTTTTTTTTTATAAATATTTTATTAAAAATTTTCAAACAAACAAACATATAATCACACATACACATACATACATTCCTTCGGAGAGTCTATGCATCTTACATCTCAAGAATCTTTTATATTATCCTTACAATTTACAAAATAATTTCCTTCTATTCTAATTATTGCATTTTATATATAATCTAAATATTATTCCTACAAGTCTAGCCCCATTGTTGAACATAATCAAAATAGCCTTCCCATTTTCATAGAAATTCATCCGTTGTCTTCTCTTTTATCAGGCTAGTCAACTTGGCCATCACAGCGAATTCTTCCATTTTCTGTTGCCACCTTTCCACCTCTGGAATATCTTCCTGCTTCCAACATGTTGCCAATACCAATCTGGCCGCCGTTGTCATATACCCAAATAGTTCTCCCAAATTTTTGTCCAGTATATTAGGTTCAATTCCTAATAGCATAGTCTCTGGATTCAATGGAAATTTGATTTTTTGATGTATTTGTATCCAAAATTTCTTGATTTCCTTGCATTTCCATCACATATGAAAATATGTTCCATCTTTACATTTCCAACATCAGCTATCATATGACTCGTCCATTTTTTTATATCCATTGGTGTAATGTCCCATCTAAAAAATTGTTTATACCAGTTTTTGTGTAAGCTATTGCTAGCCGTGAATTTAATAGATTTAGTCCAGAGCCTTTCCCATTGTTGAAAAGTAATCTCCTTTTTAAAATTCTCCATACATTTAACCATACATGTCTTGACTTGTTCTGTTTCATTTTTAAGTAAAAGCTTATAGATTTTTCCTAACATATGGTCTGTTTCTTTATTAATTAAATCTTCAAATTCTGTATTTTTTCTTATCCCATTTGGTAATAAACAGTCCTGTCGTGCTTTCATAATCAGTCGGTTATAAGTCAACCGGTCAATGTTTTTGTTCCTCTTCATCTCATTCCATGTTCTTATATCTCCTTGTTCTTATATCTCATTCAGCATGTCCTGATATACAATCTTATCCACTTTTTTCTTCTCTTCCTTGGTCAAATGTGCATCTGTGGGAGACATTATTCTTGGAGAAGTCGGGCTCAGTCTATTTCTGTTTCTATGCCATATCTTCATTAATCCTTCTTTGATCACATGTTTCTCTTCAAATATTTCCTTATTCTTTGTTTTCCATAGATAGTAATGGAATATTTTGGTCCAAGCACCTTTTTCAATATTCAAAGTTGTCCGAACCGGTTTCTTAATCCATTCTTCTATCCATGCCAATCCGGCTGCTTGATAATAAAGCTTAATATTTGGTAAAGCTAGTCCACCTCTTTTCAATTAATTCTTGGTTTCTTTCCTGCCCATATGAATTTATTAATCTGTCTCTGCCATTCTTTCAATAACTTGTCTTCAGTTTGAATTGGTAGCATTTGAAAAAGAAATGTCAACTTGGGAAGTAAGTTCATTTTTACAGCTGCTATTCTTCCCAACCATGATAAATTAAGTTTAGTCCATCTTTTTAAATCTTCCTGTATTGTGAACCACAATTTATAATAATTGTCTTTTACTAATGTGTGATTTTTCCCAGTGATATATATTCCAAGGTATCTAACTGGATCCTCCGTTATCTCACATCCTGTGAGAGTTTTGACAATTTGTTTTTCCTCATTACTCAAGTTCTCTGATGGCCGTGGTGGTCCCTTCCAACTCTGTGTTTCTATGAGTCTCCAAAATTATCTTTGCTTTGTGTTTTTTATTCTATATCCCGAAACTTAGCCGTATTTCTCTATTTCATTCATAAGATGTTCAATTGATTCTGTAGATTTTCTAATGATAACACCACGTCATCCACATAACATTTCAGTTTGTATTCCTCTCCATCTGCTTTTAGTTCACCAGCTTGTTGTCTTGTCTTATTCTATTTGCCAATATTTAAAGTGCCATGTTGAATAGTAGTGGTGAATGTGGACATCCTTGCCTAGTACCTTTTTTGATATCCAGCTTTTCTGATAGTTTATTGTTGATCACTAGCCTCGCTGACTGTTTTTGATATATACTCTGTATCCATTTGTAAAATTTACTACCATAATTAGATTTTTGAAGAACTTGTAGTAAAAAAATCCCAGTGAATATTGTCAAAAGCCTTTTCAGCATCCAAAAAAATAAAAGCTGCTTTTCTTTTTGATCATTTGACATGCTCTATGGCGTTGATAATAAAACGTATATTATTTCACATAAGTCTTTTTGGCATAAAACCAGTCTGATCTATATGTATTATATGTCCTATTTTCTTCGTTAGTCTTTCAGCCAATATTGAAGCAAAAATTTTGTAATCCACATTCAGTAATGATATCGGTCTGTAAGAGCCTGGTTTCTGAGGATCATTGCATTCTTTATGTATTAAAGAGATATAAGCTTCTTGCCATGTGTCAGAACATTTTCCAGTTTGTGGTATGTCATTTAATAACTTTTGAAAATGCAAAGCTAATTCTTCTTCAAAGCATTTGTAATAACGTGCTGTCAAGCCATCCTGTCCTGGAGCTTTGTCTGTTTTTTGCTTTGCAATTGCTGTGGTGATCTCTTGTATGGTGATATTTTGATTCCACCATATATTGTCTTTTTCAAATGTTCTTAAATTGGAGTTTTTAATTAATTTTCAATTTCTTCTTGCTTGTGACCATCTAAGTGAGATTGATACAGTCTTTCAAAATATTTTGTAAATTGTTCTACAATGTCTTTTTCTTTGAAGCTGACTTTGTCCAATATCTTGACCCCTGTTATCGTCTTTTTCTCTACTTGTTTCCTAAGGTAATAAGCTAAATATTTTCTCAGTTTGTTGGCCTGCTCAAAAAACTTCTGTTTTGCAAATGAGATTTTCTTTTGCATCTCTTCTGTGTCCATGAGGTCAATTTGTTTTTATCCTTTTTCAAGGTAGTTCTTTTGCCGGTTTTAACATGTTATTCTTCTATTTTTTGTAACTCATCTATCAAGGATTGTCTGCGTTGTCTTCTTTGTTTTTTAAGTTTAGAATTGATAGCAATCAGTCTTCCTCTCATAAAAGCTTTGCTCGCGTCCTATACAGTTCTGTCTGAAACATCCTGTGTACAATGTGACTCAAAGAATTCTTTTAGTTCTTTCTTGCATTGTGAAATGACTCCTTTGTTCAATAACAAGTTATTGTCAAGTCTCCATCTTCTCATCCCCAATCTCTCATATTTCCAAATCAGTTCGAGTTGTGATCTGATAATAGTTTTGGTAAAACTTCTACTGCTTCTAAATTATTCAGTAATGTCTTAGATATCCAACACATGTCAATTTGGGAATATGAATCATGTCTCTGTGAGTAGAATGTGTAACCTTTTTTATACTTATTTTTGGATCTCCATGCATCTTGAATCTGAAGTAAGTCCATATTTTGTTTAACCAATTTAGGTAGACGGCCTCCCTTATGATTCTTGGATCTATCATTCTTCGGGTCTAATACTGCATTCATATCGCCAATCATAATTATTTCTCCTTGTTCTTCCAAGATGATTTGAAACACTTTTTTCAAAAAATCATTGACAACCATTGCTAGGAGCATAAATACACATCAATGTCAGAGTTCTACCTTGCAACAATCGCAGTTTGATTAGGAGGTATCGTCCCTCTGGATCTTTAATTTCAATTGTTACTTGGAAGAGTGAATTCTTTATATAAATAAGAACTCCTTTCTTTTTTTCCATGACTGAAGAAATGACAATGTGTCCTAATTTTTTGTTTTTTAATAAGTATTCATGTGTTTGTTTGACATGTGTTTCCTGTAAACAAATTATATCCGCTTTTTGTTTGATCAATTGGTGGAATATTTCATTTCTTTTAGTAGGGGAATTGAGTCCATTTACTTTCAGAGAGAATATTTGTAGTTTTTCCATCTTAATTTTTAATATGCTGCTGCCTCACTCGATTTGGATGATTCTCCACTCTCTACATCTTTTCTTTGACGATCTGAGGCGTCTTTTCTTTTAGGATTTGAGGTCCGGGGATCTTGTTTCTCTCCTTCTGCTTACAGTTCTTTTAACAAACTGTCTGCTTGTTGTTGGTTTTTAATTATTTTTTCCAGTCGGGAGGAAAATTTCTAATCCTGCAGGGATCGTCCAGCGATATCTAATCCCCTTGTTTAGCAAAGCTTGCCTAAGCTAGTTGAACTGTTTTCTTTTTTCCACCACTGAGCTTGGTAGGTCTTGGAATATCTGGATTCGTTTGTCTTTATATTCTAATGACTTTTCTCTTTGAAGTCTTAAGATGGAGTCTTTTGTTATCTTCTGTGTGAATTTTACTAGGATGTCTCTTGGAACTTTGTTCCTCATTGCGTATCTGGAATTAATTCTGTAGATGTTGTATATTAAAATTGGTTGATCTTCCAACTGCAAATAATATTGGATTAATTCAGTAAATCTCTCCCATAAGTTGTTTTTTCCGAAGTCTTCCTCAAGGCCACAAAAGCAAAGATTAGCTTCTCTAGTTTCAATTTGTAATGTCTCGATTTCTTTCTCCACGTTGACTTTCCAATTTTCTTGTTCTTGAACCTTATCAACAAGAGTTTGATTTGAAGCTTTAAGTTCTTTGATTTCTTCTGCGTTTTCTAAAATCTTGACTTTAATTTCTGAAAGTGAAGTTCTTGTTTCTAATTTGAAGATTTGTAACTCTTCTTTAAGTTTGCTTTGTAATCCTGCTAGCTGTACTGTGATTTGATCAACCACTGCTTTCGCTGTTGCATTAGACATTGTTTCTGTGGTATCTCCCTCCAGTTCTTCTTCACTTGATGATTTCTCTTTTTTCTTGCCTTTTGATCTTTTCTTAGTAACTTGTTGTTGTCTGCATTGTTTTCTTCTTGTTTGCATATGTTGAAACAATTTTTCCATAAAACAGTAATTAAGTACTCAATCAATAGCCACTATAGTCATTCATATATAAACCCATTAAAATAACAAGTATATTTCAGCAGTAAGAATTAATGACTTGCAATAAACACTCATAAATCAGTTAAATCTCTAATTTGAACAATTAATTATTTAATCAACAACAAAATTCATACAGTCCAAATTCATTTGCTGTGCCCTTAATCAATAGGCTAAAATCTTAAGTTAATTATGTATGTAATCAAGATATTAATGATGTTATTTATGTTTATATTAAACTAAGTTAATTTGTTAAAATAAGAATAGAGTCTAAAAGATTAGATCTTATTAAGTCGCCTTTGATGAGTATAGATATAGATTTAGGGGAGGGATAAGCACTACTGACAGTGTTATGCCACAAAGAAAAGGAAAAATTAAGTATTAGTTTGCATACAGTTTGGTCTATGGTTAAAGAGTATTAAGAAAAAATGTCCAGGAAGTAGTTTTATGCTTTAGTCAGTAGACGGCACTCTTGTGGCTAGTTCAGGTTCTTGGGATGTCTCTTTTCAGTAAATTGCTTGTTTATCTTGGCTTATATCAGGGGGGATTGACTTATAGTATAAAATTTAATTTAGCAGTATTAGGGGAGGGTGCTTGTTGATCTTAAATTGCTGTGTGCTGGGGTGTCCAGAGAAACTGCTTTTAAAAACCGCTGCATCACAGGCAGGTTAGTAAAATGGCGATCGCTGGAAACTCACTGCTCGCATGTTACTTTCGATTTTGCAATCCCGAGCTTGAGCTTTTCATTACCAATGTTTTTCTCTCCTCTTTTCTGCTCCCCAATTCCTTTGTTTATTAAAGACGAAAGTCCCAGGAACCACAGTTTTCCGACTCTCCCACTCTGCCTGCCCACCTCACCGCACCTCTCCCCCCCTTCCTCTTCACTGCTGATCTCGTCCGGCCGCTTTTCCACCGCCGCTTTTCCACCACCGCTTCCCGATTCCCTGTAGTTTCAAATCTTCACCCCCCTTACAGCATCTTCTTAATTAAATGCCAATTAACTGAAGGCTGCAGATAATAGTTTTCTTTCATTCATTCACCCTCCTTTCACTCACTCACTCACTCAAAATGGTGGAGGCCAGCCTGGCTGGAGTCGTCCGCAGTCCCACTTGCTGGATTCGCCGGATCACTTTGCCTGCGCGGCTTGCCATCTCCACCGGAAGTGTTCGTCACCTGCCTCACTTCTGAAGGTGTGGGTACAGAGAGCAGGGCTTGTGAGACAGTTCTTAACTGGTGGGCAGGACAATATGGGAGGTAGCAGTCTTTCGAGTAGACTGGCTCCAAGCCATTTAGAGCAGGGGCGTCAAACTCATTTGTTAGGAGGGCTGGATATGACATAAATGTCACTTGGTCGGGCCGGGTGATGTGTAAATAAATAAATAAATGCCATAAAATGTAATGCTGGATACTAGAGATACAAACTTTATAGAAGACACAGGCAAAGTCAATTAATGATATTGTTTTTTACTTAAAAAACAAACAAGCTTACAACAATAACATTGTTACAGTATTTCCTTTAACGTAACAGTCTTACTGTTATTGTTTTAAGTATAGTTGTATTTTAAGTAAAAAAACAATATCATTAATTGTGCCTTCTGTAAAGTTTGTATCTAGTCGCTGGAATTAATTTGTTTTTAAAAAAATAAAAAATTAAACCAGGGGGGTGGCTGGCTGGTTTGGCTGGCAAGTCTGCAGTGGGCTTGCCAACCCAAATCTGGACTGCGGGGAGGGCTGCCTTGGCTGGCGAGCCCTCAACAAACTCACCATCCCAGATCTGGACTGGGGGGGGTGGCGTTGCTCCCTTAGCTAGCAAGCCTGCAGCAAACTCACCAGCCCAGATTTGGACTAGAGGAGGACTGGCAGCCTTAACTGGTGAGCCAGCATCCCTCTCCCAGTCCAGAAAGACAGGGGCCATTTATTCATGGTAATTAGCAGCACGTTCCGCATTTTTTTTTAATTTTACATGCTTAATCATCATTCCGGAAGCAACTGTGAAGCCGGCGCAGACCCACTTAATGTGATCTTTGGCGTTTGCTGCGAAGAATCCTCATCAAGGAACCATGCAAAACAACAGTAGTGTGTTAGCTATGCACATGCTAATGACTATGCAAACAGGAACAAAGGAGCAGGCGAGTGGCTGGGGTAGAATTTCTCCTTTTGCATTGGGACCATGAATAGGCATTTTTAAAGTCGCATTTTTAAAAAGAGCTTTGAGTGAGCATCAATTTTTTATAATTATTTTTATTATTTTCCACAATTTAACAAAATTAAACATATCTCAACAATATATTCAGTTGTAACTACTTATAACAAAAAAAACCTCATTGCTATTACCGAGAATATGTTATCTATAGTATTCAATGCTATCTACTATATACGACTTCCCCACATCTTCTTCAGTCACTAATTCTACTGGTTAACACTTTTGCATTTCAAATTAATTTCTAATCCTTATTTCTTTCATACAGACTTGCTTTAAGCTATCTATACTACTTCTATAAGCAGTTTCAGGTCCTACATAATTATAATATCATCATCATTGTCTCTATTTAACATTTTATTATTCTATAATGAAGGGATTAGATCAATACATAAACAAATTTTCCCATTTAAAAATTCATCAAAGTAAATTCACTGTGCCTCCCTTACACCCCAAAAATAAGCATCATCTTAGCCATTTTCTTGTTTTGGGAGAGGATCTGCCACCAGTCCTTCTTCATTTCCCAACCCCCCCCCCACATTTTTCAGTATAGTAGCCACAATTCTGGCCTCTGAAAATGTAAAAGAGGATCCCAGTAGTTGCATCTATTGGCTTCTTGTTAAAATTTCCTGCAGCTTCTTGATAAAATCCTTCGTCATGTCTCCCTCCTTCGCTGGCTGCCAGGAAATGTTTTCTTGGGATAATAGTGTTCCTCCTGTCAACAGTAACTCAGACAAGTAGAATGTAGAGGTATTGAATTCTCTCATGTTGCTCTCTCTCATTGCCAGCTGGTCATTTGCAGCTACCTCTTTTAGGATAAATTGTTCTCCAGATTTTATCACCACTTCCACATAGCATTCAGTCGTCATCTCCTTAGTAGAACCTTTTATTTCCATTGGCATATTTGTTGTCATATCTTGGGTCTTCATATCGTGGATCTCCTCAATAATTGTATCCAGTTTTCCATTGATTAAGTTAAATAGGATATTCATCTTCTCAGCTAGTTGAAATACTTGATGTGAGAGCGCTTGTTGTTTTTCAAAGACTAAATCTTGTTGCACTGCAAACATGTCCATTTGTTTGAGTAACATATCTTCCAACCTCTTGTTTGACATATCTGCTTGTATTCTTATATAAAAGCGGGCTTTGTAATTTTCAAAATATCCTCAATTACGCTTCAAAATGGCACAGATAAAGAAAAGGAAGTAGACAGGAAACTGCAATAACATAGACCCTGCTTCGTCTCCTCTCGGTGGTTAAGTGGTAGGAACGATTTGATGGTTACACCGGGGAGATTCACTTCAAGTCTTCCAATCTGCCCTGTCTTTTCGATGGTAACAAAGCCCTTCTTATTATCTTCCGGTCTTAAGAGCGACGTGGCTGGAGGACTGATTGAATCAGAAAGAACCGGAAGGGGGGGGGAGGTTTTCGTCTCCCTCCCTCCCCTCAAAGCATTTAATTGGTAGTTGTAAAGTCATTCAAAAGTCCCTTTTATTGCGCCTACTCACTGATCAAGTTGATAAGGTCTTTGTCGGTTCGTTTAATGGCATTTGTTAATTTAAAAAGACTCGTTACGCTGGGCAGGGAGTTGTGGTTTTCGTAGGTGTTTTTATCGTCATTCAAGTCTTCTCAATCAAGATAAAGGCAAAAAGTGTCTTTTTACTCACTCTGACTTCCAAAGGTGAGGCTTCTTGTTCTTTTCATAGATTCTTTGATGTTAATGGATAGAGGAGATCAAAGCCTAAATCCAAAGAGTCGTCCGCGGCAATGGTAGCCCCTAAGTGCCAGCGGAGACAGCTTCCAAATCTCCGGGATGCTTAATGAAAGCTCTCTCAGAGAATATGGGAGTCCATCCGCTCTTGAAGGCTGCAGGGAAGTTTCCTGCTTCCCGATCCACTATTTAGGACCGGGTTGGGGTGCTTTTGGCACTCCAAATCTAAACGACTCTTGGTGTCTCTTGGGAGCCCCCAAGAAACAATGGCGCTCGAACCAAACGCTCTACAGGAAGTCAAGTGAGCATCAAAATTGACTATGAATAACTAGCCAGGGAGAAAGAGAAATAAAGAGGGAGAAATAGACAGAAAGAGTGAAACAGGAGATGAAGGGGGGGAGAGAGAGAGAGAGAGGAAGAAGGGGGAGGGAGAGCCAGGGGGAGGGACAGCCAGAGAGAGAGAGAGTGAGAAAGGGAAAGGCAGCTGACTGGACTCGTGGGTGGAGTGGCCCAGGAAGCCTAGAAAGGGAGGAAAGCATCCTTCTGGGCTGCCGGGCTGTTCTGGCCTGGGGAAGCCCAGAAAGAGAGTGAGGGAACAAGGCAGAGAGCGAGGCAGGGGGAAGGATGTTACTGGGCTCCCGGGCTGTTCTGGCCCAGGGAAGCCCAGAGACAGAGAAAGAGAGGGAATGAGGCAGAGAGCAGGGGGGGGGGATCCTGAACACATGAAGCTGCCTTATACTGAACCAGACTCTTGGTCCATCGAAGTCAGTATTGTCTACTCAGAATGGCAGTGGCTTGCCAGGGTCTCAAGCAGTGTTCTTTCACCTATTTGCCTACCATCTTCTAAATCACCCGGGTGGACTCTCCGCCCTCTCCGACGGAGAAGTCCTTCTGCCCTTCAGTGTGCGCCCTGCCTAGACACAGGCACACTTCCAAGCACTTTCCATGGGACTTACTCCCTTGTAAGCCTGCACAGGATCGGGCCCAGCACTCCCCCCCCCGTGCAGCAGCGGCAGTGGCTGAGCAAGGAAGGAAACAGGGTAGAGTGCCATCGTTTGACAGGGTAGAGTGCCATCTCTTATGTGGCAGACTGCAACATGATATTTAATATGTGATATTCTGAGGCTTTGGTCATGGTAAAAACACATTTGTGGTATGGTTGTTAAGGATGTTGGCAGCCTGCATTGGCCCAGGTTCATTCATGCTTCAGTCTGTGGTGTTGGAGAAAGGAAGTGAGTCAACAAGCTCAACAGCAGACCTGTTCACTTGTCTACACAGGAGGAAGTGAAATAATCACTGTAAGAATGCTTAATAATAATATATTTTGGAACAAAATACGATTTTACAGCTGAGTCACAATTCTCGCTGTTTTCTATGGAAATTATAAAATATCTAAAAAGGCCATCATTTTTAACACTCCTCGGGAAATGTTTAGTTGTTCCTTTGCCCTGATTTGGTGCCTTTCAAATTGACTTTACCTGAGACTGACATCATTCTCATTCACTATATGATCTCTGACTTTGTTTGGCTACCTATGTGACTTGCCCAGGAAGCAGAAAGTGACAAAAAATCAGAGTGAAACAAGGTTGAAAATAGGCAAATACTCTCATGAAGTGAAATATATCTACCCTACAGTTGCTATTTTCACCTCACCTGAAAATATTTAGCACAACTCTAATATGTGTGAGCATTTTCAGCCCAAGTTGTGTACATCAGAAGATATGCTTGAGTGGCTGAAGCTGCTGTCCTAAAACCCTTTGGAGGTGCTGTTGCCAATATTTGTGGAAGGTTGCATTCCTTAGATCTCAGCTGGTCAGTTCCAGTTCCAGGGGGTTGGACTAGATGACCCTGGTGGTCCCTTCCAGCACTATGATTCCATCAATTAGATAGTTGGATTCCTCAGATGTCAGCTCTTCCATTCAAACAAAGGGCAGCATTTGGTTGCTACACAGTTTTCTCAGCTGCTGTTAGAGGTGCCAGCTCTGCACTGGGAAATTCCTGGAGATTTTGGGAGAAGACTGGGGAGGGAAGAGACCTCAGAAGATTATAATTCCATAGAGTCCACCTTCCAAAGCAGTTATTTTCTCCAGGAGAACTGTAATACGGAAAGCAGTTGTAATTCCAGGAGGTCTCCAGACCTCAGCTGGAGCTTGACAGCCTTAGCTGTGGTTAATGCCCTGAGTGATCTCAAACATAATAGGATCATCAGCTGCTCTGAGCCCGGTCTTGGCTGGGATAGAGCAGGGTACAAGTTAAAAAATAAATAAAAAGAATGATGTTTGCAGCTATGCAAACTTAGATAATCCCTTAGACTTTAAATGTTAGTACCCAAGGCCTAGGGAGACTGTGACTTTTCTTTCTCGTGTAAAGCGTTTCCCAACAACCAAGAATGATTGTGGGCTGTTTTCTGCTTTTGAAGCATCACGTGTAGATATGGTACGTAGAGGAGGAGGTTGTACTGTACATAGAGGAGGAGGTTGGTCTCAAGCCACTGGAGTTCTGTTGATCCGATCAGCAACATGATTTGTGCCTCAGAACAATAATGGAAAAGCTTCATATTTAGCTGCTGGCAATTACAGCAGCTGTTCTGTCATGGCAGAATGTTCCATCCACAGGCATAGTGTTTCTCAGCGGAATACACTGTCCCTTTTGGAATCCTTCTGTGAAAGGGGCCTTCCTCCATGAGTAGAAGAGTACATTTAGATTCAACTCATTATATTCTATCATGTGAAGAATTTAATGTCAGATAAGGATATCAGCTTCCCTGAAGAAATGGGTTTCTAGCCCTTATGTTTTCGCCGAATGAACTGAAATAGAAATCAGCAGTAAGAGATATCAAACAAAATAATCCAGGGTTAGCAAGTAGTCTCCGATTTGTATCATTTATTCTGAATGTAAAATTTACACTTTCGACTTACAATACTAGAACATAAGAAAGGCCCTGCTGGATCAAACCAAGGCCCATCAAGTCCAGCAGTCTGTTCACACAGTGGCCAACCAGGTGCCATTTGGAAGCCACTAACAAGACGAGTGCAGCAGCACCATCCTGCCTGTGTTCCACCGCACCCAAAATAATAGGCATGCTCCTCTGATACTAGAGAGAATAGGTATGCAGCATGACTAGTATCCATTCTAACTAACAGCCATGAATACCCCTCTCCTCCATGAATGTGTCCACTCCCCTCTTAAAGCCCTCCAAGCTGGCAGCCATCACCACATCCTGGGGCAGGTAGTTCCACAATTTAACTATGCGTTGTGTGAAAAAATACTGGAATATGTTGTGTGTGTGCACGTGTGTGTGTTGGAGCTACACATATCCATTTTGCAAGATATGGAGCATGAGACAAGCTGGTTGCCCAGACTAAGAAAATCTAGAGTTGGGTTTTATAAGAGGAAGGAGATGAGCCACCTGGTTTTTGTCTCCTGGAGTTCACGTAATACAGGACATCATAAGAATGGACATTCCATTTTCACAGTGCCACAGAATATGAAAGCAAGCAAACACCACCATAAATTAGTGAGAAATGAATTTTGACTCATCATTCAAAATACTTGTTAAAATGGAAACTTTGTATCAAATAGTCTACATGGGATTTTTGTGCCTCGGGAGGTCATAAAGAAAAATATTATAACTGCTTCTCAGAAGCTCTTGGTAATGTTAGGATCATTAATAACGTTTGCAGCTATGCAAGCTAGGATAATGACTCAGACTTCAAGCTTCAGTGCATAAGGCCTAGAGAGAGTGTGAAAGAATTTTCTTTCCCATGTGCAGCATTTCCCAACAGTCGAGGCCTATTACGGGCTGTTTGTCTTCCTTTGAAGCATCACGTATTGCTAGTCCCTGAGGCCAGATAAACTAATGGTCTGATCAAGTATGGTAACTTCTTCAACCCCATCAAATGATTAGCCACTTCTGTTTAACTACCTCTGCAAAAAAGGAACAGATATCATGCATCTCAAGGAACAGGGGTTTCTTCTGCGATAAACAGCTGTACCTACTATGCATACGATGCTGCACAAAGGGTGTTTTCCAATCCATCATGTCATCTCTGTGTCAAATAATTATACTGGGCAAAAAAAAAAAAAAAAAAAAGGAAAGGAAAGAAAAAGGAAAACTGCACAGAAGAGCTATTTGATGGTTTGTTTTTTACTGAAGTTGTTTGTAACATATTTGAAATGTCATCCTAAACTACTGGGTTTAGTTGTATTGCATTTGTATCCCATGCTCAAGGAACTCAAGATGATTTACATGAGGCTGACCTCATTACATTCTTATGAAGAACATTAGATTTTGAAAGAATGACCTCCTGATGAAATTTATGGCTGCACAGGGATTTGAATCATGGCTTAATCCTCAACCTATATTTAGTATTTCACACTGGATTCAGACTTACTGTAAGGTACATTCAAGGTTCGTCCCATTCCTCTTTTCACTATGAAAGACATTGTATGTTACTATACCTACAAATTCAATCTCTCATTTTTAGACGGGCAGCCCATTCCAGAAGGGGGGGCAGTTATGCAGTGGCAGGGAGTGGTGCAGCTGAGCCGCCTCCACAGAGGCATCCCAGCTGCCACAAAGAAAATGAAAGGCATTTTAAAAATAAAAAAGGGAAAATGCCTCCATTGAATGTGACCCAAATACCTGGTGTAGCAATGTCAGAGCTCGAGGGGGCATTCTCGGGTCTAAAGGGGTTAGCAATAGAGTTGCCAGGTCCCTCTTCGCCACTGGTGGGAGGCTTTTGGGGAGGATCCTGAGGAGGGGGGGTTTGGAGACGGGAGGGACTTCAATGCCATAGAGTCCAATAGCCAAAGCAGCCATTTTCTCCAGGAACTGATCTCTATTGGCTGGAGATCAGTTGTAATAGCAGGAGATCTCCAGCTAGTACCTGGAGGTTGGCAACCCTACTTTTATTATACATTTTAAATGTTCTACCGATCAAACCAATTCTGTAGGTTTTCATGCTAGGCTGAGCTAGGGCACATATTTGGAATTATATTTGTCAGGAATGCTCTACTCTGGGGGTTTTTTCTACTGAGTGGGGGTTCGACTTAATGGCAACGCCCTTGCAACTCTGATTTTACTATTTCTCTCAGAATGGAGATGGTGAATTCAGTAACTATGTGTGTGACTGTTGCAGGGACCTATTGGCTAGCACCTGTGAGCCACTGCTTCGCCCTCTCCCTAAAGTCATTTGTTTTAAAACCTTTTTTTAAAAAAGAAGCAATATCTAAAATGACAATACCAAGACCTTTTCTGCATGCTTGACTTACTCCTGATTTTCTTGGCAGTCAATCCACAAGCACTGGAATCGGTTTAGGCTTGGCTCTTCTGCACATCTCCCTTTCCTGTGTATTTTGACAGTTGTGGAGTCAGCTTATTTTCTTCCACATATATCTTAAAAAATGAGGATGTTAAAGGGAGGGTGCTGTCATCATCAGAGTAATCAGCGGCATCACAACACCCCCCCCCTTTTAAAAAGAAAAGCGACCCTAAATTATTGATATATCACTATAGTAAGCATCATTTAAGCAGGTTCTCTGAATCCCCAAATTTCATTTTTTTAAAAGTTTCTAACTGCCCCTGTTGTGGAGACATGCCTTTCTCCTTATATCTCCATGAGGGAAAAACCTAAACACTTGCTTTTTTAAAAAAAGGAAAGCTAAGAATTCAGAGAACCTGCTTAAACTATTGTTACACCACTATATTGCTATATCAATGTTTTAGTGTCTTGTTTTAAAAAATAAAAACTGAAACCACTTGTCTTCAGGGTGGAGAGGGATGAGAGGGAGTGGTTTGACAATGCCAGCAGTCCAATCATTGAAAAGTGAGCTGGAGGTGGGTGGGAGTGGGTGGGACAAAGAAAATTGCCAGAAATATTACATCAAGTCAAAAGATGATTCAAAATCGGCTTCCAGAAAAAGATTGGAATAAAAGTGGCTTCAAAAGAATCAGAAAAACCCTGGGGAATAACAAAAAAAGAGAGGCAAAAACTAAGGTCACAAAAATGCATTTGAAAATTGGGAGATAAACCAAAGCAGAACAGATGGAAAAAAATCCATGTGGGAAAGTCCCAATATAAAGGAACTTAAATGCAGAGCAAAACATCCTGGTTTAATAACTTCTGTTAGAGTGGTTCTAAAGCCATAAGCATTTCAAATATATTTTTGAATGTTTTCTCACAAAAAATCCCACCCCTTTGAACTGCTTTTTGGAGGACCTCTTCCTGTACAAGAGAAATAACTCTATCTGCTACAGTTAATACTTATCCCATTACCCACAGTGCCAGTTGGTAATTCCCAGCAGTCAAGAATCAATGTGCTGCATCTATTCGATAGTATCACGCCAGCTGCTCCAGAGGGTGGAAGGCATGATATATTATCCCAGAAATGATGTGTGAAGGGGGGGGGGGGATATGAACGCTCACAGGAAGAAAAAAAACATGGAGAGGCTACAAAATCATTATAACTACAGTTACACTTCCCTATGAAAAGCAAAACAATCACTAGACTTCCTACCATCAGAAACCACGAAGTCTTAATGGATTGTGTTGGAGCTACATATAATCACCAAGCAGAGGATTCCCTGTCAGACGATAAGGATGGCTGAGCAGTTATGAACTGAACTCAATGGTAACAGAGGGGGAGGGAGGGGGTACGGGATAAAGAGATAAATGTATATGGATACCATCTTTGGGAGTAAAAAATGTAAAATGTAAAAATGGGTTTAATTGAACTTCAATATGTTACAGGTACTATCATAGAAAATCAATGGTCTGAATTCTCCCAGCAAGAGGAAGAAAGTATTTTATCACCTTCAAAAATCTAAAGCTAATATTGTTTGTTTACAGGAAATGCATATCTTACAGAAGGATATATTTAGATTGGAACAACCAAGGTTAGGTAAACTTTTCACGTCTTGTAACGAGAAGAAAAAAACTAATGGTATAGCTATGTATCTACCTGTGATATTAGAACCAAAGATTATTTTTCAAGATAAAGAAGGAAGAATTTTGATGGTAGAAATAACTTGTGGTTTCCAAAAGATTCTGTTGGTGGGAATTTACGCACCTAACACAAATCAAAAAACATTTTATAATAATTTAGCTACAATTTTGGCTAAACATGCTCTAGAAAAAATGATTTGGATGGGGGACTTTAATGGAGTAATAGATCCTAAAACAGATAGGTCTGCTAAGAAAAAGAAGGGAAAATGTGAGGGTAAGCTACCGGATAATTTCAATGCTCTTACAGACGAATGGGATATGTTTGACGTTTGGAGATTGGTTTATTGTAATAAAAAGGGATATACATTTTTTTCATCTAGATATCTCACAGGCTCTAGAATAGATATGTTATGGCTTTCCAAAGGATTGACAAATCTCTCAGATAATCCAGAGATTTTACCCAGGGTATTGTCTGATCATAATGCTGTATCAATAAGAGTTAAAATAGGAGATAGGAGGAACAAGCCTTGGGTATTAAATGAATTTTTATTAAAAAAATACAAAGATAGTGGATAAATTAAAGGTAGATCTACAGAACTATTTTGCTGAAAATACAGATAAGGGTACTTGGCAAGATGTAGTATGGGATGCCAGTAAAGCAGTGATCAGAGGTTTGTTAATACAACAAAATACAAGATGGTTTAAAGAGAGAGAGGCTCAGAAGAAAAATATTAGAGGAAATTAGACAAACAGAAAGACGGCTTAGCAAATTACAAGATAAATCAATGAAACAAGAACAACTTAATAATTTGAAAAAATGGCAATATCAATATGAATTTTTAATAGCTGATGAAATTGAAAAGAAAATTATTTTTAACAGACAAAGTTTTTTGAACATGCAAACAAACTGGATAAAATGTTAGCATGGCAACTTAAACATAAAGAGAAAAAATTACCAATATTAACAATTAAAAAGGAGGGTAAGATAATAAGTGACCAACAAAAAATTATGGAAACATTTGTAGAATATTATACAAACTTATACAGGAAGAATTTAGTATCAGAAAAAGAAATGGATGTATATCTCAGGCAATTCAATTGGGAAATATTATCACAAGAAAATAGAGAATTATTGGATTCTCTAATAACTTGGGAAGAATTAAAGGAAGCAATAGGGAAAATTAAATTAAACAAATCACCGGGGACGGATGGGTTTACAGCAGCTTATTATAAGACATTTCAAGAACAACTAGCCCCTTATTTATTGGAAGTAATGAATTCCTGTTTGCAAAATGGATTTATCCCTCAAACTTGGAAACAAGCGAATATAGTATTAATACCTAAAGTGAATTTGGATTTATTGGAAGTAAAAAATTATAGACCTATTTCATTACTGAATAATGATTATAAATTATTTGTTGCTATTTTAGCAACTAGATTAAAGAGGGTATTAAACCAAACTATACATGAAGATCAAGCAGGATTTTTATCAGGAAGACTGATTAGTCAAAATGTAAGGGTGGTAATAAATCTTTTGGAATATGCTGAACAGATTAAAACTCCGGTGGCCATTATATTTTTGGATACTGAAAAAGCGGTTGATAATGTGAATTGGAATTTTATGGAAAAAATATTACAATATGGGTTTTGGTGTAAACTTTAAGACAGCTATTAAAATGTCTATACTTATCAGACGGCTAGTCTTTTGATAAATGGAATATTATCATCACAATTTGAAATTCAAAGGGGAACGAGACAAGGTTGTCCTCTTTCCCCTTTGTTGTTTATTTTAGTATTAGAAGTCCTATTAAAAAAGATTAGACAATCTAATGAATTAATTGGATTCCGAATAGGGAGAAATCACTACAAAATTAAAGCATATGCAGATGATATTGTATGTTTTTTGATGGACCCTATTGAAAAAATAGATAATTGGAATAGAATTTTGGAGGTTTATGGAAAGCTTGCAGGCTTTAAAATAGATAAAAATGAAAATAAATTATTGGTTAAAAATATGACTCTCTCACATCAACAAATATTGATCAAAAAGACAGGATTTAATATTGAACATAAAGTAAAATATTTGGATATATGGATATCATTGAATAATCTTAATTTATTTCAGAATAATTATATTAAACAATGGCAACAGATAGTAACAGATCTCAAAAACTGGGGGAAAATACCATTATCATTATGGGGTAGAATTGCAGTTATTAAAATGATGGTATTGCTCAAGATGCTTTTTTATTTCAAAACCTACCAATTTTGAAAGGAGTACAGATATTTAAAAATTGGAGAAAATATATTTTAATTTTTTTATGGGGTAAGGAAAGACATAGAATAGCATATAATAACTTAATTGAATTAAAAGAAACAGGAGGTTTAGGATTACTAGATTTGAGAATGTACTATCAAGAAGCATGTTTTACCTGGCTAAAAAATTGGATTATATTAGAGAATCCTAAAATATTAGAAGGGTTTAATTTACGTTTCGGTTGGCATGCATATTTATGGTATGAAAAAGAGAAAGTAAATAAAAAATTTAACTCCCATATTATTAGAGGCGGTTTACTTCAAACTTGGAAGAAATAGAAAGGATTTTTGGAAGGTAAAACCCCTGGGTGGATTAACCCTGTAGAAGCTTTTATGAAGAGAGGGGTACAATTAAATTTGGATATTGATATTTATAGAGAAATTACGGAATGTAAGGAAGGGGTTTGGTCTCTGAAGAGCAGAGCAGAGTTAAAAATTAAAGATTGGTTTATGTATTATAAATTAAGGGATATATTTAACAAAGATAATTTGAGGGGATTTAATCAAAATAAATCTAAATTAGAAATTATATTAAATAAGGGAAACAAAGGATTGATAGAAAGAATTTATAAGTTATTAATTGAAGAAAACAAGAAAGGATAAAACCAGTGATGGTGAAATGGATGAAGGAGTTAGGTTATAATATTGATTTGGAAATATGGGGAAATTTATGGAAGAGGGAATATACATTTACAATTACTAATGAAATAAGAGAAAATTTATACAAGATGTTTTATAGATGGTATATAACCCCGGTACTGTTAAGCAAAATGAAGAAAGATGATATGGCTTTATGTTGGAAGTGTGGAACTGAAAAAGGCATGTTTATGCATGCATGGTGGTTTTGTAAAAAAATTAAGAGATTTTGGAAATTAATATTAAACGAAACAAATAATTTGATTAATGTAAAAGTAAAAAAAGATCCTGCTTTTTGTTTATTGGGAATTCCCAAAGACAATACGGATAGATGTGATAGAGTTATATGTCAATATAGCTTTGCGGCAGCAAGAATTATAATTGCAAAAAATTGGAAGCAAATAAATAAACCTTCAATTAAGGACAGGAAAGAGAAAATCTGGATGTATATGCGGATGGCCAAACTTACAGATTCTTTACATGGTAAAGATATAGAAGAGTTTAAAAAAACATGGCTAAAGGCCATCGCATTTTGGGATAAACTGGCGAAAATGAATTTTACGAGTATAGTTAATGAATTATAGGCAAAATGTTATGTTTTTTATAGTAATAATAGTATAAGATGATTTTAAATACTGTCAAAACACTTCTCTGGAAGTCTATTGGTGGTGGGACACACTGTTAAGGTGGGTGGTGGGCATTAGAGCACTGTATTTTATAATTCATATGGTATAGGGTAATTTTGAATTATGTATAAGTGCTCTTTTTGTATTTTTGCATTTTTTATGTTATAGTTTTCTTTGTTTTTTTATAATTAGTTTTTTTATTATAAAAATAATAAAAAATTAATTAAAAAAGCAATAGAAACAATTCTTTCCTTAGATGGCAGCTCGAAGCATGCTGAACAGCAAGTGAGTCCCATTATGCTCAGTGGGATGTGCTTCTGAGTAAACATGCTTCAGATCATGTTATTTATTTAAAGAAGCTTACAGCTCAACACCTCTAGTAATGGTAACTCCCACAAAAGATGTAGCATTTCAATAGGGGATGGGCCAGTGGCCATTCTCATAATGTACGTTATCTTTCTCATAGGTTTGATTCATTTTTAGTTCTGTCGGTGATTATTCTTTTGTCCTTTTTGTACTATTTTATTCCAATTATTCATTTATGCACTTGAAATGCTCAAATCAGCAAATGTTTGGTTCTTTGGGCCCCCTCCCCAGTGTTAAGGATTTCGGCTTCATCCTTTTCTGAGTTCCTTCCCCCCTCCCCCCACAAAAAAAAAAAACCCTTAGATGATTCTTCTGGGCTGGAGTTACTTTAGTTTTATACTTGTTCTTTATGTGTTTTATCTCTGTATTTTAAGATCTTTGTTTCGGTATTTAATTAAAATGCATTCCAGTGGGTGGGATGTTTGTTTTTTTAAAAATGGGTTCTGCTTCCCAGAGGTGTGAATTGCCACCAGAGCTTGCAGGGTCTGCTAACAGGGAAACTGAGCTTGGAAGCTGGGGGCGGGGAGCAGGAGAGAACCCCTGAGACAAAGCTTCTTGGGAAAGAGCACACAAGTTTTGCATCAGGATGAGGAAGGCTGATTACCACAGTATCCTTTGTGGAACAGGTATCTGCATATTTTCAGATAAGCACCCTATTTTAAGCCTTAACGCCTTTATCCAATCAAATAAGTCATGAAAGCCATCAAAAGGGCTAAGATTGCCACAAGTATGATTATCCACCCACTAGGCAGAGATTGTGAGTTTCTGGGTATTCTGGCCCATTATAGTCCATGGAGATTTTTTCAAACCTCCTGGGGGGCATTTTTGGAGGTAGTCCCCCCAAATTTGCAGCATGGCTGTAAGGGACTCTCTTTAGATGGTCACCAAAGTTTGGTGAACTTTGGGACAGGGGTCCAGTTTTATGGGCCAGCCAAGGGATCGCCTCCATCCTCCAGATATTTGCAAGCAGAGCTGTCCAGCGGTTTTCAGGTTCAAAAAGATTGGCAGAAAGAGCAGATTCCAGGCTGGCACCTCAAAGTCTGGGGTTTGCCTTCGTTTCTGGATTGCTTTGCATGATTTCCATGCAAATAAGCTTCCAAACTGAGGAAAAAGTCTTAAATACACGAACAATAAGGCCTGGAAAACATTCCTTTTGGTGGCAAATGTCATCCTGTGAGCAGTCCTTTATTGTGGTCATGAAAAATCTGATTTCAAGGGCAACCTTCTTTTGGAAATCAGGTTTTCATGGGGGGGTGACATCAGAACTGACTGAAGTCATGACCATGGGGGCTGTCTGAAAAAGATTGGATGAAGAAATTTCCTTTGAAAGCCTGGTGGGTGGCTGTTGAAGCTGGCTCTTTTAGTTGGAGGGTGTGTCCCTTCGGACGGGAATGGGTGAACCCTGTCTTTTAAATAACCCTATCTCAAAAGGGCCCCAATTATGGGGCCCTAATAAAACCAGTCAAAAAAGAAAGGAAAAAGGGAAGAAAGCACAGAGCCATACCTCTAAGCAAAGACAAGTAGCCAAACCCAAAAAGCCGAATACCTATTTGGCTTTTTGGAGTATTGCCTGTTTGGCTTCGGCTTTATCCCTAGGTTTTGGTGTTTGGTAAACCTGAAACCCAGCATGTACCGAAATGGCTAATTTTGGGTTTTGTTCAGGTTTTATCAATATGCACAACCCTACCTAGGAGGAAAGCTTTAAATTTTTAGGAACTCTGGAACTTTCTGGGGGGAAACTGAACCTGTAGAAAACAGACAGGCTTCACATGAGCCGAAAGGTAATTGGATGCTGGCATACTATCAAAGAAGTGGCAGAGCAGTTTTAATCTGACTCCTGGGAAAAGCCACCAGGAACTAGGGAGCCTCTGATTCAGGATTACACATTCCAAAGGGGTAAATGCTCAAAGTAATAATGGTGTGAGATAGAACCTGAAAGTAAGCATAGGGTGACAAAGGGGCATCATGTGAAAAAACCAAAGGGCCAAGGGAAGATCCTTGGAAAGGGAAACTTGGTAAGATGTCTATAGACCTGCAAGCTAGGATGGGTAAGCTAGAGTGATTCATGCTGAATGGCAATTTAGATAGTGTATATTTCAGGAACATGGAAGAATGTAGGGGATCATTCGGATATGGTTATCCTTGGATATAAACTCTGTCACACAGACAGGACAGGGGCAATGTTGCTTTGTATATCACAGAGGGCATAAAGCTAAGTAAGCTAGAAGATTTCAGGAGTATAACCCACACACACACAGAATCATTAAGGGTGGCCACTAGCACAGATGGCTTTAAAAGGGGATTAGACAGATTCATGGATGATAGGTCCATCAGTGTCTACTAGCCATGGTGACTAAAGGGAACCTCCACATTCAGAGGCAGCAACCTCTGAATACCAGTGTATGACAGAACTCTTGTTTTAATATATTTTTAAATTTTGTTCTCACACACACCAACCCTCTCTATCTCTGTTGAGACTTATAACTCGTTATCACACTGTTGCCACTAAGTAGACGGCCATCTGTCAGCAATGCTGATTCTATGACCTTAGGCAGTTTATGAGAGGGAGGGCATCTTGGCCATCTTCTGGGCATGGAGTTGGGGTCGCTGGGTGTGTGTGTGTGTGTGTGGGGGAGGTAGTTGTGAATTTCCTGCAAGGGGAAATCCAATAAATAAATACAAATCCAATAAATAAATAAAACAAATAAATGATGTTTCGTACCTTTTCCATATCAATTGAACCACTGCATATTTGCGAAAGAATCCCAGCATATTTTGCAGGGGTCTAGAGCATGATTTAGGGCACCCACTCAATTTGCCCTTTGCAAACTGAAAATGTCTAGAGTACACCAAACATCCACCTGTGGCTATACAATGGAAAGGAAGGTCTGCAGTTATGGGCTAGTTGGTCCTATCATTAATGACCTCTTGAGAATGCATAATTATAGGATGGGGGAGACTTGTTTTAGCAGTAGTGTGTGCAAAAAGGATCTTGGGGTCTTAGTAGACCAAACACTGAACATGAGTCAGCAGTGTGATGCAGTAGCTAAAAAGGCAAATGCGATCTTGGGCTGCATCAACAGAAGTATAATGTCCAGATCATGTGAAATGATGGTATCGCTTTATTCTGCTCTGGTTAGACCTCACCTAGAGTATTGTGTTCAGTTTTGGGCACCACAATTTAAGTAGGATGTAGACAAGCTGGAACGTGTCTGGAGGAGGGCAACAAAGATGGTGAGGGGTCTGGAGACCAAGTCCTATGAGGAAAGTTTGAAGGAGCTGGGTATGTTTAGCCTGAAGAGGAGAAGACTGAGAGGTGATATGATAACCATCTTCAAGTACTTGAAGTGCTGTCATACAGAGGATGGTGCCGAGTTGTTTTCTGTTGCCCCAGAAGGTTGGACCAGAACCAATGGGTTGAAAGTAAATCAAAATAATTTCCATCTAGACATTAGGAAGAATTTTCTAATGGTTAGAGCGGTTCCTCAGTGGAACAGACTTCCTCGGGAGGTGGTAAGTGCTCCTTCCCTGGAGGTTTTTAAGCAGAGGCTAGATGGCCATCTGTCAGCAATGCTGATTCTATGATCTTAGGTAGTTAATGAAAGGGAGGGCATCTTGGTCATTTTCTGGGCGTGGAGTAGGGATCACTGGGTATGTGGTGGGAAGGTAGTTGTGAATTTCCTGCATTGTGCAGGGGATTGGACTAGATGACCCTGACTCTATGATTCTATGAGAAGCTTCCAAAGAATATAGGATCCCACAGATTTAAAATCACTAGCATATCACATTGGTCAGCATTTGTTGTTGGACATACAATATCATTTTACATTAAATAAAATTTAACAATTGACATAATTGTGAATTTCCTGCATTGTGCAAGAGATTGGACTAGATGACCTTGGAGGTACCTTCCAACTCTATAATTCTATTATTCGAATGACATAGTATGATGTAGTGGCTAGAATGCCAAACTAGGATCATGGAGACCAGGGTTTAAATTCCCACTCTACTATGAAGGTTGCAGGTTGACCCTGGGACAATCATACTCTCTTACCTCAACCTACCTCACAAGGTTACCATGAAGATAAAATGGGAAACAGAAGAATTCAGCATGCTTCTCTGTGCTCCTTGGAGGAAGGGCAGGATAGAAATGTACTAGAGAGATAGATTTGACAATTGACATGTCATAAGATTTCACACATGAACAGAGCCTATACAAACTAGACAATGAAGAAATTTTAAAAGTCTAAGGGTTCTGAAGTTAATTAAAACACCACAGTTCAAAAGTAGATTCACAGTTATGTTTGAAATTCTCATTCAAAACTTTGGATGGTAAATATGGAAAAGTTGTTGAATTTTGAATCATGAATACTTGTTTCAGTTGTAACATAGATGATTATATTGTGGAATTCATTCCCAGTGGATATAGTGATGCCTGCTGGCATTGATGACTTTCACCGTGGATTAGAAAGATTCATGGAGGACGGGTCCATCAACATCTACTAGTTATGATGATTAACCTCCACATCCAGAGGCAGCAAACATCTGAATACCTGTGCTAAGAGGCAAAATAAGGAGATGGCCTTGGCCCCTATGCCTTGTTTGTTGGCCCTCCAGAGCAACTGGTTTGGCAGAATGTGAAATACGACGGCTGAGGTCTCCAACTTTTATTGGGGGAATTAGTCAGTTTGGAGACAAATTTAGAGCACTAACGAGAGGCTTTAGCGGGGTCTATTCCTGTGTCTACGCAAGGTGAGCAAAACCAGTAACAAACAAATGGCTAAAGAGACTGAATGCAGCCAAAACAGGGTGCACTTTATTTAGGGGGAAAAGGGGGTACAAATCACACAAATGCAATTGCACGCAATATTCACACACACACACATGAGTTCTAAAAGGGATAGCAATGAGGAGAGTCAATAGCTACCTGTCCTGCGAGGTTCCAAGGAGGGAAGCTGTTGGGGGGGGGGGGCTATTACACGAACCAGCGTGTTATAGCCAAGAAGCCGTGCAGAGACACGGGGCGCTCTTTTTGGATCCGAAGAAGAAGGCACAGACATGTGCCAGGGTTCTTTGCTTTATAGTAAAATTCTGCCCTCAGGGCAGACTGACTCACAGGGCATGTGAGCAGTGGGGCACAAAGGTAACATTGCTTTAAAATTGGAGAAAGATTGAGAGTGAAAGAGGTGTGGGCCAGGGTGATTGGAATATGAGGAGGATATTGATGACTGTCAATCACTCACTGATTGCGTTTTGACAGCTGGCAGGAACTGGGGGCAGAGTGGGGAATGAGAAGATGGGATAGCCTGTCCTGAGAAGGAATGTAAGGCGTGGAAGGGGGAAACGCTATTGTTCTGAGTCTGAAGTCGTCAGGCAGATCTTGATATGTCGGCCGTGCCTTTGATTATGCAAAGGTGTCCAGGTGGGCAGCTCTTCCAGGGGCAGGTCTCTGGCGGGGAGGCCCAGGAGCAGATTTTGAAGTTCTCTGTTCTGCTCTGCATTCAGTTCCAAGATGGAGTCCAGGTCCACTTCCCTTCTCCGGGCCCAGGTGCTGTGTGCCATTCGCAGGTCCCTGCTGGCTCCTTACAGCGATGTCCGGTGGGGTGCCTGGGATTCTCCTGTGTCTTGGAGTGCGGTGCTGTCTCTCTCCATGCCTCTCCTGCCATTCAGCAACAGTCCCAATGTACAGACACGAGAGTCCAAGGGTGTCCATATTGCAGGGGGTATAGAAGGGTATCGTTACAATCCAACAGGACACCTCCTAGGTTCAGAGATACCTTGAGGGTAAAGAAAACACAAAGCTGCATTATCGTGAGTCAAGTCTATTTATCCCTCAAGACCAGTAACATCTGAGAATTTTTTCCTAGCAGCACTATTTGAGTCACTAAATGGAGACATCAGGGATTAAAGCTGAGAGCCTGTACATATAACACATGAGTGCTACCACTGAGCTATGACCTCTACCCAAATAAAGGGACAACCCTAGTTTTCGCCTGATTTCACATGCTTCTCTAGCCTTTCTCCTCCAACTTCTTCTGCAAGAGGCAAACAAAATGAATGAGGATACTACTCGTGGTGCAAGGAGAAAAGTTTGTGGCCACAGCAAGGGAAAGTGAAGGAGACAGGTAGCCAATCATAACCTCTCAGGATTCTCGGCCACAGAGCTATAGGGGCTGGGGAACTAGGGAGTATAGGGTGCCGTGCCCTTCATTCTTTTTAGTGTAGAAGAATAAAATCTCCTCCAGATCAACCTGCTAGAGCTGGACATTGTTGTTTTTATATCCTGGCTTTTATGAACTAGAAAGGATTGATATTTTAGAAGACATATCTTGCAGAGAATTTAGTGTGCCCAAGAATATTACCCTTTCAACTACAGTGATATAGATGGAGAATAACTTCAGTAGTACTGGGTTTTTTTGCCCCTCCCCTCCCCTTTTAAAAAACACCAGGGATAAATCTGAACAAAATCTCTACATGTTTGAGAGGGTGGAGGAAATTTTCCTGAATAATATATCACCTTAAAAAAAACAAAAAAAAAAAACCTCAAGTAAAATTGAAACAGTGGGTGAGCCATTTTGTCTCCTTGCTAGAAATTCAGGTAAATTGACAACCACACAAATATGTGCAGAACGTCTCCCATAGGAGAAATTTCACTACACCCATGGCGCAGAGTGATAAGCTGCAGTACTGCAGTTAAAGCTTGGCTCACAGCCTGAGTTCAATCCTGACAGAAGTCGGTTTCAGGTAGCCGGCTCAAGGTTGAGTCAGCCTTACATCCTTCCGTGGTCGGTAAAATGAGCTTTCTGGGGGTAAAGTGTAAACAACTGAGGAAGGTAATGGGAAACCACCCTGTAAACACAGTCTGCCTAGTAAATGTCACGATGTGACATCACCCCATGGGTCAGTAATGACCCGGCACTAGCACAGAGGACTATCTTTACCTTTAAAAAAATAATCAAAATTCATCAGATATTTTACCAGAGGAGGAACCCCCATATCCACTTTAAATTTTGCTTTTGAATTTTTCTGGTGATATATATTTCTGTCGGGCAACTATTCCTGCTTTATAGGTTATTCTTATCTTACATTAAATAGTATTTTATTCAAATGAAATGAGCTTAAAAGTTTATTTTCAGTTTTCACCCATTCCAAAATTGTATGTTAACATCTGTATGAATTACCCTGTTAAATAAAGCATGCTCATTCAACATGATGAAGTGAAATGAGTTGTAGGAGCCAGCTGAATTTAATGAACAAACTTCTGGGGTATTGATTCTTGTCAAAACTGTCTATGAATATGATGAAGCGTGTCAGAAATTAAATTAAACCCTGGTTCCTGAAATTAATACCTCTGTGAGGCTACAGCATGGGTTTCTACAGGTAATGCAGAAAGGGCAGATTTGCTGATAGCATTGTTCTTAGGTACCATGGTATTGTAGAACAATATCCAGTAAGTCAAAATAGAACTTTAGCCTTTTTGTAACAGCAACAATAATAATCATGTGGTATCTGTCAATATTATGATACAAGCAAATACAGCGGATCATATAAATTGCTCTGCTACTTGTGCAAAGCAGCTTAATTAGCATGCTAGTGCAACACACACCCAGCTTACAGACTCTTGGCCAACTAATTAAGCATGCATATCTGCTTTGCTGGGAGAAAGCCAAATGTATATCTGCTTTGCCAGGGGAAAGCCAACAGGAGCTGGGGAGCCTTCAGTTCAGGACTACTCAGTCCAAAGAGGAAATAGTGTACATGCTCAGGGTAATATTGGTGAGAGCCCAATAGAACTTGGGAGTGAGAGTAGGATGGTGAAGGAGGGCCATGTACAGAGGCTGGGGCTAAGGGAGGCAAGAGTAGTTGGAGAGGGAAACATGTTATAAGTGTCTATATGCCAATGCTAGAAGCCTCTGAGACAAGATGGCATAGCTTGAGTGCTCCACACTAAATGACAATTTAGATATAGTAGGTGTCTCCAAATCATGGTGAAATGGGGGAAACCAATATGATACAGTCATCCCTAGGTATAAGCTTTTTAGGCAGCACCAGAGGTACGTGTTGGTGGATGTATTGCATTGTACATTAAACAAGGTATAGAATAAAATAAGGTAGAAAACATTAGGGGAATGAACTCCTCAACAGAAATGATAGGGGTGGAAATATTGGGCCCTGAGAGTTACTTAAAAGTGGTGGTGTACTATTGTCCACTATTGCCCTTGAGGCTGATCTTGAGATGAAGAAAGAAATATGGCAGGTTACTAAAGCAGACAATTTGATATTTGAAGACTTCAAATATCTTCACACTGACTATGTAAAAATGAGTCATGCTGTAAAAATTAGATTCCTAGACATCATAAATGACTGTGTGCTGGAACAGTTGGTCACAGAACCAACTACAGGGGTTGGACTTGGACTTGGTTTTGACTGGGGCTCGAGACTTGGTGTTTTGATGCACAACCTGTACTCTGGACAAGAGGCCACAGTTAGAATATGGAGAAATGGAACGGTTTCCAATTGGCAAAGGAGTCAGACAAGGATGTATTTTATCTCCCTATCTCTTCAATCTATATGCAGAACATATAATTAGGAAAGCTGGATTAGATTTAGATGAAGGTGGAGTGAAAATTGGAGGGAGGAACATTAATAATTTGAGATATGCCGATGACACTACATTATTGGAAGAAAATAGTGAAGATTTGAAATTACTACTGCTGAAAGTTAAAAGAGAAAGTGCCAAAGCAGGACTACAGCTGAACATCAAGAAAACAAAAATAACGACTACAGGAGAATTACACAACTTTAAGGTTGACAATGGAAAATTGAAATTGTTGAAGACTTTCTATTCCTTGGCTCCACCATCAACCAAAAGGGAGACTGCAGCCAAGACATCAGAAGGAGATTGAGACTAGGAAGGGCAACCATGAAGGAGCTACAAAAGATTCTGACGTGTAAGGATGTGTCACTGCCACTGGCCACCAAGACTAGATTAATTCATGCCATCATATTTCCTATTACTATATATGGGTGTGAAAGCTGGACAGTGAAGAAAGCTGATAGGAAGAAAATAGATTCCTTTGAAATGTGGTGTTGGAGGAGAGTGTTACGGATACCGTGGACTGCCAAAAAAAAACAAATCAGTGGTTTATAGATCAAATCAAGCCCGAACTGACCCTAGAAGCTAAAATGACTAAACTGAGGCTATCGTATTTTGGTCACATCATGAGATGATAAGAGTCACTGGAAAAGACAGTCATGCTAGGAAAAGTTGAGGGCAGCAAGAAAAGAGGAAGACCCAACAAGAGATGGACTGACTCAATAAAGGAAACCACAGCCCTCAATTTGCAAGATCTGAGCAAGGCTGTCAAAGATAGGACATTTTGGAGGACTTTCATACATAGGGTCGCCATGAGTCAGAAGCGACTTAACGGCACTTAACACACACACACACAAGACTTGGTGAGAGATGTAGATGTTGTTAACCAGTTGGGAACAGTGACCACAATGCCATTAAGCTCAGCATTCATGTCAATGGACAGTTACCCCTAAAATCCAAAACGGTAACATTTGATTTCAAAAGAGAGAAATTTACAAAAAGGAGGGGAATAGTTTAAAAAAAGTTGAAAGTCAAATCCCTAGAGGATGCTTGGAACCTATTTGAAGCCCGGATAGAATGCATTTTCCAGGATGGGAAAGGCACTGCTAAGTCTAAAATGCCTGCTAGGGCTATGCAATTTTTTCAGGTATTTTTAGGGTTCAGGTTTAATAGACCCAGATTTAAAAAAATTTAAAAAGCCAGAAAAGGCAAATTGCTATATCAGCGTTTCCAGAATTTTCAAGTTTTCAGGTTTATTAAACCTGAAATACATGGTGCAAAGCTGAAGGCTGAGCTCAGAGGGAGCCAACCCTTCAGTTCTGCATCACCGCTGCTTCCAAAGTCTTGGACTTCAGAGCTGGCAGCAGCAACATAAAATGGAAGACTTGGGTCAGAGCAAAGCCCAACCTTCAGTTCTGCGTAGCTGCCTCCTCCAAAGTTCACGAGGACTTTGTAGCTGGCAGCCGATTCAGCCAGCAGGTAAGTGAGGGAGGGAAGGTGGTTAAAAATGGTGGCAGGGCCAAAAGCACCCTGAATAATGCTGAATAAATTCAGAATTATTTGGGAATCCACTTTTTGGCTCCCTTTAATTGCCACCATTTTTTCAGTACAAACCCCCTCCCTCCCCAAAAATACTGAGAAGGGGTTTTTGGGGATTTTTTCCAGTTTGGCTTTACCTGCATGGTTGATATCGTAAGCCAAGGAAGGTATAAAAAGTTTAAAGGCTTCTTTTAAAAAGTAGAAGATCTGCCCCAATGAATTGAACAGAAGGGACCACAGACTGTGGCAAAAGACACATAAGTTAATAATTAGGCATGGAAAAGGAGACATTGAGGAGCAGGTTGCTAAAAGCAGCAAGACAAACTATAAACATGTATTTAAATATATCTGGAGCAGGAAACCAGCCAGAGAAGCAGTTGGGTCTTTGAATGACCAAGAAATAAAGAGATAACTAAAGGAAGACAGGGAGATGGCGGAGAACTGAATGATTTTTTTCCTTCAGTATTCATTGTGGAAAGTGTGGGACGTACCTATGCCACGGCCACGATTTTTGGGAAGGGTGTCTGAAGAATGGAGTCAAATTGAGGTGATGAGAGATACTTCAGCAGCAACTCCTGTGTACGCTTAGCAGCCTGTTATGGTTTTAAAAACTGGTTATATGACAGGAATCAAAAAATATGACTAAATGGACAGTTCTCGCAATGGAGGGGAGTAAACAGTGTGGTCCCACAAAGATTGTTATTGGAACCAGTGCTGTTTCAATTCATTTATAAATGTTCTGAAACCAGGAGTGAGCAATGTAGCGGCCAAGTTTGTAGATGACACAAAATTATTCAGGAAAGTGAAAACCAAGGTCGACTGTGAAGAGTTCCAAGAGGATCTCCACAGATTAGTTGAGTGGGCAGTGTTAGTAAGTATAAGGTGATACATATTGGGGGGGGGGGTTCCTGACTTCAAGTGTATGCTTATGAGGTCTGAACTTACTGAGAGGGAAAAAGATCTTGGAGTCATAGCAGATAGGTCAATGAAAGTGTCAGCCCAGTGTGCGTCTCTGGGTCTCCTTCCCCTACCTGGTCAATTCAGCTCCCAATGTTGCTTATTCACCACTGAGGACAACCCCCTCCCCTATTCTCTCCAAGAGCAGGCTCATATGTCTCTTTTTGCCCCCTTTGGTTCCTCCCTTCCAGTAGGTAGGTAATTTTGCGAGCGAAAGGTTTTATATTGCATTTAAAAAGGTAAAGGTAAAGGTCCCCTGTGCAAGCACCGGGTCATTCCTGACCCATGGGGAGATGTCACATCTCGACGTTTTCTAGGCAGACTTTGTTTTGCGGGGTGGTTTGCCAGTGCCTTCCCCAGTCATCTTCCCTTTACCCCCAGCAAGCTGGGTACTCATTTGACCGACCTCGGAAGGATGGAAGGCTGAGTCAACCTTGAGCCGGCTACCTGAAACTGACTTCTGTCAGGATCGAACTCAGGTCGTGAGCAGAGCTTTTGACTGCAGTACTGCAGCTTAACACTCCGCGCCACGGGGCGCATTTACTTGATGGTTTTCCTTTCTGAAATTTTATTTTTGCTCTACTATATTGCATCAATCAATTTGGCTTCTCTTTTGTTTATAAAATAAAACTACTTCTGTTTAAGAGTCTCTCCCCTTCTCATTTTTCCACGTGTTGATCATCTGGACCTTGGTATATTCAGGCTAGATCTCAAGTATTGAAGTACTTTGTGCATTATGGCCCTGGCAAGTGTAGTCCTATTTGAGTAACAATCCCTACATGTTAATGATTATTTTGTGTCATTTATGTATCATTTGGGGGAAATGTATTCATTTTAATGAGTAAAATTTGGTGTGAGAAACTGAGTTTTTTTTCTTAACCAGGAAGAAACTAAATGAAACAGAGATTTGTGAATCAAACCAGACAGTTTTCAAAATCCAGCCTCTTCCTTAAAGGGACCCTTAGGATCCAACCCTGATATATAATTTAAACCAGCCATAGTTTTATTTACTATAGGTATGGATGTATTTGTGTATACACTGCTGAGGCTTGAGATAATTGCTGCTACCACTCTCTACCAAATGGTCTCACTTTTCAATATTTCCCTTCCTAAACCACATGTCTTGAAAATGGCCAATACAATTAAAGGGTACACCTTAACATATACTACATTTAGAGAGATTAAAATTGAGCCAATGCTCTTCAGCAAGCAAGCAATTTTAAATATCTCCTATACAGGAGAAATCAGATTGCATACCTTATTATCTGTGTCTAAGACATGTAGATTCATGTATATTGGATATAAATGCTTTCATTTTCCAAATGAACATTTAAAAATGATAGTAATTGGTGCAAATGAATCTACTCTTTTGCTTTAGACTGCATCAAGATGAGGGAAACTTATGAAATTAACCCCTTTTCATTACTGTGCTTAAGAGGGCAATTTTTAACTCTTCCACTGATGATGCTAAATGGCCTTTTCTTTAACCTCAGTTGCATTTTCAAAGTTTCAATCAAATTACTAAGAAAAGAGATTTCCCCCCCACACACACTCTCTGTAGCTCACTGATGTATTAATAAATTTCAAGGTGGGAATGAGTTGGAATTACAACAGCTTCTTTGTACACATTGGCCAGAAGAGATTACTTGATAGGCATGCTTATAATTCTTCCAGCCCACCCTCTAATGAGGATGCTGTACCATAATTGTGGGGTTTCAGCACAAATGTAAATTGGGCTAAGACTGCCACAACAAGCTATTATAGCAGATATGTTATTTCTTCCAAAAAACAGCTGCCAGATTTGAGTTGTTCCTTTATAACATTTCGGCACACCTACCCTTATTGTGATGCCATCATGTCATGTTTCCCCCATGGCCACTGTTTGACCTTGATTGCCAAGGGCAGAGAAACACAGATTGTAATGACATCACTACATGTGTAAGCCTAGGGTTGCCAGCTCCGGGTTGAGAAATACCTGGAGATTTTGTGGGTGGAGCTTGAGGAGGGCAGGGTTTGGTGAGGGGAGAGCCTTCAATAGGGTATAATGCCATAGAGTCCACAATCCAAAGTGGCCGTTTTCTCCATTTTCTCCATTTTTTCTTATTATTTGGAACTATTATTTGGAACTTTTATACCTATATCAACTGAAGAAAATTGATTTTGAAACAGGACACTTTACCGGATCCCTGTCTTGCTTTGGTTATTTCATTACTATTGAAAGAAAGGATGAATTATATGATTTTGTGAAGTAACAAGTATTTTGCTTATTTTGCTGCAACCAAGAAAGAATATGTTTTGTATGTATTTGTGAGGTAACAAATACTGTTGGATTTATACCAAGTAACAAATGGATATATTTTATATTATATATTAATTGAATTTCAAATTGGTGTTATTGTTTTGTATTCTATCCAGCCATAGTGACTGCATAGGGTTGATTAACTAAACCACTTGGAGGTTGGCAACCATATGTATGCCTATGTAAATGTTACAGGGGGAAGGGGGAGGACTTGAAAGAAGGCTGCCATATACAGCTGTAGTTCTGTATTGAGCATGTCTCTCTTCATTTTGAACAGCATTAGTGCTATCCCTTCACTTCTTGTCTTGAGAGGCAGGCAAGGAATGTAATCAACTCAAACCTACAGTCAAACAATCTCTTACCAACCCTTGGGCCACACCATGAAGAGGTAGACCATTTTCCTAGGTCCTAGTCTAACACCTTAACCACTACATCATACTGGCTGTCACATGAGTTGACTACCCTAGTCTTAACTCACAATGTAGCATACATGGGAGAAATGTTACCAAAGATATTTCTCATCCAGGACATTTCTCTGCTCCTGCATCCTTGTGGAATTTCCACGAGAGAGTTGAATTCATTTTGTATCTCAAAAGATGAGAAATGTCTTGGTCAGCTTATAGTAAATCTTGAAATATGGGTACTACCCATATTCTAGGAAGTATCCTCCTCAATCACTCCTCAGTGGAATGTAAAAACTAGAGTTTAGGCTCAGTGACACACAGAAGAACTCAGCCCCATTCAAGCAGGTGACAAAGACCATGAACACATCTGATTTCAGTGCCAGAGAAATGGCCTATGAATTAGGAGTTGTTTACTTTCCATGTTACCATAACTAAGGTAATCATGATTGTTTTAAACTCGATTGCCCCCCCCCCACACACACACACACTCCGGAACTGTACAACATCTCAATAGTAAAACATTTCACATTGAACTGCATTATGACAACACATAATATGGGTCAATGCAAACCAATGCCATAAAAGTTCTTCCTAAAATTAGTCTTGTTAAGCATGAAATTTGGAACCACTCACTTAGCACATGTTTACATTAATGGAAAGGTTCCCCCCCCACCACCACCACTAACTGTTTGAGCAAAAATGGAATTTTCCTCTTTCTTCCATAAATTGAACTGGAATAGTAATGGTGATTGGCATATTTTGGATGTAACTAAAACAAAAAATTTTTTAATGCATCTTGGAGCAGTGAGGTGCAAAGGTTTGATGATTTCTTTCCACTGAGTGCACAGGAGAGCATAACAGCCAGTCTTTATTTGCTTTGTTTATTTGGGAGAGCTGTAGAGGAGGATGCACCCAATTCTTTGTTCATGTCACAGTTGCAAAAATCTGTTCAAGGTCCGAAATACTTAATGCCAAGACTCATGCATTTTAAAAATGAACACTGACATTGTATTCTCAGCTCTCATTAGACACAAAGTCCCATTGTAATTAGAGGATCTTACTTCTGAGTGAATATGTTCAGGATTACCCTCCATGGATGTTATTAGTTTATGTTAAAGTCTATGGTACTTTTACCATGGACCTTATTTTTATTCATTTTATTGAGAAAACATCTAGGCTGAATTTCCACAAAAACAGTTTCACCACCCAAAAACGTAAAACAATAAAAAAAGATTAATTGTTATATGTTATTTATATGTTTATTTTAACTATAAATTGAATAAATACAACAGCATATCAAAAGTAATTAGGATCTAGGGATCATACTCAAAAGCCTCCCAGAACAAATAAGTTTTCAAGTTTACATTGGAAGGCCTATACAGCTGGGACTACGTTGGCAGTTATGTAGTGATGTCACTTCTGGAGTGACCCAGAAGTGACATCACCACATAGGGGTGATGCTCTAGCATTTGCCCCAAACTCTGTGGGATAAAGCTAGGGAGTTACCCCTACATGATGGCTACTTATAGGTAATGCTGGAAGTGAAACCATTGTGTCACCAGTGACATCACAAAATCACCAGAGAGCACCCCCCAGTAAGATGACCAGTGGTTGGATCTAACAGTGCAATCTTAAGGAGAGTTACACCCTTCAAAGTACATTGAAATCAATGAGTTTAGAAGAGTGTAAATCTGCTTTGCTGTAAGCCACTAACAGTGCATTCCTGAGCCTCTGGCGGCCAGGAACGTCATGGAGGAGGCGCTGGCACGCCACCTCCAAACCAGTTTGCAGACTTTTTAAAGTTTAAATGGGGCTTTTCACCCCATAGAGAACAGCAAGCCTGTGCCTGCAAAAAAGCAGGTGCAGCGATGCTGTTCTCAGCACTGGCATTATGGGGCGAAAGGGGACAGGAGGCTGCCTACAGACAGCCCTGCCCCCTGGAACTCCCTAAGAATGCCCCCAGGGATGCCGGTATACTCCCCCCCCGGAATGCTGGTGTGGGACCCCGGTGGGATGCCGGTGGAAGGGCCCATCGGTGTCCCAAGGCGGCACTGTCATGGCAGCACCCAGATACCGGCGTCTGACCCTCCCCCCCCCAGCATTGGGGCCACTTATGGCGGTGTAAGTAGCCCGTATGTCGGTGTGAAAGGCCCCAATGCCGGCGCAGCCTCTTCATGCCCTCCTGAGGACTTTTGTCCTCAGAAGTCAGGAATGTGCTGCTATGGTTTTAAAGGATAAAAGACCCTTACGCTTGGAATACAGACCGCAAATCAGTGCAGTTGGTACACTATTGATTTCACGCACTCATTTCAGTTAGTATTTTTGCTGTCACATTCTGAACCAGCTGAAGTTTTTCAACCTTCTTTAAAGGAAGACCAATTTACAGTGTGTTCAGTCTATATGTTTCCAAGGCATGTGTGATTCTGGCCAGGTCTGCTTTCGGTAGGAATGAACACAGCTTGCACACCAACCTAACCTGTTGAAAGGTACTCCTTGCAACCTCTGTCATCTGGTTATCCAAACTAAGAGAGGAATCCAGGAGGAGCACCAAGCTGTATACTTGCTCTTTCAGAGTAAGTACAACCTCAACCATAAGAGGCTGTACACCTATCTCTACATCAGCATTACACCCAGTCAGCGTCACCAGGCAAAGAAATATAGATCTGGGTGTCGTCAGTATAATGAAACCATGAGAGGTCCAAGAGCACCAGCAGAGATGCACTCCCCTGTCAACTGACCAGCATTAATATTCAATCAGGAGGCAGCTTCAGCAGGATCACCGTTATGGGCTGCCTTTGAAGACAACGAAGCAACAGATTGTTGCCTATCAACTGGTTGGTACTGAATAGCATATGCTTATACAGTGCATTTTAAAGCTGTCTGTTTGTTTCTGGGTTCAGTTCAAGGTGCTGGTTCTTACCTTTTGGGGGCAAGGGCCTCTTTAACAAAATGGAGGATATGGGTGCTTTAGAGTGCTGTAGTCTCTTTGCCTCCACGCCCAGGAATGAAGAGGCAAGGTTAATCTAGGGCTTTATTTAATTCTTATACTGGCTGCTGATCCTCTTACCCTACAGTGTGAGTTCTCTGAGTACTGAACAACCAATAGACCTCAATCATCCTGGGCAAACCCTCCCTAGCTCAAACCTCAGCATGACAATTCTGTCACATCTCACATGTTTGCCTGCAGACAATGTGTGCCAACAGGTGCCAAATCTCTTAAGCCTTTCCCCATGCCAGACAGCATTAGGGTCCAGTTGATGCTACCCAAGATAGTCCCTTCACCAACAGCCATAAGCAGCTAGCTTGGGAAGCCCCTGCCCCCCACCATGAGATGTTTCAGGATGCTTACCAGCTTCCTTACACCAATGTACCATGACCTGCACTATTCTTGTCAAGGCCAGGTAGGGGCGAAACATAACCCTGAAAGTTAGGCCTATTTATAAGACATCACCATTGTTCAAGCAATGTAGAGCAGGTATACAAAAGCTGTTTCTCTCTCCCAATTTGAGAACCTTTTTTTTAAAAAATGCTGCTTGGCCCTGAAACAAGCAGCCTGTCTCAAATCTCACTTTGCAACAGTGGGAGAGAGGAAAGATCCAGCCAAGGGCCTGTAATGAGAAGGTTGGCCACATTTAAATATGAGCACGCTCACCTATTAGCCAGTCTATATGCACTAGCTGACTAGATCCTATCCACAAGTCTACACTCCTCTTTCCTTTTGAATGGAGGGTGGAGGCAAAAATGTCCTCCATTCCATTTGCAGAGGGGTGATGGTGGTCAAGATTTTTTGAGCATTTTTCTCTCTTCCAGCCAATTGACATCCTGACCCTAAGGCGCAAATACACTTTTAACAGTAGCACACAGTGGGGAAGAGGGGGGTTAACCCTGTTGGAATACAAGTGATACCACAAAGGCCGTATATTCTAACAAACACTGGTGGCTTATACAATCTTGTTTTGTTAAAAATAAAGACGCTGTCTGCTTTACACATAAATGGGGGGAATCTTGCACATTGGGTCCTCCTTTGTGCTTAAAGTGAATGGAAATAGTACATGTCCAGATGCACAGTGAAATACTTGGTGTACTGGATGAGAGCCATTTATTTACATTTACAGGGGAAGGACATACCAGGAAGGTATATATACACACATACACACTTGCAAATGATCCCATAGGTCTTGGACTCTACATGTGCTATGTCTGCATATGCCTGTTACAGTTTTATCCTGTTATTCCTCCAAAGAGCGCAGGGTGGCATACATGGTTCTCTCTCCATTTTATCCTCGGAGAGAGGAAAGAGCTACCAGCAGAAGATCATCCAGTGAGCTTTATAGCTGACTGTGGATTTGAACCCAGGTTCCTCCAGTCTGATTCCCATATTTTAACCACTACACCTCACTGGAGCTGCAAAGCTAATAATGGAATATATCACATGGAATCCTATGGACCCAAGGCAAAATAAATGAACAAAGAACAATGCTCTATTGATATCGGTGATGCAGTTCTTTTCAGTACTTTTGTGCTCATTGAATAAACACATTACCACTGCCTGATACATCACTGAACGTTGCAGGTTTGTAATCTCAAATATAAGGACGCACACTTTTTCAAAGATTATTACTTTAGAGAACTCTGTAATTGTAATTGATCTGTTTGGGGAGAATATCCATAGGGAGCAGTTACCAAAAGGAGGATTACCCCACTACCTCCTCTCTTGATGTCCTGCCTTCCCTACGGAAATACAACAGTAAGGCCATTTTTTTTGGGGGGGGGGGGCTGTCAATAGCTTTATAGTCAAAATACAGGTCAGTCAATTTCAAGCATCTGCTTCTCCATCCATCAGGAAAAAATGAAAAAGAAAATTGTAATAGCACTATGTCCTTGAGGTCGACAACAATATATCACTGTCCAAACTTATCACTGAAGGAGGTGTTTAGATGTTTTAATGGTTTGTTTTTATAGAACCAGCTGCAGGGGTGGGGGGATTTCATGATTCTTTTTTTTAAAAAAAAGTTAACAGCAACATTTGCATTGTTATTTCTATTTTTCTGCATTTTTTTAGCATGGCAAAAAATACTGCAGTCTTTATGACACCGCAAATGTTGATATGTTTATAAATGTGCAGTTGGGAAGAGCGGAGTTCTGCCATCCTTCCTTTTAAACATGGATGCACGATCTCAAATTTATTCACAGTGAGAACATCTCTAGAAAACATTTGTGGGCCTTTTCTTTTTATCTAAAGCCGAGGCTGTAGAAGAGATCACCATGTCTACTGCTATGGATGGAGTTAGGCTGAACTGACTACATCTGTAAAGAGCCTACAGGTACCGCTATATTCCATATATCAGGAATGAGTTTTACCAGCTGTATTTGGTGCGGAAATGATCTTCTCTCCTGAGATCTGCAGATCTCGCTATGCTGATACATACTTTTATAGCCTCAAGTTATAAATGTGGGTCTGCCCTTGAAGATGATCTGAAAGCTTTTATCAGTAGAAAATAGGGCAATTCACCTGAGAGCATTCAGATGGGAACATATTACTCCCAGTTTGGAACAGCTACACTAACCACCAGTCTGCTTCTGAGTCCAATGCAAGGTGATGGTTGTAATCTAAAGCCCCCCTCTTTTACTTTAAAGACAATATCTCCAATTATGAGCCTGGGGGCTCCCTCAGATCTTCCCAGGGCCTTGTCCCAATTAAACCCTGCCTTTGGGGAATCTGGTCCCAGCTCTGTGGAATCCCCTCCCTGAGGATGATCTTAAGGTACCCACACTGGCCATTTGCCATCAAAAATAATGTAAGGACATTCTTTTCAGGCAGGGTTCTGACAGCTAATTTTGTTGTTAGAATTTGGGGGGGGGCAAGTTGTAGTTTTTGTTTTAATGTTGATTTGATTTTAATTATTTTTTTACCTGAAGGTTAAGAAGAAGAAGAGTTGGTTTTTATATACCGACTTTCTCTACCTTTTAAGGAGAATCTAACTAGCTTACAATCTCTTTCCCTTCCTCTTTCCACAACAGACACCTTGAGAGGTAGGCAGGGCTGAGAGAGTTTGGAGAGAACTGTGACTAGCCCAAAGTCACCCAGCTGGCTTCATGTGTAGGAGTGGGGAAACAAACCTGGTCACTGGATTAGAGTCTACCAGTCATGTGGAAAAGTGGGGATTCAAACTTGGTTCATCAGATTAGATAGGGTTTGCGGGTCCCTCTTCACCACCGGCAGGAGGTTTTTGGGGTGGAGCCTGAGGGGGTGTGGTTTGGGGAGGGGAGGGACTTCAATGCCATAGAGTCCAATTGCCAAAGCAGCCATTTTGTCCAGGTGAACTGATCTCTATCAGCTGGAGATCAGTTGTAATAGCTGGAGATCTCCTGCTATTACAACTGATCTCCAGTTCACCTGGAGAAAATGGTCACTTTGGCAATTGGACTCTATGGCATTGAAGTCCCTCCCCTCCCCAAACCCCGCCCTTCTCAGGCTCCACCCCTAAAACCTCCCATTAGTGGCAAAGAGGGACCTGGCAACCCTAGTGGTAAAGCAGCACCTGCTTTTCTAATATTTATTTTATTTATTTTTTATCACATTTATAGTCCACCCTCCCCAGCCAAGACTGGGCTCACGGAGACTCACATAAAATAGATTATAAGATAAAAACATATGTAAACAAATTAAAACCAGAGTTAAAAAGCAGCCTGAACAGATGGTAACCGTAATCCAAAAGACACTGCTAATGTGAAATACAGCCACAGCAAAAACCTGCTGCATTCCAAATCCTCCGCATGATTCCTGGGCGGGTGGTGGTGGTGGTGAGCAGGGTAGGGAGGCCAGTGTTGATGGAAACCAACCGTAGCTGGCCTCAACCATAGGCCTGATGGAATAGCTCTGCCTTGCTGGCCCTGCGGAAATCCCTAAAGTTCCACAGAGTCCTGCCCTCACTTGAGAAGCTATTTCACCAGACAGGAGCCAGGGCGGAGAAAGCCCTGGCCCTGGTCGAGGCCAGCCGGGACACTCTTTGGGCCGGGGCCCGACCAGGGCCCACCAACAAATTTGTATTTGAAGATCTTAATGCTCTCTGGGGAACATAACAGGAGAGGCGGTCCCACAGATAATTTCCAGTTAAAGGACTTCTGGGAGCAGATATGAAGAAAGACCTTTTTTTACTGGAGGTTCTTCAGTGCTGCTGCTAGTCAGAGGAGACAATGCTAAGCTAGACTGACCAGTGGATGGGCCAATGACTTAAACTGGTATGTTCATTAATAACTGAGGAATACCAAAGAAATCTGATTGATTTCACATCCCTAATCCATTTAGTTTAAATTATTTAGCCATGGCCAATGACGATATCCATATAAAAGTATTAGAGTTCCCATTTTCAGTTTACTGACTAGAAATTATACATGTAGATCTAGGCAGGAGCAGCCCTGACCTGGATGGCCCAGGCTACCCTGATCTTGTCAGATCTCAGAAGCTAAGCAGGGTCAGCCCTGGTTAGTATTTAGATGGGAGACCACCAAGGAAGTCCAGGGTTGCTGTGCAGAGGAAGGCACTGGCAAACCACCTCTGTTAGTCTCTTGCCATGAAAACCCCAAAAGGGGTCGCCATAAGTCGGCTGCGACTTGCCGGCACTTTACACACACACAGGCAGGAGCAACCCATAAAGACTGCTCAGAAATCAGGGCCAGTTGCCCGAATGTAAAAGTCTACTGGGAGATGGAAAAGCCAGGCCAAAGCTGGCAGGAGTTCCGGAAGGTTGGATTGAGAACTGTTGTGGCGTGCTCTAGATGACAAGATGATTGAAATTGCCAGAGGACCCCAGAGTAAATAAAAGAGGCAGTTCAGTGCTGACTAATCTGGATAGTTTGTTCCAGCATGTTTGATCTGCTAATTTTAATTTGTTTTTGTGTATCAAAGGGAATGGTTACATTATTATTCCCCCATCCAGAATCTACACATCCATTCATAGTGCCCGGAAAGGACAAGTTGTTCACCATCTGTTTCTGACAGTGAGATGAGCAGGTATTCAAGATCATCTAAATCTCATTTGCACGCCAGGATGTTTTTGACCATACGCTGTGCTTTATTCCTTATGAATAATGAGCGCCATACAGTTTGCAGCTGAACTCTCACAGAGGAGAAAAGATACTGCAGAAGAAAATGCAAGCCAGTCATGGAATGAATCCCCCCCTGCCTTGATCACCCCACTGCATAACACATACCTGGCTTGCAAATAAATGCCTATAACGCTCAAGGGCACTTAGCAACTTTTGGTGATTTTTCTCCCCCGCCTCTCCCACCAAGGATTTGCAATATACCAAGTAAAAAGCAATCTCTGCAAGAAACTTAATTAACACCCTCTAACATCATTATTAGCACTTCACAGTGCTGCACACCCAGTCATTGTGTGAGGTCCTGCATTACCAAATGATATCGATGAAAACCCTCCCTTTCCCTGTGAGAACCACTTATGCAATGGATGTGCCAGGACTTCTGTAGAAAGGTTTCAGCAGGTGACGCAGTGGCTTCCTGTAGAAGGCAACAGTGGGGCAAGGCCAAAAGGGAAAAAAAAAGGGACAATTAAAAACAACAACCCTGTTTGTATAGCTGCCGATTAGGACTGAAATGAAAAAAAGAATTGGAAGAACAAAAGAAGATTAGGCTGAAAGGTAATTACTTTCATTAAGGAATTTCAACGGTCCATGTAACACTTTCCATTTACCTAACATGAGTACAACAATGTTCACCCTTTCTCCCTGCACTAAATGAAAAGCAAATGTTCAAATAGCGAGTGCTTTGTTTCCTCCAGAGCTGAAGCAGGTTTTGTCTCATCCCCGCAATTGTTAGCATTATGATGGATCATCAAGGAAAAAAGTAATGATGCTTTTAGTATCCTGCTTTGAAGTCACCCAGCATAGAAGATAATTATGATAATGTACACAACAGCTTTTGCTTCAGTCAAAGCATTGTCCTCATCAATCTCTTTTCTGTTGTTGCTTTCTTGCTCACAATTCTTCCCCGTCCCCCAACAATATCTTGGATCACTATAACAGGCCCAGCGTCTCTCCCCTTTCCTTACTATTAATGTTCACTGAACCACATTTAATTAAAGAAATGCATATTGACATGCATAAAATAACCAGGTCAGGGAATGGAGCTGAAATTGATTGAGTGGGGCTCTTTCACACTTATTTCAATTTATGAATGTTCAGATGCAGATGGATGGTGAAAAGGTTTAATTTCCGTATGTGTTGTTTTGCACAGCCTTGTATAATGTAAGCCTTAATTGAACACGCTGTCTGTCGACGTGGAGCAATCAAGCATGTCCATTTTTTCATAAGCAGAGGTCGCGGGTCAACACTGAGCAACTTCAAGCAATCTAGTTATAGAATCAAATTTACATTTGATCCAGCTATGATATTAAAGACTATGGATCTGGAAAATTAGCATTCAGCGAGGAATGCAACATGCATCTTGGAATGGCAACTCTTGCATTCATTGAGTTGAGATTTCATTTTTCTGTATTAAGGAATGGAGCAAGCTTATCTCTCTCCTTTTGGTTCTTTCATTCATTTCGCTTGGTTAGGTCATGATTTTCTTTTCGAGCAAGGCCAGGTAGGGTTTTTGATTCATCTTAAACTATATTCATAAATTTCTCCTGACATCATCTATGTCCCAGTCGTTTTGATCAGACAACCCCATGGTAGTCGTGATTCACACTGTTTTTCCTGTGTGTAAAAATATGCAGAATTCTCCACCTGCTGGGTAATATTAAATCAGAGCAGTATGGGGTGCTCTTTCAAACATACCTATTTTGCCAAAGAAAAAGCACTTTATCTACTTGACAATCTTTATCACTTTGTATCTTATCAGCAAATAGATTCTTTCACATGTTGCACCATACATTCCCTCTATATGCAATGTGCCCATGTAAAAATTACACAAATGGCTATATCTCAATGTACATCATAACTTAATATTTTATATAATATCAGTGCCTTAGCTAGAATGGTGACAGCAGATGCACAGCCCTATCTGAGGCACTGATTTGCTCCACCTAAGAGAGAAATATATATATTTAAAATTGTGACACAGCAGTTGAACAGTTTCATTTTTAAGAAGTTTTAAAAAAATAGAATATGAAGCTTTCTGGTTTTAAAAAGCCAGGACTACTGCTTCAAATTCTACCCATCTCAGTCAGTCATCTCTACCCACTTAATGTATTCTCAGGCTAAGGGTAGATTGCTTGTTAAGGTAATGGTCCCCTGTGCAAGCACCAGGTCATTCCTGACCCATAGGGTGATGTCACATCCCGACATTTACTAGGCAGACTTTGTTTACGGGGTGGTTTGCCAGTGTCTTTCCCAGTCACATTCCCTTTACCCCCAGCAAGCTGGGTACTCATTTTACCGACCTCGGAAGGATGGTAGGCTGAGTCAACCTTGAGCCGGCTACCTGAAACCGACTTCCGTCAGGATTGAACTCAAGTCGTGAGCAGAGCTTGGACTGCAGTACTGCAGCTTACCACTCTGCACCACGGGGGTCTTAGATTGCTTGTTATCCTGGAAAAAAATCCTCCTTTAGCCACCATGGCTGGGAATCTGGAAAGACTCTTAAAGGGGGGTCAGGATAACTTTAGGAAGTTATTATTTATTTAAGAAATGTTTTCATTATTAGTAGACAAAAGTTTCTGAACTTAGAAAGACTTCAGCATATGTATTTCTGATACACATACAACCATAGAGGTTCATATTTACATAACTTGGGCCTGGAAAACAGCATACGTTCATATGAGGAAACCGCTGCTGTTCCATTTATGTTGGTGTAGCCCCATCAGAAAATGTAGTAGCTGCCATCTATTGATGACTACAGTCCGGTATGGGGTTCCCAAGTATTTCGTCCCAAGCACTCATAGACCAGACCAGAAGAGGAAAAGGGATGGCATTTTTAAAGGATCTTGGAGTGTGAAAAGTGTGAAAATAGATATGTGTGGGCCTGGAAACAAAATGATGTAACTCTTGACAAGGGTTGTGCATATCAATAAACCTGAACTGAAAATAAACCAAAAATTAGCTGTTTTGGCAATATTCAGGTTTCAGTTTACAATGCTTCTCTATGGAGGAAGGGGTTGACCCCTTCAGGACCCCCCAAAATTGGACCCCTGACCCAATTTTTACCAAACTTTGGGGTTCATGCAAGGAGAGTCCCTTGAAGCTATGCTGTGAATTTAGTGACTCTACCTCAAAAAAATCTCCCTGGGAGAATTTTAAAAGCACTTTTTATAGTCTGTAATGGCTGCTGGCTTCCTCACCCAAAAAATGTAGGAAAACTCAGTTTCCCATGAATGTAGGGGGGCAACCACTTCGGGACCACATAAAATCAGACCCCTGACCCAATCTTCACCAACATTCGGGGTTCATGCAAGGAGAGTCTTTTGAAGCTACCCTGAAAATTTGGGAATGGTACCTCCAAAAATGCTCACACAGGAGCTTCAAAAAAAATCCCCATAGAATATAATGGACCTGAATTTTTTGGTAAACCTGGAAATGAAGCCAAATACTATATTTACTGGTATGGGTATTTGGCTTATTCCAGGTTTATAAAAAGAATTGGGCCCAATAAACCCAAATCTGAAATTTACCAAAAATATATATTTTTTTCTCAACCCCACTCTTGACTATTTGAGTACTTGGGTATGCAATTCCCAGGGCTAGCTAATGTGGTCATTCCGGCTGAAGGGCAAGGCACAAATATCAAAGTTTATGAACTATAGGAAATTTCTCTCTTCACTCCAGATGTAGCAACCTGATAAACCCCAAGCATGGGTGACTATTTAGAATCATTTTTTCCAGGGAGAAAATAGGAACAAAAAATTTCTTAATTTGGTACAATTCATACATCAAACAAAAAGATTAAGAAGTTAATTAACTAAATCCAAGGAAAGAACCTTGGAAACCTTTCTTCCGTATTCTTCCATTAACAGTTCTGCATTCAAACAGAATTTGATTTTTTTTTTTAAAAAGAGGGAGATCTAATGACTGAGATAAGAAACGTTTGGGTGTTTGATTTTTTCCCCTTTATAGCCACATTAATCAGAATGAAATTCTACAGAGGCACTTAAAAAAATAACTTTGCTATGAGAATGCAGCCAGTAGAATATTATCAAAACTACATGGCTGCTCTTATCCAATTTTACAGCTGAACTGACCAAGGCTGAAGGTAGTCATTGAATGAGTAAATTTCTCAGCTCATATCAGAATTCATGACTATGCTTGTTCTAAAACTTTTACTTCTGGATGTAGGAAGCAGACCAGTGATCTTTTGAGCTCAGCATTATCTTTAAAAAAAAAAAAATATTAGAAAAAAACCAATGACAATAACAACTAAAAAAAGCAGAATTACTGATAGTCTTCGTAATTTAAAATACAACACACACAATAATAAAATAAGATCAAGTCTCCCATGCTACAGCTTATTTCTATGTCTTCATATTCATCATTACATCCTGACTGAGTGCAACGCATTCCTCTTTCCCGACCTTATTTATTAAATTCTCTATTTTACTTATTGTATGTGACCATACCTCAGCATATCTTATTGTATCTCTGTTTTTCTGATATGTTGTTAGCTTAACTAAAACATTTTTTTTTAACTTTAACCAGCCATTCCTCTATCTTTGGAGTTGATTTTTGTTTCCAGTGACTGGCAAAGGTCATTCTAGCCACAGTTATCATATGTAACACCATACAAAGTTGATCTTTAGCTAGATTAGGTACCAGATTTAACAAGAATATCTCGGGTTTACATGGAATATCAAACTCCATTCCAACCGTTAGACATTTCACTATTTCAGACCAAAATGATATAGCTCTCTCACATTTCCACCACATGTGTATAAAATCTGCTTGTTTTCTATCACAGTACCAACAGCTGTCATTTTCTGATTTATGGATTTTTCTTAGTCTAAGTGGGGTTATATACCACATATATACCATCTTTATTAGATTTTCTCTCATTTGCATACTGACTGTAAAATCTAATCCCTTTGTGAAAATGTGTTCCCATTCTTGGTCACTTAACGCTCTGTCTAAGTAAGTGATCCATTTATCCTGATATCCCGTTGTTTGATTTAATTTATCTTTAAATATAATTGTATATATTTTTGAAGTTAGAGTTTTGTCTTGTAACATCAGCTTCTCAAACTCTGATTTATCTCTAATTTCGGATATGTCATTTTCTTTTAGGTTATTCCAATATTTTTTGTATTTGTAAATATTCTAAAAATGTAACGTTAATTTATTTTTTATCCATAATTTTACATAAAGGTTCTAAATTATTATTTCTAATCCAATAATTACATTCATTCTGTTTATCTATCTTTATTCTATGTGGTAATTGGAATTCTGGGTTCTCAGCTAAGATATTCCATAAAAAGGAAGACATTGGGAAAATAGAGCCCAGCATTATCTATTACAAGTGGGAACCCTCAAAAAACTTGCAGATGGCATTCCTCCGCCCTTGCTTCCTTCCCCCTTTATCCCTTCTCTGTCAGAGTTCACCCCTCTCTGCTCCACCCAGTATCTCTGTCTTCCCTCCCCAAGCAACCTGGCTCCTAGACCCTTTCCTTTTGCTGTGAACCCAGCTGTCCACAGCTTTCCAAGGGTTGCTGGGAAGTGGGGGGAGGTTGCTAATGAATTTGACCTTAGCCCTGCAGGCAAGCGTCCAGGCTAAGTAGCTCTGTAAAAAGGTTTTTTTTTTAAATGAGTCATTCAAATAGCTCCTAAAAGAGCAGCCCATAAAAGGAGGAATTGGTGGCACATTCAAGCAAGGTTGGGTGGATGGCAGGACAGAAATGAAGGCAGCTGGCTCTTCCTCATCCCTTCCCCTCCCAGCCTCTTCTTGAATCCAAGGCCCCAGAGACAACACCTGTCATGGGTCAGCCTGCTGAAGCTTAAGAACATACAAAAAGCCATGCTGGATCAGACCAAGGCCCATCAAGTCCAGCAGTCTGTTCACACAGTGGCCAACCAGGTGTCTCTAGGAAGCCCACAAACAAGACGACTGCAGCAGCATTATCCTGCTTCTGCCAGAGATCAGTCTGTTGAGGATTCCTTGAGAGTAGAAGATCTGAAAACTGCAAGTGACAGGGAGGAACCACAGCAGGCAGAGCAAGCACAGGGAGAGGACTGTGCCCCAGGCCTACAACCACCCAGGGCAGAGGAGAAGGGCCAGATTACAAGCACTACTGAGACCCCTGGCAGCTGACAGTGATGAGAATGATGAGCTCCCTCCAGCAAGGACTGCTGAGTTAGAGGAAACAGCAACAGTTGGGACCTCTTAGGCTTATTAGCAGCCAGGCTTATTAGCAGCCAGGCTGACATGAGAACAACTTGTATTTCCACTCCATGCCACCTGTGAGTTACTTGCTTGAAAATCTTTGTGTGTCTTGGACTTTGGACTTTGATTATTCTCTTGCACTGTGTTTACCTGCTTCTGACACTTGGCTTTGTAATCGGACTACCCTTGACCACACTCCTCTACCTTTGGCCCTGGGACCTGACAATGCCATGCCTGGTCTGTTGCCACCCAAGCCCCACAGAAATGCTGGCCAAACAACCAAGGCCCATTACTGAGCTCCATGTGGTCTTGTCAAACAGAAGGCCCGTGTGGCAATGGGGGAGGGGAAGAATGGCAAGAGCACCCAGTGGCTCTACATGGCCTGTGGTGATGGGTTGGCAAAACACTGTATAGCCCCACTCCCTGGCTTCTCCACATGGCCCATGCAGCCAAAAGAGCAAAAAAGGAAGAGCTGGCTCAAACACTGGAGCCTCCCAAGGAAAGACACTGTTCCCTCAATGCTTTGCATGGTTGTAAGCAGTGGCAGGGAGGAGGGCAGCCAGTGGAGGCACCCCCATCCAGCTGCTCTGCAGGCCACCCCTCTTGGTTCTCCGGGGAGAGGAAAGGTGAGAGCCGCACAGCTGACTGAGGTGGAGGTAGGGTTGCTAGGTCCTTCTTTGCCACCAGCGGGAGGTTTTTGGGGTGGAGCCTTAGGTGAGGTTTGGGGAGGAGAGGGACTTCAATGCCATAGAGTCCAATTGCCAAAGTGGCCATTTTCTCCTGGTGAACTGATCTCTATCAGCTGGAGATCAGTTGGAATAGCAGGAGATCTCCAGCAAGTACCTGGCGGTTGGCCACCCTATGCTGAGGGAATATTGCAGCAAAAATCCAATGAGGAAAAAGCCCACTGCGAAGAGAAGGTATGGTGTGCAAGCTGCCTTTAAATGCTGGACCAGCAGACCTGAAGGAAAACCTCTCCTCTAAGGTCTACTGGTCCACCTGACTGTCAAGCCCCATCCAGCTGGCTCACAATAGTCCAGGTGCAGAGAGGGCTGTTCAGGGCACAGGGCTGTTTAGGGCATATCATACTCTTGAACAAGCAATGCTTGCCCCCCGGCTCCTATACCATACCCACAGGGTGAAACAAGGTACCAGGGTAAGTCTGGGGGGCGCATCCTTCTTGGCAATATTCTTACCCTTTTTAAAGCCATCATGACATCTTGCAGGAGTGAATTCCATAAGTTAATCACATAGTGTGAAGAAGTACTTTCATTACTGTAGAAGTAGTGAAGGTACTACTGTAGTCCTTTTACAACTACCGTTAAGAAAAGATACTACAGCAGCATAGAGTGTTGACTCTTTTTTTAAAGCAGTTTTCTCTCTTTGTTGATCTTTTGTGGGGTTTTAAAAGGGTTTTTTAAAAGAAGAAGAAGAAGAAGAAGAAAATGACTATTTTATGGTTTCCTTCTGCATTTATTAAAAAAAATTAAGAGTAATCTTGCTTAGCCATCCGGAAGAAGTAGGGAAAGAATTATAGAAGAGACAGACTTTTCCCATGAGGTAGATCTCTCCCCCCCACCATCCCTCTCCAGAACATGGCACTTCCCTAAGGGTGTCCCTGGCACAGGCGAGCAATCAGCAGCACCTGACTCACCATAGCAGAAGGCTCCGAGTCAGCAGCATCTTTCAGAGAGATCGGTGAGGAAAGAAATGAATGTCAACAGGCGCTCTATCTGCAGAGAGCTTTCCATGAGCTTTTTATTCCTTTTTCCTCCTCTACTGCTGTTCAACTGATGACATTACAACTTGTGAGTTATTAAAAATTTAACATTATTCAGAACCATCCATTGCCGCACATTCCAAGCACTTCTCATCTTCCACACCTTGCACTCGAAAGCACTCGGCTTCATGAAGAACGGTGGGAGGAGGGGAAACCCCTCCACAATATACATAGCGTATACAGTTCAGTGAGTGAACTTAACTCATATATATAAATGTCACAACTCATCAGCCATCAAGTATTTCCTGTTTCTGTTGCTCTCTCTCTCTCTCTTTCTCCCTTTCTTTCTCAAGATAACTCTCTCTCCTCGATGGAAGCAGCCCTAGATTGCCAAGAGGCTGACAGGAGTAACAAATATGTCTCTCTGCATAATATTTCATGCAGAAGTATGTTATATGTGCTCAGATACTTTCTCATTTGGATTATTATGGTAGAGCAATACATGGGGCTGCCTTCAAAGGGTGAACAGTTAGTGTAGAATAGGGTTGTACCCAAATAAATTTGGTAAATTTCAGATTTGGGTTTATTGGACCCTATTATTTTTGGTAAACCCGAAATAAGCCAAATACCCATACTCGTAAATATCAGTATTCTGCTTATTACTGGGTTTACTGAAAAATTCAGATCCATTATAGTCTATGGGGATTTTTTTAATGCTCCCATGGGGGCATTTTTGGAGATAGAATCCCCAAATTTGCAGTGTGGCTGCAAGGGACTCTCCTTACACCATCACCAACGTTTGGTGAACTTTGGGACAGGGGGTCCAATTTTATGGGCCCACAAAGGGGTTGCCCCCACCCTCCAGGAATTTGCGACTGAGCTGTCCATCAGTTTTCAGGTTCAGATGTGCGGCACTGCCGAGAACTGGCAGAAAGAGCCAATTGCCAGGATGGCACCTTATAGTCTGGGGGCTCCCTTTGTATTTGGGGCACATGAGTGATGTCCATGCAAATTAGCTTCCAAAACTGAGAAAAAGGCTTACATGCAAGAAAAATAAGGCATGGAAAACATTTATTTTGGTGGCAAATGACATCCTGTGAACAATCCTTTATTATAGTTATAAAAAATCTGATTTCAAGAGAGGGTCATGTTACAGGGAAACGAAGCCTCTACTCAGGATGACCTTAAGTTTAACAGCAGGTTTTCATGGGGGGGGGGGAGTGATATCGGAGCCAGCCGAAGTCTCAACCATGGGGGCTATCTGAAGGAGATTGCTCATCCCCACAGGTGAGGGAGTGTCCTTCGAAAGCTTGGTAGTGTGAGCAGTTGTTGAAGCCAGTTCTTTTTAGTTGGAGGGTATATTCCTTCGGATGGGACTTGTAGAGCCCCGACTTTTGAAAAACCCTTTGCTTAATATTAGCTTCCAAATTAGCTTCCAAATTAGCTTCCAAAACTGAGAAATTTGTGACTGAGCTGTCCATCAGTTTTCAGGTTCAGATATGCGGCACTGCTGAGACAGTCTTTCATTGTGGTCATCAAAAATCTGATTTTAAAAGATGGTCACAGTGTGGGGTAAATGAAGCCTCTACTTGGGGTGACCTTCAGTTTGACAGCAGGTTTTCAGTGTGTGTATGTGGGTGATATCAGATCCAGCCAAAGTCTCGACTACGGGAGCTGTCAGAAGGCGATTGCTCCTCTGCATGGGTGAGGGAGTCTTCTTTGGAAGCCTGGTGTGGTGTGAGCAGCTGTTGAAGCCAGTTTTTTTTTTTAGTCTTTTAAATAACACTTATGCTTTATCCAGATTAACCCACTGAATGGTGATGATCTCAGATGGTTGTGTGGTTGGAAGGTTGGTCAGACCAAGTTGGCTCCAATTATACAATCCCTACCTCAAGAGGGCCCCAACTATGGGGCCCAAACAAAACCAGTCAAAAAAAGATAGAAAAATGGGAGAAAGCACAGAGCTGTACATCTGAGCAAAGGTGAATAGGCTAACCCTCTGCTTTTTCGTGAATTGCCTATTCGGTATCGGGAAGATCCCCAGGTTTTGGGGTTCGGTAAAACCAAAACCCAAATATTGCCAAAATGGTTCGGGTTTATCAATATGCACAACCCTACTAGGAACCCTTGGCTAAGTACCCCTGAGCATTAGCTATAAAGCTGGAGATGAAGGTGAGATCTGTGAAACTATCTGCCAGGGTGAGTCACTGGGCTTGGCTAGCAACTTGATGAGATTATTTGCGTCCATCTTGATTCTCTGAATGGAGTTCAGTTCCTGAGGAGATTTAGAAAGATGTGCCCTATCTGCTGCAGGAGGTAGCAAAAGAAATGCTGAAGATGTCTGTCTTTTGTCCTTTATTTATTTTGTCCTTTATTTATTCAGCTTTTTTGAGAATCACCTATTTGGCTTCGGGGAGATCCCCAAGTTTTGGCATTCGGTAAAACCAAAACCTGAATATTGCCAAAACAGCTAATTTCGAGTTTATTTTCATTTCAGGTTTATCGATATATTGTTAATGCTCTCTCACAGGTGGTGTTTACCCAGGTTGGTTCTATTCTGATAAGAAAGCACTGGGGATTTATGATATTTTGTATTATTTGCTTTATTTACAAATGGACAAGTAGAACATGGGTGGAGGCAAAGGGACACTGTTACAAGACCATTATCCCATATCTGACTCCTAAGGAGAGAAATCCTGCACCCTTGAGGCGCTTCAGCCAACTCACAGCAATGTTAGTCTATTTACAGATTTCTGCCCACTGTTATCACTTGGGGGGGGTCACTTCAACCAAGACCTGATGGGCATTTCGACAGAGCCATTTCCTAACACCAAAGCCCATTGATGAGATAGCTAGTCATTAAGAAATACTACCATTTATATGTCATAGACTCTGTGTCCCCCCCACACACACCCAATACAACTTTTAGGCCAAACCCATATAGACCAATTCACAATAACCAGACTCCAAGCTTTCAACAATATGAGGCAATGTTAGTGACTGATTACATCTACTGGGAACACATTGTGCTCATTCTAAAGCAGTTTCATTGACATGTGATCCGTTTCTGGGCACAATTCAAAGTGTTGCTTTTAACTTCCAAAGTCCCAAACAGTCTAGATCCAGGATACCTGGGGGAGCACCTTCTCTCACAAGTGCTCCCTGTTGTCCAATAAGATTATATTCTTAGTGCCCCAGCCTTTGAATACAAGGGTAAAGCTTCTTTATCATTGCATTCTCTTTCTAGAATGTATTTAAGATGGCTTCCCATGACATCTGGCCTTCAGGAAATTGGTAATATGGGATAATGGTAATTTCTGGCCTTCAGGAAATTGGTAAAGCAGTCAATATTTGAGTAATTTGCTTAATGAAAGTTTCTTTTTCAAGAATCAAACATGCCTCAAAACTGAAAATCTGGTTCCTCACTACTTTTTAAATTTCACAGTCTTGTCCCCAGACTGCAGCTGTTGCCTCATAGCATGAAAATTAGATACTGAGCATCACTTCTCTTCCTGCATGTATACTTTTTTTGCCACGCCACTTCTTTCAATGCCCACTCACAGTTTGTGTAAATGTACTCCAGAGAGGACTTCCATAGCCCACAGAAAGGAAAACTTACTTTCCCTCTAATTTCTCTTGTGTCTAAAGGAATGATTTTCACACTAGCACCTAGTAATTACATAGTTATACTACAAGACGCATTAGATCACATTTGGCACCAAGTTGTGATTTGGGTACTTAAATAATCATTAAGGAGATATTTTGACCCAGAGAAACCTACTGAAGGCATCCAATTAACATAGCCAGCTATACTACCCATTGGGATGGAATTATAGGACTGGAAAGTTGCTGAAGGTGTTGCTGTTCAGTTTGTTTGCCTGAGATAGGATCCCCTGAAGCTCTAACAGATTACTCACATCACCCACATTTTAGTATGCCATAAATTATTGGAAAGCAGGAAAAGACGGAATTACCTGCAGAATGAGGCATTTAGTAAAACATGCCTCCATGTCCCTCAACAAAACAGAGTTTCCTTTAAAGATGTCCCTTGAAATAGCATCTTTTCTTTCCTTACTTTCCAGCTCCACCCACTTCCCGATATCAGTCATTCTCATTGGTAACAAGGACAAATAAAAAAGACTTTCTGTGAATATGGCAGGTTGTGTGTTGAAAAAAAGCAGCTCAGTGGATCTAGTAAGGCTTATCACATTAGCTGTAAGTGCTGGGTTAGTTTGGGCAAATGAATATGTCCAAATATCAAGCTGATGTTAATAACAGAAGTTTATGGTAACAAAATAATTATGTATATTCTATTCTGACCTTAAAATGTACTTTTAATAAAGCAAAAAATCTCAAGTAAAAGTTTCTTTCAAAGATTTCCACTCCTCAGAGTAGACTTTTTTCTTCTTTTAGGGCCAAGTACATAAATGGCTTCAGCAAGGCATAGTTACAAGTTGGTTAAAAAAACAATCTCAAAATTACCAGGACTGCCTTTCTATCAGCTGGTATATATTTTGCAATAGAAAAATAGTAATTTGATTGTATTTCTAATAGCAAAAGTAATCAAAAGGGCCAAATCATCAAGTTCACAGGCTATTAGCTACTGATACTCAGCTAAAGAGAAATTGTTCCCTCATATATGTACAATAAGAATGCGATGAATCATTTCTATGACACTTTTCAATGTATGAGGAGCTTTACAACTCTGCTCTCATTTATTTTCATAGCAATCTGGTGTGAGAGATTGGGCCAAATAGGTAGTTGGGTAGGGTGTGCAGATGCTTTTCCATCCTGTTTACACCCAGCTTTCTACTGCTGCTGTAGCAGGGACACATTGTTGTGTCTCCATGTAGATGCATCCAAAGAAAGGAAACCTTGAACACACAAGACTTTTTATATACCTACAGGTAGGGTTGCCATGAGACCCATGGTGCAGAATGGTAAGCTGCAGTACTGCAGTCCAAGCTCTGCTCACGACCTGAGTTCAATCCCGATGGAAGTTGGTTTCAGGTAGTCAGCTCAAGGTTGACTCAGTCTTCCATCCTTCCGAGGTTGGGAAAATGAGTACCCAGCTTGCTGGGGGTAAAGGGAAGATGACTGGGGAAGGCACTGGCAAATAACCACGTAAACAAAGTCTGCCTAGTAAACACCGAGATGTGACATCACCCCTTGGGTCAGGAATGCACAGGGGACCTTTACCTTTACTTTACCCTGCACAGAGGACTTTTACCTTTACTTTAGGGTTGCCAACCTCCAGGTACTAAGATAATTAACAGCACGTGGGCTCCATGGAATCAGGGAAAGTAAGGGCTAGAATAGCAATCAGCTGGTAACTATTGGTACAGAAAAATAATCAATATATGAAGAATAAAAAATAAAAAATAAAGGCTCAAGGAAGCCACCCTGCGTGATATTAATCACACCAAAGAATCAATTTGAATGGTATATTAGTGGTCATATACAATATTCCAAACAGTGTACAGATTGCCACAATGGACACAGAAACAGTTAGTATGTATATTAATAATCATATACAAAATAGATATGCAAATGGTAAACAATATGTAGAATAAGCACAACCGAGGGAAAAAAACTGTTAGATTCACAGTATAGCTATAAATTAGAACGTAAATTTAAATAAGGACTGTTGTTGACTTCACAGAACAGTGGTAAACAAGCTTACAACAAAATATATATAAAATTTCTCAATTGTACAAGATTTAGCCACCAAAAAGTTTTCAAAATGAGTGATTGCCAAAAAGTTTTCAAGTTAAGGCATTAATAAGAGTCTTAGTATCTTAACTCTGTCCAAGTGGAAACCATGAGGACTGCGTGGCGTGGAGCAACCACTGAAGACCTGAGGAATATGGGAGGTTCTTGTGGGGGCAAAAGAGCCGTTTACAGTGTCGGATCAGTGGATCGGGGGTAGGAGAACGTGGTGCCAGTCTGGACACATTTCGATAACTTCGTCAGCTCCTAGAATTAATTCAACGGAGTGCCGGCTGATATGGATTATTTGCTTTTTGCAAGCTATGGTTTCTAAAATAAAATTTGAATTTTTTTGGTAAGTCTATGTGTTGTCATTGTTGGCCGTAATAGTGCTCATGGTATGATTATAATCAAGTATAAGGTGCGAAGCATCACTTACCCAGTCTGGGAATCGTGACTGGTCAATTTCGGCGAATTGCCTAAAGACTGTGGGGCAGACTGTCTCTTTGCAACAGTAAAGTCGTGTTGCGGCTACAGTACTGTTGCGGAGAGGCAGCCTGCCCCACAGTCTTTAGGCAATTTGCCAAAAATGACCAGTTACAATTCCCAGACTGGGTAAGTGATGCTTCTGTTAGCCAAATTGCTCTTTAACTTGGGGAATTAGCAAGCAAGATGGCAAACTACAATATTTATATAGCGAGAGCAACCTTTGTATACCAGAGCCAGTAACTGTGACCTTTAAATAAAGACAGAAACAAAGGATTCCGAATTAAGAGAGTTTATGTTGTTTTCTTTCAAATCAGTGATGCATACACACATACAGAGAAATCTAAGAAATGCAAAGAAAGTAGTACAAGCACAGATGCCAACGTGGCAGGGATCGTTGATGGGGAGATATTTACCGTTCTTGGAGAGGAGTTGTCCAAGTTCACGTAGACTAAGATAGAAGAAATTAAGAGCAAAGGCAGGGGCAAGGGGTTCCCGTAGACTTGGCCAGCAAGGCGGGAGGGAGTGTGGTCAGGCTGCGCAAAACCAAACCAGCAGAGTAGCGGCAAAGATGGCAGGAAAGACCTAAGGTAACACTATGGGATGGGGGCACTCCAGATATGCTGTTTTTCTGGGGGCGGGTGAGGGGATTTACCCCTTCTGGGTTCCCAGGTGACAAAAGGATTAATCTGTGGCTGCCGGGGTGGGCTAGTGAGAATTTGGAAATCTATTCTGATTCCAAAGGCTTTTCAAACCCAGGAGGAACCGGGAGATCTCTGCTGAAGTGATTAACGTTCTGGAACAATAGGCGGATCTCTGCAAACGTCTGGGGATCACTGCTGCATAGCTGGAGGAACGACTCATCACTGATATCAGGATCGCTGCTGATTGTCCATTAAGCTGCTGATGTTGCAATGGGAAAGGGGGGTGTTGGCATTGACTACGTGACTGTCTGTTTTCCACGACATAGCAACGGCTGGAACAGAGTCTGCACAGGAACATGGAGTCTCTCAGGTTCACTGGAGGTTGCCCTTGCTTCTGTTTCCTAGCTGCTGGTCGCACGGAGCTCGCAGGAGCGGCCGTGTCAGTTTCAATGGAGCGCGCAGCGGCCGTCCAGTAGCGTTTGGAGCAGGTGCGCTGCTGGAACAGTAGTCGTGTGCCTGCATATCGGGTTGCCAGGTCCAGTCCGGGAGTTTAAACGGCCCGTAAGCTTTCACTTCGCAGCTTATACTTGATTATAATCATACCATGAGCACTATTACGGCCAACAATGACAACACATAGACTAAAATTTCAAATTTTATTTTAGAAACCATAGCTTGCAAAAAGCAAATAATCCATATCAGCCGGCACCCCGTTGAATTAACTCTAGGAGCTGACGAAGTTATCGAAATGTGTCCAGACCGGCACCACGTTCTCCTACCCCCGATCCACTGATCCGACACTGTAAACAGCTTTCTTGCCCCCGCAAGAACCTCCCTTATTCCTCAGGTCTTCAGTGGTTGCTCCACGCCGCGCAGTCCTCGTGGTTTCCACTTGGATGGAATTAAGATACTAAGACTCTTATTAATGCCTTAACTTGAAAACTTTTTGGCAATCACTCATTTTTGAAAACTTTTTGGTGGCTAAATCTTGTACAATTGAGAAATTTTATATATATATTGTTGTAAGCTTGTTTACCACTGTTCTGTGAAGTCAACAGTCCTTATTTAAATTTACGTTCTAGTGTATAGCTATACTGTGAATCTAACAGTTTTTTTTCCCTCGGTTGTGCCTATTCTACATATTGCATACCATTTGCACATCTATTTTGTATATGATTATTAATATACATACTAACTGTTTCTGTGTCCATTGTGGCAATCTGTACACTGTTTGGAATATTGTATATGACCATTAATATACCATTCAAATTGATTCTTTGGTGTGATTAATATCACACAGGGTGGCTTCCTTGACCCTTTTTATTTTTTATTCTTCATATATTGATTATTTTTCTGTACCAATAGTTACCAGCTGATTGCTATTCTAGCTTTTACTACCCCTGATTCCATGGAGCCCATGTGCTGTTAATTATCTTAGTCTTCTACTTGATTCAGCACAGGTAATTTCTTACCTCAGTAACCTCCAGGTACTAGCTGGAGAGCTCCTGCTATTACAACTGATCTCAGAGATCAGTTCACCTGGAGAAAATGGCTGCTTTGGCAATTGGACTCTATGGCATTGAAGTCCCTCCCCTCACCAAATCCCACCTCAGGCTCCACTGGACAAACATGGTGGTGGCTGGACAAACTGCAGTTATTTCAACTGATCTCTAGGTGACTGAAATCAGCTCACCTGAAGAAAATAGTCACTTTGGAAGGTGGACTCTGTGTCATCATTAGGGTTGCCAGGTACCTCCTTGCCACCAGCGGGAGGCTTTTGGGGCAAAGCCTGCAGAGGTCAGAGTTTGGGGAGCGACTTCAATGCCATTGAGTCCAATTGCCAAAGCGGGCTTTTTCTCCAGGTGAACTGATCTCTATCAACTGGAGTTCAGTTGTAATAGCAGGAGATCTCCAGCTAGTACCTGGAGGTTGGCAACCCTAGTCCTCACACCCCATTGAAGTCCTTCCCCTCCTCAAACCCCGTCCTTCTCAGGCCCCACCCTCAAAACCTTCAGGCATTTCCCAACCCAGAGCTGGAAACCTTAGGTCAATGGAGAACTTGGGTAGAGGTTGACATGGATAATAACCATGACAGGTGGCTGGCTCAAGCAAACAAGTAGAACAAACCAGCTAATCAGTGGAGTTCAGTGCAGTATGTAGGGTTGCCAGCTCCAGGTTTGGAAATACCTGGAGATTGGGGGGATGGAGCCTGAGGAGGGCGGGGTTTGGAGAGGGGAAGGACTTCAATGCCATAGAGTCCAATGGCCAAAGCAGCCATTTTCTCCAGGGGAACTGATCTCTCTCACCTGGAGATGAGTTGTAACAGGGAGATCTCCAACCACCACCTGGAAGTAACAACCAAAAAAACACAGAAAAACTCAATTTAAATGCAAAGTTTCAAAATCAATATCAAGGTTTTAAACTATAATATCAAACAACAACTATATACCTATATTACAAAAGGCAACCAACTAGTGAAAGCTTATTGCATATCCCAACAGGTATACAAGGTAAGTATCACAAAATTCATTCCTATAAAATACAACAATATATTTTTTTGTCTCAAAAGGAATAATGTTCTATTATTTCTTATTCCAGATGTCAGGCAGAAGAGGAAGACGGCCGTTTCTGTTCTTCTTCAGTTCCTCTTCTGACACCTTATTTTTCCAGTTGGTATAGGTATATTCTGTCATACAACTCTATTCTATTAGCTCCCCATGGGTAGCAATATTATCCTTCTGCCTTCAAGAGGCTAGTGTGTTTGCATAGATTCCTGGGTTCCTCAGTGGGATGGTCCTTTTGAGACAAAAAATTATATTGTTGTATTTTATAGGAATGCATTTTGTGATACTTACCTTGTATATCTGTTGGGATATGTAATAAACTTTCACTAGTTGATGACCTTTTGGTATATAGTGGTTGTTTGATATTGTAGTTTAAAACCTTGATATTGAAACTTTGCATTTAAATTGAGTTATTATGTGGTTTTTTGGTTGTAACTAACTGGTACACAGAAGTGTCTATTTTCTTGCTACCACCTGGAAGTTGGCAACCCTAGTAGTATGGCTTTTCCTTCTTTCACAATCTCTTTCATCAATGTGAGTGAGTACATAAGGTAGCTTGTCAAGCTCCTCCTCACCACCACTTTCTGCAATGCAGAGGACAGCCAGGTATGGTACACATTGGGAGCAATTCAAGTTTATCCTAATACCATGACCACGTTTACGTACTTCTTGGGCTCCCCTTGCTCCAATATGCATGCATGCATGCATGCACAATTAATGCATACACATTTTTTTTTTAAAAAAAATGGAAAACATTCTAGAAATCACAGAGACCTCCCAGCAATATGCTCTGATAGTGCATTAAGTTCTGTGGGATCTAGAGTTCAGCAATATTTTTGAGGCACTGTTGGGGGGTGGGTGGGTAGAATCTCTCAGTTATGTTCAGGAGGGGAAAAACTATAAAGGATATTTCCTTCTGTAGGCCCATGGTTCATGCTCATAGAGGCAGCAGGGAAATAAAATGAGGCTATTGATTCTTCACAGTTCACTCAGTCTTGTGTTTCTGAAGCTGTTTCAGAGGATTTTATACGGGACCAATTTATTGATGAATGTGCTTCAAATTCTCTGCAAAGAAAAGAGTGGTAAGAGAGGGAATCTTGCTTTCATGTTTCCAAGATATTGCCAGATCTGGGGGAGAAACAGACCACCTGCCCAGTTAAATAAAAATCAGTACATTTCATGCTGAGGTTCACCAGTATTTACAAATATCATGGTTATATATTTTTTTTAAAAATTGAGCTTAAGAAAGTTCTTACATATAGATGCTTTATGCAAAAAAATTAAATAATCCATCTTTTTGTCAAAGCCTCCATCAGCAGCAACTTGCGTTGCAAAAATATTTGCAGTCTTATTTATAGTCATCTGTGCAGTACTATATATTTAGTCCTTGTGTTTCAAAAGTCTAGGCAGCACCAACCTGACCTTTTCAGGAAGGCATTTCTCATGCAGAGCATTTGCTAGAAATCAATCACACAATCAGCAAGAATAAATGACGAAGCATAGCTGGTTATATGAGCATCAGCATGGATGAAAAAGCAATAGTCATGTTCAGAAAGGCCAGAGAGTGCTGAGGATATAATGAGATGTACCTCCCTGTCTTGTCGCCAGCCAGTCACCTGGCAGTAAAATGTAGGGGCTCAGTACCTTTGGCACGTGCATGAATGAAAGACACTTACCTGGTACAATTTATCCCAGCATATCCCAAATTTTTCCAGCTACATTTCAATCTGCCTGGCTAGACACATATAGGGTTGCCAACCTCCAGGTGGAGCCTGGAAATCTCCTGTATTACAACTGATCTCCAGACTACAGAGATCAGTTTCCATAGAGGAAATGGATGGGCTGAAGGGTGGACGGTATATACTATAGTGCCTGTACAAGTAGGGTTGCCAGCTCTAGGTTGGGAAATACCTGGAGATTTTTGGGAGCAGCCTGAGGAGGGTGGGGTTTGGAGAGGGGAGGGACTTCAATGCCATAGAGTCCAATTGCTGAAGTGGCCATTTTCTCCAGGGGAACTGATCTCTGTTGCCTGGAGTTCAGTTATAATACCGGGAGATCTCCACCCACCACCTGGATGTTGGCAACTTTACTGTAGAAGAAGTGGCATCTGCAGAATATATTCTACCACATATCTGATTATATGTAGCAGATCTAGCTCCCAAGATGTTGGGACTATGGCTCCGTGGTAGAGCAGCTGCTTTGCATACAGAAGGTTCCAGGATCAGAGCAGGTTACAGCATATAAAACATCATGACCAAGGCAGTTCTTGTGAAGGAGATTGTTCATCCTCGTGGGTGAGCAGTCATCTTCAGAATGAATCCTGTCCAGCAGCTGTTGAAGCTGGTGCTTTTTAGTTGGAGGGTATATCCCTCCAGACGGAACTGGGTGAGCCCCATCTTTTCAATGACCCTTCTGCCTCCAGACTCTCCTGATCCAGATCACTCCACTGAATGGTGATGGATAGTTTGGTCAGAACAATTTGGCTCCGATGGCTCGACCCCTACCTCAAAAGGACCCCATAACAAAACCAGTCAAAGATAGAAAAATGGGAGAAAGCACAGAGCTGTACATCTGAGCAAAGGTGAATAGCCGAAACCCGAAAAGCCAAATATTGCCTATTCAGCTTCTGGCAAATTCCCAAGTTTTGGTATTCGCTCGATCTGAAATCCAAATATTGCTGAAATGGCTAATTTCGGTTTTATTTTCATTTCAGGTATATCGATATGCTCAACCCTAGTAAGGGCCATCATTCCCTCCCCTCCCCTCCCATGCAGCAATGGATTAAATAAAGAACTAAGCGCTCTCCCATTTTTTTCCAACCCCTGAGAGAACAGTAACTCCTAAATGCAGGCCTGTGTATGAGAATACAATGTCTCTCTTGTAAGGAGAAGTGCCTTATTCTTTTGCAACAGCAGCAGGGCCTGGAAAAGGCCATTATGTGAAGAGGTGGCCTCACCATCAGCATTGCTGTCATAATAGGTATCGCTGGACTGTCACCAAGGCACAGGCAAGATATGAAGGATGTGTTTGCTTAGAGGCACAGTAGTTAGTAAAGCTTTTTCTCACAACTTGATTCCTTGTCTGCTTTGGAATCCACAGCAGTTGTTAAACATTTCAGAGAGTGAGAGAGCAGATCTCTATGACAACAGGGCATGAATAATTCATCAGGAGGGGAAAGGGGGTGCTCACTAATAAAACAATTGCCAAGAGTTCCTCTTCGAGATTTGTGGGAAAGGAGGAAAGAAGACATTTTCCGTTTTTACATTAATGTATGTCAAGTAGCTTTGGAAGATACCTTCCATCAGATATGACTTATTGAAAGCCAGGTGGCTTGAAAAATCTGGGGTTTATTTTAGGCATGGAAGAATAGTAGCATACACTCACAAATCTGGGCAGGAAACATTCCTTTTAGACAAAGGACTGGATGCTCTGAACTTACCAACATTTTTATCAGGCAAGCACATTTCCTTAGTACTTCCATCCCAAACTTCCCTCCAGAGGGATTCATGGCATGCCTCCCAAACCCTGAAGTGTGGCTTGAAAGCAGTGTGAGGCCTGCTTCCCTGGGGAAGCGGCAAGCTCACGCAGAACTGCAAGCAAAAGAGGAATGGAATTTTCTTTATGCAAGAATGAACAAGCGGTCTTATCCTTGCCGCTGAAGAAAGAGATTTCAAAATGTAGTCGTGCTTGTTTTCCCAATATTTTGTCTCAGAAAAGGCACTTCCCTCCCACGAAGTTCATTTGCCCTCACTCACAAATACACCGGCTCGGCATTTAAATGAAAGACTTGAGTGTAAGCTGGAACGTTGTACTACTGTGTTGAAAGAATACTGTTCCAGATCTGGAAAAACACCAGTTAGAGATGTACAGTATCTTCTGTCCCTTTGAGAAATAATACTAGCCACTGAAAGACTTTGTTTAAAATTTCTCATGTGTTTCACCTGGGGTAACCAACCTCCAGGTGGGGCCTGGAAATCTCCTGGAATTACAACTGATCGCCAGGCTACAAAGATCAGTTCCCTTGGAGAAATAGCTGCATCATGCTCTGCTTTTCAGCCATTCACCAACCACCGTTTTATCTGCCTTCCATCTTCAGCTATATTTATTATTTATTTCATTTATACCCCCACCTTTCCCCATCAAATTAGCTGACATTATTTTCCTCCCCTCCTTTTTAATCCTCACAACAACCCTGTGAGGTAGGTTAGGCTGAAAGTACAATACTAACCTAAAATCACCTAGTCACCCTGTGGTTGCTGCCAGGCCTAGGGTTCTAACCTCTAGGTGGAACCTGGAGATTTCCTAGAATTACAATTTGTCTCCAGACAACAGAGATCTGTCCCTCTGGGGGGAAAATGCTTGCTTTGGAGGGTAGACTCTATGGCATTATACCTTGCTGAGGCCTCTTCCCTTCCCAAACCATGTCCTCCTCAGACTCCACCCCAAAATCTCCATGAATTTCCCAACAGGGAGCTAGAAACCATAACCAGGCCTGACCCCAATGAGTCGTCCTTCAAAAGCCAAAACAGCCCTGGAAAGGACTTTGCCCTCTCCCCCTGCCCTTTTACTCACAGAATTCCAACCTGGAAAGCTGTGGTTGCCTAACAACGGCCACTGAGGAAATCTGTTTCTTAAAGCTGCAGGAGCTTCTTTTATCATTTTTGGGTTCTTAACTACCTCATTATTATTTTTTGAACATTTCACATTTTTCTGCAAACCTGGGGCATTTTTCAGGTTTGTAGAAAGATCTGTCTTGCTCATTCCCAGCTCCAATCCCTGGATTTAAGTATCCTCAAATTTGGCCAACTGCTATTAGAATATAAGATACCCCATTGAGGTCCTTCCCCTCCCTATGGTCCTTCTCCTCTCTATGCTCCATCCCCACATCTCAAGACATCTCTAGCCTGGAGCTGGCAAACTAGTTTTGTTCTCACAAGAACCCTATCAGGAGAGGATAAGAGAGTGTGACTGGCCCAAAGTTCCCCAGCAAACTTAATGTATTTAATTGACAATATTTTACCCCATCACTCTCCTTCAAAAGAGTGGTGTGGGAGCCTGGACACAGTAATACCAGATTCTAGACTAGCCCTCTAACTACTACATCACAGTGGTTTTCTGTTGTGCTTAAAACATAGGCCTTATGATATATCTACTTTGTAAGTGTGAACCCACTGTGTAGATTTAACCACAAGATACCTCCCTTCCGGATCTTTAATCTCAGTGATTATTTGGAGATGAGGGTTTCTTAGGTAGACCATCACTCCCTTTTTTTGGTGCACACGCCTAGAGCCAGCAAGAAGTGGGGACAGTATACATAGTTTTTCTTATCTGAAGAAGTGAGCTGTGACTCATTGAAGCTTATACCTTGCCAGAAATGTTGTTAGTCTTTAAGGTGCAGTAAAGCGTGTCCAGAGGAGGGCGAATCCATGCCCTATGAGGAGAGACTTAAGGAACTGGGTTTGTTTAGTCTGGAGAAGAGAACGTTAAGGGGTGACATGATAGCCATGTTTAAATATTTGAAGGGATGCCATGTTAATGAGGAACTAGCTTGTTCTCTGTTGCTCCAGAGACTAGGACACAGAGTAATGGATTTAAACTAAGAGAAAAGCGATTCCACCTAAACATTAGGAAGAACTTTCTGACGGTGAGGGCTGTTAGACGGTGGAACGCACTGCCTCGGAGGGTGGTGGAGTCCCTGTCTTTGGAGGTCTTTAAGCAGTGGTTGGATGGCCATCTGTCGGGAGTGCTTTGATTGTGGGATCCTGCATGGCAGGGGGTTGGACTGGATGGCCCTTGTGGTCTCTTCCAACCTTGTGAACTTGTGAACACTTTTTCCAGTCTGTTCTGTCTCCACCCGGCTGGTGGCAGGGTCCTGTGCATGTTTACATACACAGAACACTAGTTCCAACTGTAAAGGTCTCCGCCCCTGATGGAACAAGGACCTCAGTGTATGTGAAGTGTTTTACAAGCCTCATCACCATAATCCCAGAGGGATGGCAAATTCCTAGCAGGGAAGTTAAAGTGAGGTAGATGAACTCCAGGCAATCAATATGTCTCTGAGCTAGAATTTGAACCCAGGTCTTTTAATTTTATGTTTAGTCATCCACACCTATGACCATGCTGTCTCCACCCCGTCGCTCCATTAGGAGAATTTAATTTTCAAACATGCTTCTGTATCAAGTTAAGCTAAATCAAACAGTTACTGTAGAGAAATTGGTTGTTGGAAACTTTTGCCTAATTTCCAAGTTATTTCTTCCCTTTCCTTCAGATCATTGCTCTCTCTTTAGCTATTCATGCCTAATGTAGAGTAAATAACTTAATTCTTTCCTGAGTGCTAATAACCCTTTTTATATTTGCCAAGATTACCATATCCTGCAGTCAATTATTTTTTTCTGTAAACTAAATAGACGTAGTGTTCTTTAGCACTCTTTTCAAATCATTCCTTTACTCAGAATTTCTTGCAATGTAATCGTATGCTATATCTCCAGCTCTTTGTTCTTGGTGCCCAGTTCTTTGTCACTAGTTTCTAGTCAAAAAAGAACAGAATAGCACTTTTCATAGGGAGGCTTGAAATAAAAACACAGTGACTTTCCAGCAGGCTCTGAAAGGACCTTCATTTCCAGAAAAAGTAAAGTGCTGTTAGCATCCTCAAATAACAATCACTGAATGCAATAAATAAATAAACAAATAAAAAGCAAGCAGGCAAGCACAGTGTGTACATTAATTTCGATGAACATAGCTGTTACATCCCATAGCTTTTACCAGGCCTATTCTAAAATCAATGCCTTTCCAAAATAGGTTTTAATAAGCATTAACTAATAAAACGGTAAGAATTCTACAGTTAGGGTTGCCAGGTTCCCTCTTCACCATTGGTGGGAGGTTTTTGGGATGGACCCTGAAGAGGGCGGGGTTTGGGGAGGGGAGGGACTTCAATGCCATAGAGTCCAATTGCCAAAGCGGCCATTTTCTCCTGGTGGTCCCATCTCTATCGGCTGGATATCAGTTGTAATAGCAGGAGATTTCCAGCTAGTCCTGGAAGTTGGTAATCCTATCTACAGTGATGATTTTATTATTGCGGCGATAGCCAGATAAACTACAAACTTTATCAATTAAAATCGATTACAAATTTAAATAATTAAATTAAATTAAATTAAAACCTCTCTATCTACAGTGATGAAACCAAAGCACTTTCTAGGCAGGCAAAAACTTGAAATTTCAGTGGAAACAGTTCACAAATACAGATAGTCATAACATTTGGATGCTAATTTTGTCTACAATGTGAGGCCGTACATATTTCTGGCCAACCAGGACATTGACAGAAACATTGTGCAGAAATCCGCATGAGATCCAGCTTGGTGTAGTGGTTAAGAGCAGTTGTTTGTAGTGGTGGACTCTGATCTGGAGAACCGGGTTTGATTCTCCACTCCTCCACATGAGTGGTGGTCACTAATCTGGTGAACTGGATTTGTTCCCCACTCCTACACATGAAGCCAGCTGGGTGACCTTGGGCTAGTTACAGCTCTCTCAGCCCCACCTACCTCACAGGCTGCCTGTTGTGGGGAGGGGAAGGGAAGGTGATTGTAAGCCTGTTTGATTCTTCCTCAAGTGGTAGAGAAACAGTGCATTCCTGAGAGGAATGCCTGCACTGGGCTTAGGAGGCAACCCAGCAGCACCGCTGAAACCTCTACCCGGCACAAAAAACCATGCAACCCTCATAGGGATATGCCAGCAAAAAGCTGGCGTATCTCAACAAAAAAAGGGGGCATTCCTGAGCTGAAATGGCTCAGGAGGCTGACTAATATCGGCACTGCCCCCCGGCTGGCACCGGAATACCCTGGGGTGCCAGAACACCTCTCGGCTCGCCGCCTCAGCCTGTGCTGGCAGCCAGAGGCCGGTGGGAGTCTGCGGCGGCAACTGGGCCCAGCGCTGCCATGGCAGCAGCTGGGGACCGGCAGCTGGGGCTACTCATGCTGGGGCTACTCATGCCTGCGTGTGCCTTCTGGGCACTGCCGCTGTGGGCCCCCACACCGGTGGAGGCCTTTGTGGGCCTCCTAAGGGCTTTGGGCTCGCCCGCCAGCGTGCCTCAGGAATGGGCTGAAAGTCGGCATATAAAAACTCTTCTTCTTCATGGGTAGCTTGGAAACCATTTTGATCCAGAACCTTCAGGACTAGACCAACTTAATTCCTTCACCAATTGAGAACACTGGAGTCCCCACAATTCTGAATCTCTCTAGAGGGTGATCTGTCAGTGACAAAGGGGAAACAAATCTCTTCCACTCTCAGATCCACGTTCTTGTCCCACAGTGAAAACCAAATCAATTGTACGGTCTAACATATGTGTTGGACCAGTAACCTTCTGGGACATTCCCATAGTTGGTAGCCATGAAGTTCTGAGCTACCCTTGACATGGCATGTTAGTCCAATTTTTATCAAATCAGGCCAAAATTTATTATTAATTCCCCAGTACAAAATAACAGTATAACTTAAAGTTCCATATGGTCAGTTTTCTCACTGTAATATCCGCTAGCTGAATATACCAGGCAATTACTAGCACTGGGGAACAGACCTTCTCTGTTGCTCCTGATCCGAGTAATTAATCGTCTCAAGTGCATGGGGGAAATTTCCACAGTAAGTAGCTGCTCATCAGTCTTTGGGATGTCACAGTCTTCCAGGAAGCTTAAAATAAAATGCTAAAGTGCCTTTAAAAAACATTTCTAAAAAACAAAGCTAACATGCAACGTTTGTTCTTCTTGGTTGCATCATCCAACATTATAATGCTACATCAACACGTAGTCGACTTGAGACTGTACTTTGTGTGTGTGCGAAGTACTATCAAGTCATAGCTGATTTATGGGAGGCCCATTGAGTTTTCAAGGCAAGAGACTAACAGAGGTGGTTTGCCGTTGCCTGTCTCTGCATAGTGACCCTGGAATTTCTTGCTGGTCCCCCATTCAAATGCTAACCAGAGTTGACTCTGATTACCTTCCAAGATCTGATGAGATTGGGCTGGCCTGGGCCATCCAGGTCAGGGTCAAAGACTGTACTATAGGGGTGGATTATTGCATGGTATCACCTAGTGGGAGATGTGGCTCTGCTTTGTATGAATATTTGCTCTGGACCCTTTCAAGTCTTTTGCTAGTTGAAGGGGTATGTGTTACTCTTGCCGACAGAAACACAATGGATTCTGCTTAGGCTGCTTGTGCTAATGGCTCAAAATAGATTGTAACACATCAATTCATCACCTGCTACTGAATGTGTTATCTTTTTGCTGAGGTGTATTCATACGTTTTCAAAAGTGGGCATCAGAGGAAGCATCTACTGTTTAAAAATTCATTGATTAAAACAGGACATTTTCAAGCACATTCTTGCTGCTATCATACTGCCCTTGTATAAATCTACAGTAAGACCACACCTAGAATACTGTGTACAGTTCTGGTCACCACACCTCAAAAAGGATATTGCAGAGTTTGAAAAGGTGCAGAAAACAGCAACCAAAATGATCAAGGGACTACAGTAACTGCCCTATGAGGAATGTTTAAAATGGATTAATCTGTTTAGATTAGAAAGTAGGTGGTTAAGGGGAGACATGATAGTAGGGCTGTTGATTCGGTTCATCCTGAACTGAAAAACTGACGAATTTCCCCCGATTCGGTGGTTTCCGAATTCAAAAAAAGGCAGGAAACGGGGTAGCCGAATTCCCCAACTTCGGAGTGTTCAGCAAATAAATTAAGCAAATTTGGGGTTCGGTGTAGCAGCATAACCGTCAGGCTCCCCCCCCAGTGCGCCTTCACAGGGCATTGCTGAAGGCGCGCAGGGGGGCCTTTAAACAGATTTGCGTCTCCCAGCTGGGAGGCGCAGATCTGTTTAAAGCCCCTGAAGGCGCGCAGGGGGGAACAGATCTGCGCCTAACAGCTGTTAGACGCAGATCTGTTTAAAGGGGCCCCTGCGCGCCTTCAGGGAAGCCCCGTGAAGGCGCATGGGGGGGAATTTTCCCCCGAACTCCGGATCTCGCACCGAATTTCGCGGATCCGAAGCGGGGGAGTTTGGACTTCGGCACGGCCCGAATTCTCTCCAGGATCAGAGGAGCATGCCTATTATATTAGGTGCTTTGGAACACAGGCAGGATAATGCTGCTGCAGTTGTCTTGTTTGTGGACTCCCTAGAGGCACCTAGTTGGCCACTGTGTGAACAGACTGTTGGACCTGATGGACCTTGGTCTGATCCAGCATGGCCTTTCCTATGTTGCCAAAGATTATTGTCTGAGCCCATCCCAACTATTACATGTAGAATCATAGAATCATAGAGTTGGAAGGGACCACCAGGGTAATCAAGTCCAACCCCCTTCACAATGCAGGAAATTCACAACTACGTGAAGTGGTCAATCACTGTACTTTTGTGACTAGGTTTTTAGATGTTGTGATTCACTAAAAACCATGTTACCTTATATAACCAACCATTTCAAGTGATGATACAACTTATTTTGAATTGAAAAACAATTCCTTTTTATTGTAAATACTTCAGAAAATAGTAAAATGAAAATATATGCACAATGTATTACAAGTTACAGCAAAAGATTATAGATCTGATATAGAATACAGTTAGAAACCAGTTACCCTTCAGTAACCTTACCCATCAATGATCATGCCGGGGAGAATTCTCAAGACAGATTGTCTGCAACGTGTCTGGGGAGAATTTCCTAATTTCTCTCAATTTTGGAGCCCTCTTTATTCATTTTTGGAGGCTGGTGCTTCGAGAACCAATGAAATTTTGTTAGGAGAATGTTGTAATTTTCCCAGACTTCAAAGGGACTTGTAAGGTATGAGATCAGATTAAATGTCTGTTCTCAAGCATATACTCTAACCTGGATGTCATAAATTGATGGATGGCATATTGATGGATGGAAATTGCATATCAACAATACCTTTCTCAAAACGTTTCTAAGTTTCACACATATGTCTGCTCATTGTCTGGCTAATAAGACTAATCATTCTAAAATTAAAGTTATATATAATTGCATCTTGATTATACTTCTAAAGCAAAGGAATATCTAAGACATTTGTCTAGGCAGAGATTTTCCCCACCCACCCACCCACCCACCCAAGGGCCAAAAAACCGAATGCAAAAGGTGTATCATCCTGCTGTTCCTCTGTTATCTAGTTTGGCTCCCTTCCTAGACGTCAGCTGTTTGCTGAGCCAATTCTTTTTGTGGTTACACACTGCTTTTTTTTCCCAGACAACTCTTAGTTACATAGCCTAAACAGAATTGAGGACTAGACCAGTGGATGAAAAGCCTTAACATGTCAATACCTGAAACTAATATATTGAAAATTACAATACACGTTTCTTAAGAAAGCTGTTCTCTACATGCTTTCCATTTACTCTGCAACAATCAATCCTGCCCTAACATTTGAAGTAGTGTGCATTAGTCAACTGAATATGACATTTTACCGTTTTATAGCGTTTCTTGTACATACAGAACACTTGTAATTTAAATACTTCAATAACCTTTTCTGTTTGGATTAGATTGGTTGTTACGGTGGCCATGAAGAAAGGAATGCACTAGAATTCTGTATACAAATGCATTCATCTACATTCATGCATATTAAAGCCAAGATTAGTGCAGATGAAACCAGAAAGATTACTGGGATATGTTAAAGCTATACTGTGTTGCCAAAAATATTGACAGTGAGTATGTCAATGATTTTCAGGGATTTTGCTTCTGTTCTGTAGTTTTCCTGTATATGTAACTATCTCCTCACTTTTAAAATGGCCTAATTTAATTGATTTTAAAGGAAATGGTTTTAAAGGAAATGGGTGTGCCACTACATCTGATCATTTTAATGCGCAACCTGTACTCTGGACAACAGGCCACAGTTAGAACAGAATATGGAGAAACGGAATGGTTTCCAATTGGCAAAGGTGTCAGACAAGGATGTATTTTATCTCCTTATCTCTTCATTTGATGCTTTTTGTTGGGAGGTAAGAAGGAGTAGTTTGGATCAGACACATTGGTGGGGGGCAGGATGGTAGCAAGAAAGCTACCAACTGTTAGCTCACACTATGAGGCTGCTCTGATTGATTATCTAGTTCAGTGGTCCCAACCACGTCCAATATAGTTTTAAAGCAGGATTAATTAAAATACCTCTGAAGATACTATCAATATATCTAATTCTTAACATGGCCCCATCTTTGCAAATCTAAATCAGAATACTAGGGTTATGGACAGACAAGATAGATCTTTCTACAAACCTGAGAAAAGCCCCAGATTTGCAGAAAAATCATATATATATATATATATATATATATATATATATATATATATATATATATATATATAAATAAAATTGGTAGGTTAACCCCCAAATGATAGAAACAGCACCTGTAGCTTTAGAAAACTAAGGTCCTCAGTGACTGTTGCTAGACAACCACAATAGTATTGCCAATACTAGAAAACTTCTACCACCAGAAATCTCATCTTTGGCATCTGTTGTTCAAGTTCCAGCAATGACAATGTTGACAACTTCAAAAAGTTACAGTCAACATTCAATCTTTGAAATGCCTGTATTTTGGCAAAAAGACCATCTCTTTTGATCAATCTGAACATTTGCTCACAAGCACTACTGTGAGTACCTTTTCATCTGTACAGTGGCAGCATTCATCCTAGTAACCTGGTAACTGCTGATCTGGCATGTCCCGAATCATGTTTTTTAAAATGTAGCTGCTAGGTTGCCCTGACCTGGATGGCCCAGGCTAGCCTGATCTCGTCAGATCTCAGAAGCTAAGAAGGGTCAGCCTTGGTTAGTATTTGGATGGGAGACCACCAAGGAATACCAGGGTTGCTGTGCAAAGGAAGGCACTGGCAAACCACCTCTGTTAGTCTCTTGCCATGAAAACCCCAAAAGGGGTCGCCATAAGTTGGCTGCGACTTAAGGCACTTTACACACACACAGCTGCTAGGTTGCTTTACTTGCTTTTTTGCCTGTGCAGCATTCTTCCCTTTCCCACGCTTCTCTTGCTCTTTGAAGCCAGCACCTTTTCTTTTTATTTTATCATCCTACATGCACAGAAGGCATGCACCTTCACGGCTAAGAAAGACATGGGGAATTTCTTTTCAAGCTTCTAAGCTCAGAGTGGTGTTCTTCCAAAATAATATGTTCAAAGTTGTCTTTCAGGGTCTTTAAGGTATATAATATAGAATGTATGTGTGTATAAAGTGCTGTCAAGTCACAGCTGACTTATGGCAATCCTGTAGGGTTTTCAAGGAAAGAGACATTCAAATATGGTTTGCCATTGACTGTCTCTGCGTGGGCTGAGAGAGTTCGGAAAGAACTGTGACTGGCCCAAGGTCACCCAGCAGGCTTCATGTGGGGGAGTGGGGAATCAAACCCAGTTCTCCAGTTTAGAGTCCACCGCTCTTAACCACTACACCATGCTGGCTCTATAATATAGAACAGCTAAAACCAATATAACAATGTAAAATAATGAACCATAGCTATCTGCAATGCAACAAAATAAACCAAATGAAACTATGCCATTCTCCCATCAATAAATTCATCATCAGTTCACCATCCAATTCATTGGAAAAACCTCTGCAATAATGGTATTTTGCAGCGCCTCCTAAAAGCAGCATAGCAAAGGGCCTGCTGTTTACGGAAGAGGATTGGCAGTACAGGTTAGGGGTGTGCAATTCAAATCTGGACGTCTTTGAAAACACCAAATAATTCTATATTTGGAATAGTTATGAATCATTTCAAATCCAAATTTTAAAATTCTAGATATTTGGGATAATTCCTAATATTCAGAGTTCTACTGACTCCATACCGAATGCAAACTAGACTGCTTGCAACCGAAGGAAAGTGAAGCCTATTCCTCGGACAGCTTGGCCTTGCTTCTTGAAAAGGAAATATTCCCCAGGCGACCTGACACCAAGGATGGGGGGAGCAGAAACCTCAGTGTCCCCTGATTGATGTTGACATGTTCTTGCTAAGGGAGAGGGAAATGGGGGTGAGAACAAAGCCTGTGAGTGATGGTCTGTCTGTTCTTATGAAATCCTGAAACAGGCAAAGACACCAGAAGGTACTTTCACATTGGTCCTTTCCAACTGAGGTATGAGCATAGCTGCTTATATAATGTCCCTGCACTCCTCTGACCATTTGCTCCTCATGCTGAACCAGTCTTCTCTCGTTCCCTTTCTATATTTATTTCCTTCTCTACACCTTAGTGTATATTAGGAATAAAATAGATTAAGTAACAGGGAAATTTTATATTAAGTTTAAGCCATGTCAGTTAGGTAGATATTTGAACAGATCATTATTTTAAAAATATTGTCGAAGGCTTTCACGGTCAGAGTTTATTGGTTCTTGTAGGTTATCCGGGCTGTGTGACCGTGGTCTTGGTATTTTCTTTCCTGACGTTTCACCAGCAGCTGTGGCAGGCATCTTCAGAGGAGCAACACTGAAGGACACTCCTTCAGTGTTACTCCTCTGAAGATGCCTGCCACAGCTGCTGCCAAAACGTCAGGAAAGAAAATACCAAGACCACGGTCACACAGCCCGGATAACCTACAAGAACCAGATTATTATTTATTTTATTTAAAACGTTTCTATGCCACCTTTCTACCCCAATAGGGTCCCCAAGGCAGAGATTAGCAAAACATTAAACATTGAGAATATTAAAACAGCATTAAAATGTAAAATATTTAACAATACAATAAAACATATAGATTTACAAAAATAACACAACCAGGGACGAGGGCCAGTAAGAGTTTACTGGGCATACACCAAGTGATTTAGACTAGATTTAGATAATAGATTGTTTTCTTGGTGTGTTTGTGTGTGTGTGTGATTTTCATTCTTTCCTCTGTTCTGTGTTTTACTGTAGTACAGTCAGGTAGTGTTGTTTTTGTGGGGAGAGTTTGCCAGCAGTATGAAATATGGGCATGGTAGAGGAAGTTGGCACATGGAAAAGGCTGCAGGAACATAGGTGGGCTTCCACGAGGTGCCCTTTGAGTAAGAAATAAAGGCACACTTCAGTCCACAGTTAGGGTTCCCAGGTTAAAGAATAAAAAAGAATTTTTATTCTTTAATAAAACCATATTTCAATTATATATCTTCCTGCTCCTTTGAGAGTTTTCACCCAGGACTATCCTGGTATACATAGGTTATTGATCCCAGTTACCCCCTCTTGCACTCTGTCTCCAGCTAATTCCCCCAGCTAAAGTGGAGACTGCCTACTTCAGGTAACACTACCATGATATGAGCTCAGTTGTTGGGAATGAACTCCATAGCATTTGGATGGCACTGAAAAAAACTCTGCTTGGATCCCCCCACCATTCTCACCTTCCATAGTGAGCTTTTAAGGTTTTGATGTTATTTGTCTTGCAACACGTAGTGAGCTCTGATGGTTTCTAGCAGGTCTCTTTAATCAGATATTATTTTATTTCTTTTAATAGTTATTAGTTTATTTCTTTTAATGACACTGCCCAAAAAAACTCAGTTCCCCAGGAAACCGCACTTGAAATGAAACTGACCAGGGGCAAGCAAAGGAGCACCAGGAGGTGGGTGTTATATATACAAATAACAAATACAATACCTTTATTGGCATCTTGAAATAATAAAACATGCCTAACAGCCGGCAAAATAGGTTAAGATCATTCTTATTATTCATTAGTAGTGATAGTTTATCAGTTAAAATTGAAGTTTTGTGAAGTACTTAAGCTGTCTTGAACCGGATGATCTTTGAAGGTTCTCTCAGTGAGGGCTGTAGCTAAAAAGGAGGCTACTAGAGCAATGAGGTTCTTGTCCTGATCTGCTAAAAGGAAGCGAGTCAGATCCCTTTTTGATTTTATACACCGAGGATCTGGCAGATGGCTGAGCATTAATTGGCGAGGACTGCTGTGGAATGAGCAGTCCAGTAGGATGTGTTGAGGACTCCAGCGTCGCAGGCGCATAAACGGGCATTGTGAGGTGTACAAAGAAACCTGCCATAAGTCACTGCCCATGGGAAGGCATTTAATCTGGCCAGCATGAAGGCTCTTCTCTGGGATGGTAGAGCTAGGTTAAAAAGGTAATTAGCGCAAGATCCATAGATTGTGGTGATGCCTAAAGCGCCGGGAGAACAAATTCTCGGGGAGTGTGGAAGAAAAAGCTGTCTTTCATGGTCGTATAATCGCCGTTGGATAGTTTGAAAGATGTAGCGTTCATCACTTGATATATATAAACTGGATGTTGGTCCGTCTTAATGCACTGGATTACACTTTGAAGAAGTAGAATTAGCAAGCATGAATGCACTGGTGGAAGGAGGAGGGCAAGTATTGTTTAGGACTGTTTTCTCCAGATTCATTCATTGCAAAGCACTGAAACATAACTTCAGTTCGGCACAGGAAAATCAGCTTAACACTTGGAGTGATTTTATTTTAACTACAGGAGCAAGCTGTGTTCTTGTTATTTTAATTGTTGTTATTGTAAAAACCACCTAAATCATTTTGCTTTGTGCCCATTAAAAAAGCCATAATAAGAAAGGGGAAACCAGACTTAATGGTGGATTAGTCCTTTCTTAAAAACACATTCATCATGGCCAGTCTTTTTCAGTTTTAAATTGTATTGCTATGTCATGCTTAACAAAGCATGCTGCAAGCTAATAAAGGAATACAAAAGAGCTACTTGGGTTTTCAGCTTTTTTAAAAAGTCAGATATTTAAAAAGGAAAAAAATAGTTTTTTAATATCCTGCTTACATTGTGCTACATGCATTTTTCAGCAGATGAGTAGGAGAATGTGATTCTAGACAAGAGGAAGCAAAGTCAGAGATGCCCTACTGTGATTTTAATTCAGCATATAAATTTGTAGGGAGGGGGACGGACCTAAAAGCTAATATAGAGGTACCAAGGTAATGTAGTCACTGGTTAGCATTGTTAGAGCTGATTAGAAGCATATACTCATTGAGAGAAATGAAATAAATTTCTCTGAGAAAATCATGCTAAGAGTATATGTAATATATGTATGGGTGCTTCACTGGCCTTGTTTTCAAATGACCCTGTGAGTGAAACTGAAACAGGATACCACTGTACTGCAAGGTTAGAAAGAGCTTAAATCTGCAAATTCATTTCTGGGCACAGCTCAAAGTGCTGGTTCTTCCATGTAAAGCTCCTAAGAAGGGCCGTAATTGGATGGGAGACCACCAAGCAAGACTCTGCAGAGAAAGGCATTGGCACACCACCTCTGCTTCTCACTTGCCTTGGATGGATCTTGCTGGGGTCATCATAAGTCGGCTGCAACTTGACAGTACTTATGTATGTATGTGTGACCTGAGACTAAGGTGTTTGAAGAACTACCACCCTCTTTTTTGTGTACTTGATTGTGGATGGCAGTCAGAGGCAGATCTTTCTTAATAGTGGTGGCATGTAGTCTGTGGAATGCTTTCCCCAAAGAGATTTTCCTGGTTCATAATCTTCTCAGGTTTTAGGTGTCAGATTAAAATATTTTTATTTTCCCAGCAATATTGTTAATAGTGGATTTCTGTGGATGGTCCTTCCATTGCTGCAGATTTCTTTCTGAATTTTATGTTGCTATAGACTTTATGTTGTTTATTATTTTAATGTGTTTCAGTAGTTATACAGATTTTGTGGTAAGTAGCTTCTGGCATATTTTATGGATAGGGTTGCCAGGTCTGGGTTGGGAAATAACTGAAGATTTTGGGGGCGGAGCCTGGGGAGGATGGGATTTGGGGAGGGGAAGGACTTCAGTGCCATAGAGTCCAATTGGCAAAGTGGCTATTTTCTCCAGGTGAATTGATCTCTATCGGCTGGAGATCAGTTGTAATAGAGGGAGATCTCCAGTTAGTACCTGGAGGTTGGTAACCCTATTTATGGAGAACATTTCTTTTCCTTTATCTCTTAGGAGCTCCTTGATCCATTGATCTTGAGCAGTGTAAATCTAATGTTTGAGGGATATAAGGACTGAAATAAATCTTGCCAATGTAGCCTTGGAATACCTATCACTTAATAAAAAAGGCATTATGTCAGATGCAGAGGCATTAGATTTATATGTTAAAAGGGGAGATATATAACATGATTGGAGTTCCTCATAAAAGCGGCATTCCAAGAGGGCAGGAGCTAATGAATCAATAGAGCCAGAAGAGCAAGGACAGGTCCATTTATGGAGAACCAGCAAGCAAATAAGCTAGAAACATAAATATTGTATTACCAAGTTCAACTCCTGCACTAAATGCAACAGACTTTATAGAAGGGATCTGGAGATCTCATTATCAATGATAATTTGGGCAGAGCAATGGGTCCTGGATCACCTGTGTCTTTACATTGTAGGAAACGTCCATGGCTTAACCAAATGAGGTCAAATTTCTGGCCAGAAGCCATGGATATATGGAGGACACACTGACGTACACAGCAGACTCAGTGTAACTTTGAATCTCATTGCTTCCTCACATGCTGGGAGAACAATAGAGAGGGCAGATTAAAGCACACTGGAGTGATGTGTTCTATGACTATAAAAGGGAACTGGCTGGAATACATGTTCTTTTAACATATCCCAATAAAGGTGTTGTTGTTGTTATGTGTTCTTTCTCGTCCCACCTGCATATATGCAATACGAGACTACAGCAATGACACCGGGAGTTCAGGTATTATTTCCCCCCTTACTTGTCCCTACCCTCTTTCTCTGGAGGAAAATTGGCTAAATGGAAAGCCCACTGTTATTTGAACACAGGATCTTCTTTGATTCTAGAAAATTAAAATAATGGCCAGGTAGCACCTAGATGTGACAATGTATGGGACATACCCAGTTAGAAATTGTCTCAGTCCATGGGGTGGTGGTAATGGTGTTAGCACAGGATGCTGGTGATTCAAGTGCGTTGTACTTAGGGATGCCAACCTCCAGGTGGAACCTGTAGTTCTCAAGGAATTACAACTCGTCTCCTTACTTCAGAGATCAGTTCCCCTGGAGAAAATGGCAGCTTTGGAGAGTGGTTTCTATGGCATCACATCCCTGCTGATCTCACTCTCTTCCCCGAATTCTACCCTCCCCAGGCTCCACTCCCAAATCTCCAGGAATTTCCCTACATAGAATTGACAACCTGATAATGTGTGTGTGTTAAGTGCCATCAAGTTGCTACCAACTCATGGCGACCCTATGAATCAAGTCCTCCAAAACATCTTATCATTAACAGCCTTGCTCAGCTCTTGAAAACTGAGGGCCATGGCTTTTTTTATAGAGTCAGTCCATCTCATGTTAGTTCTTTCTCTTTTCCTGCTACCTAGGGTTGTGCAAAAAAAAAAAATGGGTACATTTCAGATTTGGGTATATTGAGCCTGATTGTTTTTCAGTAAACCCGGAATAAGCCAAATACCCATACCGGTAAATATGGGGATTCAGCTTATTTCTGGGTTAACCAAAAAATTCTGGCCCATTATAGGGATTATTTTTTGAAGCTTCTGTGGGGGCATTTTTGGAGGTAGAGTCCCCAAATTTGTAGCGTAGCTGCAAGGGACTCTCCTTAGATGGTCATCGAAGTTTGATGAACTTTGGGATGGAGGGGGCAATTTTATGGGCCCACAAAGGAGTTGCCCCCATCCTCCAGGCATTTGCGAGCTGAGCTGTCCATCGGTTTTCAGGTTCAGAAGTTCAGCTTTGCCGAGGACTGGCAGAAAGAGCTGATTGCCAGGCTGGCGCCTCAGAGTCTGAGGGCTCCCTTTGTATTTGGGGCACATAGCATGATGTCCATGCAAATTAGCTTCCAAATTGAGAAAAAGGCTTAAATGCAAGAAAAAGAAGACATGGAAAAAATTATTTTGGTGGCAAATGACATCCTGTGAACAGTCCTTTATTATAGTTATAAAAAATCTGATTTCAAGAGAGGGTCACAATACAGGGAAACGAAGCCTCTACTCAGGGTGACCTTAAGTTTAACAGCAGGTTTTCATGGAGGGGGGTGATATCGGAGCCAGCCGAAGTCTCAACCACGGGGGCTATCTGAAGGAGATTGCTCATCCGCGCCGGTGAGGGAGTGTCCTTCGAAAGCTTGGTAGTGTGAGCAGTTGTTGAAGCCAGTTCTTTTTAGTTGGAGGGTATATTCCTCCGGATGGGACTTGGTGAGCACCGTCTTATGCTTGATATCAACCCACTGAATGGTTGGTCAGACCAAGCTGGCTCCAATTAAATGACCCCGACCTCAAAAGGGCCCCTAACAAAGTCAGTAAAAAAAAGGTGGAAGAAAGGGAGAAAGCACAGAGCCATGCATCTGAGCAAAGGCAAATAGCCAAACGGGAAAAAGTCAAATATTTATTAGGCTGTTTGAGGAATCACCTATTTGGCTTCGGGCAGCCCCCCAGGTTTTGGTGTTCAGTAAAACTGAAGCTCGGATATTGCATAAATGGATAATTTCAGGATTATTTTTGGTTTTGGTATATTGCTATGCACAACCCTACTGCTGCCATTAACTTTTCCTAGCGTTATTGTCTTTTCCAGTGACTTTTGTCTTCTCATAATATGACCAAAGCATGATAGCCTCACTTTAGTCATTTTAGCTTCTAGGGACAGTTTGAGTTTGATTTGATCTAAAACCCACTTATTTGGTTTTTTGGCAGTCCATGGTATCAGTAACACTTTCTTCCAACACCAATTTCAAAGAAATCTACTTTCTTCCTGTGTGCTTTCTTAATTGTCCAGCTTTCACTCGCATACATAGTAACAGGGAACACTATGGCATGAATTCACTTGTTCTTGGATGCCAGTGACACATCCTTACAGTTAAGAATCTTTTCTAGCTCCTTCATGGCAGCGCAATCTCAATTTCCTTCTGATTTCTTGGCTGCAGTCTCCCTTTTAGTTGTTTATGAAGCAAAGGAATAAAAAGTCTTGAACAATTTCAATTTTCTCGTTGTCCATCTTAAAGTTGAGTAATTCTCCAGTAGTCGTTACTTTTGTCTTCTTGATGTTCAGATATAGTCCTGCTTTGGCACTCTCAGCTTTAACTTTCAGCAGTAGTCTTTTAAGTCTTCATTATTTTCTGCCAGTAATGTAGTATAATCAGCCAGCTTTCCTTATGATATGTTCAGCATACTGATTGAAGAGATAAGGAGATAAAATACATCCTTTTTATATAATTTATTTTTATTTTTAAATTTACACTTACAAATACATGACATCCAAAATAAGACATGACATACATCCTAACTACATAACACATAACATAATACCAAATGTGCCTTATTTTCTTCTAGATTGACTATCTGTTCAAACAATTTTTATTACTACCATCTGTTCAATACAATTTCTTATATTCTATTATATAAATGTTTAAGATTAACCATTAAATTCATATTAAAATCTACATTAAAGTAAAGAAAAAAATTCTTACTATGCCATTCCTAACTTTATTAAACGTCTATATTAAATTATTGATATTGCTTCTCCAAGACATTGTGTGAGTTAAGTGCTGTCAAGTTGCTTCCAACTCATGGCGACCCTAAGAATGAAAGTCCTCCAAAATGTCCTAACTTTGACAGCCTTGCTCAGATCTTGCAAATTGAAGGCTGTGGCTTCCTTTATTGAGTCAATCCACCTCTTGTTGGGTCTTCCTCTTTTCCTGCTGCCCTCAACTTTTCCTACCATGACTGTCTTTTCAGTGACTCTTGTCGTCTCATGACGTGACCAAAATACGATAGCCTCAGTTTAGTCATTTTAGCTTCTAGGGTCAGTTCAGGCTTGATTTGAGCTAGAACCCATTGATTTGTTTTTTTGGCAGTCCACGGAATCCGTAACACTCTCCTCCAACACCACATTTCAAAGGAATATATTTTCTTCCTATCAGCTTTCTTCACTGTCCAGCTTTCACACCCATACATAGTAATAGGGAATACGATGGCATGAATTAATCTCGTCTTGGTGGCCAGTGACACATCCTTACACTTCAAAATCTTTTCTAGCTCCTTGATGGCTGCCCTTCCCAGTCTCAATCTCCTTCTGATGTCTTGGCTGCAGTCTCCCTTTTGGTTGATGGTGGAGCCAAGGAATAGAAAGTCTTGAACAATTTCAATTTCCTCATTGTCAACCTTAAAGTTGTGTAATTCTCCTGTAGTCATTACTTTTGTTTTCTTGATGTTCAGCTGTAGTCCTGCTTTGGCACTTTCTCTTTTAACTTTCAGCAGTAGTCATTTAAATCTTCACTATTTTCTGCCAATAATGTAGCATCATCAGCATATCTCAAATTATTAATGTTCCTCCCTCCAATTTTCACTCCACCTTTATCTAAATCTAATCCAGCTTTCCTAATTATATGTTCTGCATATAGATTGAAGAGATAGGGAGATAAAATACATCCTTGTCTGACACCTTTGCCAATTGGAAACCATTCCGTTTCTCCATATTCTGTTCTAACTGTGGCCTCTTGTCCAGAGTACAGGTTGTGCATCAAAACGATCAGATGTAGTGGCACACCCATTTCCTTTAAAACCAACCATAGCTTTTCATGATCCACACAGTCAAACGCTTTGCTGTAATCTATGAAACACAAGCTGTTTTTCTTCTGAAATTCTCTCGTATGCTCCAGTAACCAGCGTATGTTTGCAATATGATCTCTAGTGCCTCTTCCTTTTCTGAAACCAGCTTGAACATCAGGCATTTCTCGTTCCATATATGGTAACAGCCTTTGCTGTAAGATTTTGAGCATCACTTTACTTGCATGAGACATTAATGTGATGCTCCGATAGTTGCTGCAGTCTTTGATGTCTCCTTTCTTGGGAATTGGAATGTAAATGGATCGTTTCCAGTATGTGGGCCATTGTTTTGTTTTCCATATCTGTTGGCATATTCTTGTCAAAATTTTGATGGACTCCGTTTCTGTGGCTTGGAATAGCTCTATTGATATCCCATCTGCTCCTGGTGATTTGTTTCTCCCGATTGCTTTCACTTCACTTTCTAAAACTATCGGTTCTTCTTCAAAAGATTCTTCTTGGAAAGAATTTTTTATCCTTTCATCTCTTCTGTATAGTTCTTCAGTGTATTGTTTCCACCTTTTCTTTATTTTGTCCTGTTCAGTTAATGTATTTCCATGCTGATCTTTCAGCATGCCTAACCATGCTTTAAATTTCCCTTTGATTTATTGGATCTTGTGGAACAGATCCCTCACCACATTAAGGTGTGCATCCAGAAGGGGGTCCAAGACATTACATCTGTATTTTAACCTATAGCACTTATTATTTAATATGAATTATATGTAGACAAAAAATACATCCTTGTCTGACACCTTTGCCAATTGGAAACCATTCTGTTTCTCCATATTTTGTCCTAAGAGTAGCCTCTTGTCCAGTGTACAGGTTGTACTTCAAAACAATCAGTTGCTATGGTACATCCATTTCGTTAAAACCAGCCATAGCCTTTCATGATCCACACAGTCAAAAGCTTTGCTGTAATCTATGAAACATAAGCTGATTTTCCCCCTGAAATTCTCTCTTATGATCCAGTAACCAACGTAAATTTGCAATATGATCTCTAGTGTCTCTTTCTTTTCTGAATCCAGCTTGAACATCAGCATTTCTCAATCCATATATAGTAACAGTCTTTGTTGTAAGATTTTGAGCATCACTTTATTTGTGTGAGAAATTAATGAGATGGCTGATAGTTTCTGCAATCTCTCCCCCCCCAAAAAAAATAGTTTTATTGAAGCATACAAAATACTACAGAATATGTCAAGATATACAAAAGAACATAGTATACAAAAAAAAGTGAAGGGGAAAAAAGAATAGAAAAAGTTGCTGCAATCTTTAATGACTCCCTATAATACATAATACTTAATTTCCAAAATGGGAGATACCAGATAAACTCTTCACTCTAATTCTGGTTATTATCTTCCAAGGGTCTGGCTGTAACTGCCACCACCAGTAGTGGTGGTGACAGAAAGATATTTTGTCCATGCTCAAAATCCCCCCAACCTTTGTATATTAGTACTTCACATGTTAAGTACTGAAAACATGTTCCAGACAAAATCCTGGTGTGTCCAGTTATCATATCTCTAAAGTCTTTATCTGCATGTGGAGTGGTCCAGGGATTTTAGATTCATGTCTTGAAGCTGTATGTACAATCATGATGTAACTTGAATAATGTACTAGCATAGTGTGGCTCAGTGACTGACATTGTAACACTTTCCAGATTCGAAAATGAATTAATGTTTCTTCTTCTGAGTATCTTTTGTACCTCACCAGATGTAAATATATGGGGTTAGACTGGGAAAGACTTGTTTAAAAATATGTGTGGGGGGATTGAAGGCATCCAGATGAACAATTGCTAGTAAAAACTCTTGCAAAATTATTGCATAGTATTTAACGGGGGCTATTTTGCCTTTTAGGCTGGACTGCTACATTATACGTTTGTTAATATAAAGCTGTTTTAGGAGATCTTAAATCAGAGAGGTACTATGTGGATCTAAATTCATGATCTCTATGTATTATGGAGCCTGCAAGGTGAAATGAGATAAATAATTTGGCTTTGTCCAGACTGGAGCCAGCTTGGTGAAAATTAAGATGATGCACATTTACAATAGCTCCCCAGGGCTGATCGGATAAATACTTTGGAACAGGCCTTTTATAGGTGAAAATAGTCTTGTAAGATGAGAGGTTTGCTTATGGGGGATCTGGGAGAGCAATCCTGAGGCTTACCTGTGCTGCAGCAGCAAGCCACAATGTAGCTACGGCATGACTGGTCTGTTCCCTTTAGAGTTTGTTCATGTGGCGGCCAGCAAGAAATAAGTGTCAATAGCTGTCCACAACCGTGTCAGCGTTCCCAGCAATGAAGCTGCAACATTCCTTGGAGGTGTTGAGCTGTGTCAGAATTCGAAAGGTGCCTGCAGGCTCAAAAAGGTTAGGGACCCCTGGTCTTTACATTACTGTTCCATTCCATGTCTACTTTAAAATTTAAAGGGAATTTTTTTCCTATGAGCCATAGACCTGGCCTCTGGATTCTCATTCTCTCTCTCTCTCTCTCTCTCTCTCTCTTTCTCTCTCTCTCTCTCCTTCCCACTGGAGGGGGGTGATTATCCTTTTAATTCTCTAAGGAAAAGTTGGGAAGCACATGATTATTGTTTAATTAACTATCAGGGGTATTGGTCAAATATTTCCAGAGCAACTTTCTGAAACAATGACAATACTCCCATGATATTTAATGAAAAGTATAATGGATGCCTTTCCTAATTTTCCGATATGGAATTAAAATGATAATTTTATAAGTACACACTCATGATCTGGAAAACTGTGGGGAGGGGTTGCATTTACACATCTATTTACCCAATGTTTCATATTTTTCCTCTCACTTTTCACAATTTTTCCCAACTCAAAGCTTTTCATTTTACATTCACGTCAGCTGAACGCCTGCAGGAATACTGTGTTTCTACCATTACAGGGGTATCTCCCTGCATATCAGCATATAATGGGTTCATTCTGTCTTGCTGACAGAAGGGGGTGATTTTTGTTAAAGCAAGTCCTGCTTAGAACACAGAAATTGGAGGGAAATGCCAAACCAAAGCAACTTTCTCCCTCTGAAATGGTTGTGTGCATTAGCACTTTAGTGAAAGTTTATGGCTCACAGCTGTAAGCGTCATTTATGCCTCTGAAAATGTTCCCCTACTAATAACGACGATATTGCATCTGATCATGCTCTTAAGTGCAAAACCTCCAACTGATATTTACTAGAGATGCTTGAGGCCCATTGTGGCCTCCCACATATATTTCCTATTGACAACTCCATAGCACATTCACTCCGTTTATGAGTAAAAGGATAATTTTTCTAAGTGAAAACTCCACCTGGGAGCTGAAAGTCAAGCTGTGTTCCCTTCTGCCTCTTGCATTATCACCCCTAATAAAGAAACTGCAGGCAGGACTTTAGCTAGCAATTTTGCCAGCGATGCATGAAGCGGACAAGGATCCTGGCTTGCTCTTCCACAGCTGTATTAGGTAAACAGTGGAAACTTGGTTTGCCATTAAAATAAAGCAATTTGAGTCAGAGACTCCAGGGGAACTGAGAGATAAGGGAAACATTTTGCTCATGGTCACCTTCCCAAGGAGAACTGCACTCAAAGCGGGTTTGTTTACAACAGAGATTGCTTCCTTTCTTGCTTTTTCTCATAAATTGTGTTCCATCCTTGCTATTATTTTCTCTCGCTTCCTACTTGGGATCCATGGTCAGAAATTTACAAATGAAGATCAGACCTGAAACACATCTCATTAATAAATATCAGGAAGGTTCCTAAGGTGACCGACTTTATTTTCAGTATTTGGGAGTAAGTGGAAGCATTACATTCTGATAGTGATTCTTCTACCTTTACTGTTCTGTTTTGATTTCCTGTGCAGCAGAAGGAATAAGAGGGTGGCGGAGCACCATCCCTGAAGGCTTTTGGTCTGTTGGTCAGGATCACCCCAGTGCTTAGTGTCTTCTGCCAAATCTAGTACCTGCCAAGACTTGCACCTCCTCACTGTAGGGTTGCCAACCTCCAGGTACTAGCTAGAGATCTTCTGCTATTGCATCTGATCTCCAACTGATAGAGATCAGTTCACCTGGAGAAAAATGCTGCTATGGCAATTGGACTCTATGGCATTGAAGTCCCCTCCCCAAACCCCACCCTCCTCAGGCTCTGCCCCAAAAATCTCCAGGTATTTCCCAACCCAGAACTGGCAACCCTACCTCACTGACTTGGAGAGGGCTTTAATCATGGATCCTGGTTGCCTGGCCTTTTATGTTATTAATGGCTGTCTACCTGGTAATCTAAGCAGGCAGAGAAAACACTTTACTTGTGTTTGCAATAAGGCAGAGAAGATTGGTAAAAGGAGGCACTCAGGCTACAGTTCACACACACAAAATAGGTAAGCAGTGCCAGCCAACCTAGAAGGACACTCTGCAGGGGATGGAGAGAAGCATATCACTTGTATAAAGCAGACAAGGATCCTGGACTGCTGTTGACAGCTGCATTAAATAATCAGTTGAAACTTGTTTTGCATTAAATTAAAGCAACTTGAGTCTGAGAGTCCATGAGAACTGAGATGCGAAGGCAGGCAAGCAGAACTGAAGAGATGAACACATGAAGCTGCCTTATACTGACTCAGACCCTTGATCCATCAAAGTCAGTATTGTCTACTTAGACCGGCAGCAACTCTCCAGGGTCTCAGGTAGAGGTCTTTCACTTCACCTACTTGCCTGGTAGATTGAACCTGGAACCTTCTGCATGCCAAGCAGATGCTCTACCACTGAGCCACATACACCATGACTTTGCCACCCCACCCCTGTGATACTGCTGGTTTATTTAGTACATTTTTATCCCACCTTTCCTTGAAGAAGCACATTTTCCATTATTCTCTCCTCCTCCATGTTATCCTCACAACAGCCTCTTAAGGTAGGCTGGGATGAAAGACTGTGACTGACCCAAGGTCATCTAGTGAGCTTCAGGAAAGAATAGGGATCTGTACCCAGGTTGCCCAGATCCTAGTCCATTACACTATATTGGCTTTCATGCTGCTAGACAGCTTGTCTGCCCTGCAGGGAATAGATATGACTGCTTTGTCTGCATGCTGTAGAAAACAATTAGGGCAGATGGGAGGGATATAGGCACAGCAGTTACAGCTTGCCCCCTCTCCTGATAGGTGGGCACTGCAGCATTAAGCAGCTAGCAAGAAGGCAGAGGGAGAAGGCAGAGAGAGAGATACAGTGGCAAACATCCAAGCTTTGCTACCACAACATGAATAGCACATTTGCCCTAGAGACACTGGGAGGAAGCATTTGTTTTATTGATTGGTTAATTGAATGTGCTTATATCCTGAACAGATGGAGGCAGAAGCTAGAGAGTCCCCCAACCTAAATACCTTCTCCAAGTGAGGGCCTGGAGATATCCCAGTATTAAAATTGATCTACAGACTTCAAAGTACCGCTGGAGAAAATGGCTGCTTTGGAGGGTGGATTCTTTGGCATCATACTCTGCTGAGGTCCCTTCCTTCCCCAAACCCAGTCCTCCCCAGGTTCTGTCCCTAAAATCTGCAGGTATTTCCCATCCCAGAGCTGGCAACCCTACTCCCAAATAGTGAGGTACATGAGATCAATATTAGGATGTATGACGTTGTAGCTCTAGCCTTTTTTCAATCAATATTGTTTTGGAGATCCAACCTTGCATCACATGCTACTTGTGATCCACCTAATATATCTGGAGACCAGTTTGAATAAGGTAGCACACATGTTTTCCAGCTTTGGCGCACACAAATGTACACATTAAAACACTGTGGATTTCCAATCTTATACACTGAAGCTGGAAGATACACATCTTGCCCTATAAATAAATCAGGAGGATTATGGGCATGGTTATGGGCATGGTTATGCATGGTTGGATCACCAAAACCATAATGACTGAACAGGCCTACTGTGCGAGATAGACCCATTGATTTAGGATCTAAATTCTCTCATTGCCTGGACTTCATGTAAAAGCACTGAGAGGTCACATCTTTCCTCTTAGAATCATAGAGTTGGAAGGGACTACCAGGGTCATCTAGACCAAACCCCTGCACAATGCAGGAAACTCACAACTACCTCCCCCAACACACCCCCAGTGACCAGAAGTTGTCCAAGGTGCCCTCCCTCTCATGATCTGCCTAAGGTTATAGAATCAGCATTGCTGACAGATGGCCATCTAACCTCTTCTTAGAAACCTCCAGGGAAGGAGAGCTTACTGCCTCCCAAAGAAGCCTGTTCCAGAGGAACCGCTCTAACTGTTAGAAAAGTCTTCCTAATGTCTAGACAGAAACTCTTTTGATTTAGTTTCAACCCGTTGGTTCTGGTCCAACCTTCTTGGGCAACAGAAAACAACTCAGCACCATCCTCTATATGACAGCCCCTCAAGTACTTGAAGATGGATATCATATCCCCCCTCAGTCTTCTCCTCTTCAGGCTAAACATCCCCAGCTCCTTCAACCTTTCCTCATAGGACTTGGTCTCCAGACCCCTCACCATCTTTGTTGCCCTCCTCTGGACATGTTCCAGCTTGTCTACATCTTTCTTAAATTGTGGTGCCCCAAACTGAACACACTCCCCCCAGCTTCTCCTTGCCCATGTAACCTGGTTTGGTAAAAAACCAGACATCTTCCCTGTCTTCTGAGGAGGGAAGGACTAACTCACATCACATATTAATTTATGCCTGTACCAGGGCTGCAGGTGACATTTGGGTGAGATCTTGAACAAGAAGTGCATCTCTTGGAAGTTTCCTCACAATTGGCCTGAGGGAATGGATGGTTAATTGGAAATGGAAATCAATTGAAATGACTCTCTGACTGAATTTTTTAAAATATCATATGGACCCAGTTTCTATCCTTGTCTTTAACTATGACCCCTTGATCAATTAAACCTGAGAGCTTAAACAAATCAGTATCCAGAACACTGAGGTACCCCAACAAGAAGGTTGGAAACTGCCATCTTCCTCACTGCTGTTCCCCAACAAGCAGCGGCGAGGGGGGTGACTATGTATTCAGAGCAGCAGGGCGAAAGTTGCGAATGCTGGCAGTATGATGGGTAGGGAGTGGGCATGTGAACAGAGCGGTGGGGTAGTAAGGCATGTAGGTAGAGCAGTGGGGAGAAGAGTGCCCATGGCAGGGAGAGGTCAGCTAGGTGGGCAGAGTAGCAGGCAGGCGGAGCAGGGAAGGAGATGGTGAGCAAGATTCTCCCTGCTCTGTGAGTTTAGTAGGCCCATGGGGGGGCGTGGGGACCAAAGGGAGTAGGGTTGCCAGGTCCCTCTTCGCTACCGGCAGGAGGTTCCTGGGGGTGGAGCCTGAGGAGGGTGGGGTTTGGAGAGGGGAGGGACTTCAATGCTGTAGAGTCCAATTGCCAAATCGGCCATTTTCTCCAAGGGAACTGATCTCTATCAGCTGGAGATCAGTTGTAATAGCAGGAGATCTCCAGCTAGTACCTGGAGGTTGGCAACCCAACAAGAGCAGGTGGGAGAGCAAGAGAAAGGGGGGAGGATTGGCTCCCCCTTCCAAGTCTCACAGGCCTCCCCCTTATACATTACTAATACTGAAGTTGGGCATTTTATGTAAATAGAAGAGTGGTTTGTTGTTTTTGTTGCTTTATTCGAGTTACAATTTTATTCCAGGAAACCAATACTTTATTACAGGAATCCAATAGGGCATGTTTGTTCTAACAGTATATATTCCTCCACTGTTCATGTCATTTCAGTCTAGGCACTTGGGTTGGGAAGCTAGAACAGTACTTCCTTATTTATTGTGGCTCACTGCGAATCATTAAAACGGCTTTGCTCTTGAGAGATTTGAATAAAGCAGTGCAGGTGGAGATGAAAGAAGGCAATGGAAGGATCTAAGAGGAGATGTCCTCAGTTGTGCAAAACACTGGTGGCCTTGGAGAAAGATTCTCCAAAAGTCTTCATGTTTATTTCTCAGCCCTCCCTCCAAGGCTTTGCCGGGTGACAGACTGGGGTGAAAGCATCCATCTCCACTTACTGTGCTCAGTAAGCAGAAAATGAAACAGAGGAGTCCAGGTGACAGTGAGTGATTTCGCACTGCTGGAAAAGCAACATGCATTAAACACCTAGGACCAGCCAACCAGGAACCTCCAGACAAGTTGGGTAGGTTTTGGAATCAGATATGAGCTTGCAGGTACTGAAAGCTTGATTTTCAAAATGGAGATTATTGAATTATTATTTTTTAGGTTGTTCCACCCAATGATGGTTCCCACAGTCTGCATAACTGGTTTCTTGGGGTGAGTGTGGAAGGTTTTTTTCCCCCCTGGGGGGCAGGTTCTCCCATCTTTTCTAGGTGTTCGCCACAAAGAGACCAGAATGCCTGTATCACGGTATGCATTAGCTAGCTAGGCTTTATTCGTACTCTCATCCCAGAGGGTGGGTGGGGGGAAACCCTCAAATGGAAAATGGTTCACAAATTCAAATACAGCCAATTAATCACTTCATTGAACAGCTTCCGCAATGTTCTGTGTCAGGATGCCTCAATTCATACCTTGTCTTCAGTGTATGCACAGATGGGTTTTTCTCAGTCCCCTCCCATATCTAGGTCTGAGGCTTCAAACTCCAAGGCAGTACCTTCCAGGCAGAGCTGATCCCTGGCTCTTCTTGCTTTAGAAATTAAGCCCTGGCCAAGTCCCGAAAGCTGTGGTGCTGCTGCTATTATGTGTTGTATTCCTGGATAATTTCCTCATCCCCGTAAAGTACCAGAATCCTCATTCCCCATTGCCAGAATCTCTACTGCAACATGCCGGAGAGCGTTTCTTTCAGCCTCCAAATCTGTTATATCTGCTGAGGTTTTCCCCCTCTGCCTTTGCTACCACAGTCTGCATTTGTGATTTCTCTGGCCTGTACTTTACAGTTTGCTGCCTGCTGGATGATATGTCTGCAGACTCTCAAATCCAGCACACAAATATCATTTTATCTCTTCGCTCCCAAGAATTCTCAGGCATTTCCAAAGACTTAAGGGTGAAATTCTGCTGATTTCCCCTTCCCACTGCAGACCCCGCATGGACCCCTATGCTGACTCCCAGGAATTAAATCTAAAGATCCATTTCAGGTGTGGATCTGTTGGATACAAGCCAGTATCGCCGCCATGCCTCTTAATTAATTCTTTTTGGAGGGACAGAAAGCAGTTAACATTTTTTTCCTGTCATGATGGAATTTTCCTGCTATATACACATGCATCTGTTATGATTTTCATGAATGCTAAACTTTTATCTAACTTCATTGGTTAAGCCTTACTGTACTCATCTAGTCTTGGCGGTGGAGGAAAGTGCCATCAAGTCGCAGCTGACTTATGGCAACCCCAGAAGGTTTTCAAGGCAAGAGATGACCAGAGGTGGTTTGCCATTGTCTGCCTCTGCGTAGCAACCCTGGACTTTTTTAGTGGTCTCCCATCCAAGGACTGACCCTGCTTAGCTTCCAACATTTGAGGAGATCAGGCTACAATGAGCCATCCAGGTAGGGGCATCTAGTCTTATTTTCAAGAAAACATTCTTAGACCTGGTTGCCCATCGTGGGAAACCTGTGGAATCCTGTGGCAAGGAGTTCCACAGTACAAATATACCTTGTGAGTTAAAAAAAAAAACATGTTCAAATTGAAGGGCATTTAACTCCATTGATTCTCTTCTTGTTCTATGAGATTTAGCTTTGTCTCTCTCATTTATAATTCAATATATTTGATCATGTCTTCTTAGCTATTCACTTCCTTTCTTAAAGCAAACAACCTCAAGGTTTGCAATCTACCTCCATATGAGATTTTTTATCTATGCCCTTCAATATTTTCATTTCCCCTCTCTGAACCATCTTCATATTTGCAATATATTCTTGAATCATGGTGACCAGCATTGCAAACAATTTTTCAAATGAGGGTGAATGACAGTGTAATGGTATTGTATTTTTCCCATCTTCTTCTCCATCACATTCCTAATAATTTGTTATGTTTGGGAAGCACAGCTGCTTGTTGAAAAGTGTCTTACAGTGCAATCCTAAACAGTGGCACCCTCCTAAGTCCATTGAAGTTAGTGGGTTTAAAAGTGTGTAACACTGTTTAGGATTGCATTTTTCATCTGCAGTGATGTCCAACTCTAAACTGTGGAAATTTAATTGAAAACCTTCAAGACAGATTCCCCATGTTACATACCAGCAACTCTTTATTCCCAGACAAAATAAGATTTGCAGCGATTACTAGACGGTGTGAGAGCATTCTCCAATCTCCATGTAAACAAAGCAGTTACATCCCCCCCTCTAGTTCTTGTTACTTCAACCCTTTGCCCATAGTTCATTCACACTTTTTCCATGAACCCTTGTATGACCACAGCCCGATTATTACTGTAGGAACATATTGGCATGTTCAGTCCCCCCCCCTTGTCTTCCCTGTGTGTGGTAATTCTGTTTCACTTACAGCCAAGATCAATAGCAAGCTCTGTCTCAGAAGAGTGGGATTTGAGGGATTCTACAGGAAAGCAGAGGGATCTGTATTACACTAGCCATTGTTTCCTTCGGAGTTTGATCTTACATAAAGCCTGCTTTTTGAAGCATTGGTTACCAGCGCATGTAGATATATTCCAGGCTGCTTTTGAAGTTTACCCGTATAATGGGGAAAAAGCTTTCAGTAGCCATTATCTATGAATAGCTTCGGAAATGGTTACACTATCCCATAGTTCAGGATGCTCTAACAAACAAATTTGTAGGTTTGCAGCCTGACATAGTTGCTGCTTCCTCATAGCTGTATAGCACATTGTCCCAGTATCATTTGAATGAGGACTATATGTGGGTCATCATTACCCACTAGTAGCATTAGTAGGAATGTACACAAAAATAATTTTGTCTTAAATTTTAATTTATTTTTATTATCATGTCTTCATTCTGTCTGTCCGTCCATCCATCCATCCATCCATCCATCCATCCATCCATCCATCCATCCATCCAATTTTTTATTTCACCCTCCCTGCAAGAAACTCAAGGCAGCTTGCATTGTTACATTGTTTACATTCCCAGTTTTATTGTTACAGCAACCCTGTGATGTAGGTTAGGCTAAGGACTAATGACTGGCCAAGGTCACCCAGTGATCTTCATGTCTACAAGGGGATTTGAATCTAGATCTTCCCATTCCTAATCCATTGTAAACTCTACATCTCTTTCTTTATTATGTTTTTTCCCCTTTCCCCTTGGTTTCAATGGAAATCTCATTTCTAGGTGTAGCTTTTTTTCCTTGTCCAGTAAGGATGGAACTCTGAAGGACGATACCCTTACAGAAGGGATCATTCCTGCCAAATGTCATGCAGATAGGAGAAAGTGTCTTTGCTATATAGGCAACAAAAATTATCCCTTCTAAACTGGGCACAGAAAAGTGTTTGGCAATCTCAGAATGCCAGCCATGGGCACAAATAATATATAATAGGAGGATGAACATGTTTGATTATATCTATGGATATCTAGAGCGGAGGGGAAAATCTAGTTCTAAAGAAAACCTGAGTATGTGTGAGTGTGTGGGGGGGTAATTTTTGCCTTGGGTCTCTCTGTTTCACTGAGACATTTATCTTTGAGCCCAGCTCCAATATTGTAAATAAGTTGGTCAGCAGGGGAAAAAACAGCATTAAGCACCAGAGCAGGAGTCTCCAAACTTTTTGAGCCATTAGGTATCTTTGGAACTGTGAGAAGGTGAGGTGGGTATCACTGTCAGCTGGGTGTGGAAGCAGTCTAGCCCCACTGCCCATTTGATTGGCAGCAGAGTGAGGTGAAAGGAGATTTTCCCAGGTCCCACTTCCATCTTGTCAGAAGTCAGCTTATTTATCTACAGACCTTTGACTATGGTCTCCAAGATCTGGTTCAAGACACAGGAGATCATTCCTTTCTATATAGTTAATTCATTATATCATCCTGTTGACAACAAACTCCAAAGGTATGGTGATTGCACCCCAAAACCTTTTATAGCTGTTAAAAATGGCAGTGGAGATAGACTTGTATGTTCATGTAATGTGCCATCAAGTTGCAGCTGACTTATGGTGGCCCTTATGGTGTTTCCAAGGCAACAGGCTAACATATGTGGTTTGCCAGCATCTTCATCTGCATAGCAACCCTGGTATTCCTTGGTGGTCTTCCATCCAAATACTAACCAGGGCTGATCCTGCTTAGCTGCCGAGATCTGACAAGTTCAGGTTATAAAATGCTGCCTTCCCTCTCAGACATAGACTTAACCCCAATAAAACGCTAGAACACAACTCTCAAAGTGGGTATTTTCAAGAACAATCCTCTGGAATTGTCCCTCAAGGAAGGACATTCAGTAAACATTTTGTCCAGTTGCAAAATTTGTGATTTTTCCAGTTTACCATTACTGAAAATGAAACATGGCAATTGATTTCAGAATAGTTCTAAATTATTGAACAATTAATGAACAGTATGAGCAAGAATGGACAACATCTTATCTCATTTTTAAGTTGCATAAGTACTGTAATTTACGGTACCACCCTGTGCTATCTTTTCTTTTCAGCATTTCTCAGATTTTAAGTCTCGGTGTAAGACAAAGCAATTTAATATAATTTTGCCTATTTTATTTTCTTCAATAAAAGCAATCACTACCTGTAGCTTGTTTCAGAAGGCTATAGGAAACTTGAAACTATTACCAACTGTCGGTTAAAAGGAATCACTTAAACTTCACAAATGATTGTCAGCTAAAAATAACAGTGGGGAAAAAAACCTTTAAAGACTGAGTAGCATACAAGAATACCGTACATGGTAGCTGGCAATCAGAACAGTAAAATGAAAGATATTGTTTAGCTGAGATTTCAGGTTGCTGCTTAAAAGAATAGACTGATTAATTCATTTCTTTTGGACTATTCAAAAGCATCATGAACATCAAAAGCTCGATCCTGCTCCCAGCTATGTTAAATGACAAACTGCTGCTGATTCAAATTGCCGTGATAGGATCAGATACAAATTATTCTGAAAGGTTGATTTGAGAAACCCAGGTTTTTCAAGAATTTCAAAGTGTTGTTTTCTTAAAATGAAAATTAGTAAGCCGCGAAGTCAAAAGTTAGTGTATTGAGGCAGCTAGCGGCATTTCAGTTCATTTGGGGGTTGTTTCTAAAAACAGCATCAACTTTTCATTAGTTTTTGACCACTTTGGGAAATAACACAAGTAAACAGTATCCAAACCACTAACTGCTATTCTGTGGTGATGAAACAATGTCTAGCACTAATTTAGGCTGGCACTGTCTTTATGGGGTGATGGGTAGGCAAACCCCCTACTGCTGACAAGGATGAGGTGCTTGGGGGACTCATGTAGACCGGACTAGTCAGTTAAGGGAGTAACAGTTGTGGAATGTAAATGGTGCCGCTGGGCTAGAACATAGGAGCCAGTGATCTGGCTAGGGTTGCCAGCTCCAGATTGGGAAATACGTGGACATTTTTGGGGCAGAGCGTGAGGAGGGCGGGGTTTTGGAGGGACTTCCATGCCATAGAGTCCAATTGCCAAAGCGGCCATTTTCTCCAAGTGAGTACATGGAGGTTGGCAACCCTCAATCCAGTCTGCCTAAATTGTGCATCCCGGCCCCCTGAAGGCTCAATCCACCCGTTACCTGAGAGGTCTTCCTCATTCAGCTCCTCTCATCAGAGGATCTGCCAAGACATCACTCACTCCCCCAGGAAGACCCCAAGCACTCCCCCAGGAAGACCTCAAACACTCCCCCAGGAAGACTTCCCAAAAGGGAAATCCCTTTAAAGAGGCATTTCCCATTCCCTGAAGAGAGGCTGGCTGAATTTTTAAGGCATGTAAATGCACAGAAGGACTTAGTTGGGCTATTACTGCAACTGGAACAAGTTATCATCTTTGGAGTTGCCTGAAGTCTCATAGCTCACATCCAACCAGTTCTGCTACCTGTCCATCTGACCATTCAATCCACTCCTGTCCTTTAGCACCCATCCAGCTGTATCTTTGTCTCAGTCTGTTGCGTCACTTAAGCTCTTGCCCATTTTGTTAATTCTGACTATACGTTTTAATCAGTAACACTGCATATTTTCATGCCAAAATCTGAAATGAATAAATATTGAATACATCTCTCGTAGAAAAACAAATCCTGATCTATTTCATTAAACAGATTTAAGGCTTGAGGCTGAGGTAGCATATTTAGACCACACCCTGCTCCAATACGATATGAGCTGGAGATCGCCTGCTATGACAACTGATCTCCAGCCAGTAGAGATCAGTTCACCTGGAAAAAATGGCTGCTTTGGCAATTGGACTCTATAGCATTGAAGTCCCTCCCCATCGCAAACCCTGCCCTCCTCAGGCTCCAACCCAAAAACCTCCCAATCGTGGCGAAGAGGGACCTGGCAACCCAATTCTCCAATGTGTTCCCTGAAGTCTCTAGCTTTTTAATCTTGATCTTTATGCCAACAGTGTCGTTGGTCTTGCTAAAAGTTATGCACATTCACAGTTTTTACATTTTAAATGGCTATTGCAGGGCAAATAACATGGCAGCATCTTTTTAAATATTTCAAGATAAAAGCCCAAAGGACTCAAGAAATGGAAGAAGATTGTACGTGCAGGCTGCTATTGGCTCCCCAACTCACCCCTCCCTCCATGCTGTAATGTACCCACATAAACAACTCTGTGGAGGAATTTTGTATTGTGCACTGATCCATAGGTGGTATAATCGGCAATAGTTTTCTTTTACTATAACTGGAAATGATGAAACCCAAATCTTCTGTTTCCCATCTGACAGATACTTCAGAGCATTCCCCTTGCTGTTCCTCCATCACCCGAGGCATGTGTTTTCAAAATGAGAGATATAGGCACACCGCCAATAATGTGGCCTGTTAGGCCACCTGGGAGGCAGATCTATATTGGGGAGGAGAAGGAAGCAGAGACACCAAGCTGGGATGTAATGAAATATGCTATCAGTCCCTTGTGGAACTTTTAGCCAGCCTTTGTCTTGCTGGGCATGGTTATTTCCTACCACTCACAAGTGCTTAATGACAGTTGTCTATTTTTAACAGTTAAATGTTAGTATTGTAAGTTGCCTGGAGGGGAGGGGCTGTGGCTTAGCGGCAGAGTATCTGCTTAGCATGCAGAAGGTCCCAGGTTCAATCCCCGACATCTCCAGTTAAAAGGACTAGGCAAGTAGGTGATGTGAAAGACCCCTGCCTGAGACCCTGGAGAGTCGCTGCCAGTCTGAGCAGACAATACTGACTTTGTTGGACCTTGATGGTCTGATTCAGTATAAGGCAGCTTCATGTGTTCATATATTTTTTAATATTTTTAAAAAGCAGGCTGGGCATAGTACAACAAAACCTTATCTGACTTGCACAATGAATTGAAAATGCAGCTCCAGGATATAGGTCAGAGAGCTAAGGGACGTAGGGTTGTTGTCAACTCTGACCTGGGAAATTCCTGGAGATATATGGGTGGACCCTGGGAAGGCCAGAGTTTGGGGAGTGGAGGGACTTCAGAAGGATATAATACAATAGAGTCCACCCTTCAAAATAGCCTTTTTCTCCAGGGAAACTGATCTCTTTAGCCTGGAGATCAGTTGTTAACCAGGAGATTTTCGATCCTCACATGGAGGTTGGCTGAGGCTTTTGAGCTTCGTCAGTATAGCTGGAGCCCTTGGTAGGGTTGCCAGGTCCCTCTTCACCACCGATGGAAGGTTTTGGGGGAGGGGAGGGACATCAATGCTAAAGAGTCCAATGGCCAAAGTGGCCATTTTCTCCAGGGGGAATGATCTCTATCAGCTGGAGATCAGTTGTAATAACAGGAGATCTCCAGCTACTACCTGGAGGTTGGCAACCCTAGCCCTTGGTGAGGTCTCTGGGCTCTGAATAATTCAAGCACTATTAAAACAGGTGAGGATGAGGGTACTTATGTGCCTTTTATGATGTTTTGCTTCAGAGGGTTTTCATTGATCTGATGGCAATTTTTTTGTGTCCGTTGGATGAGATGTTTGATGGTATGATTTAGCTTATTTGCATGTAAATAGTTTATGGGTTTTATTGCTTTTATGGTTATTGTTATAGAACTTTCAGATGCTTTATATGCTGACTTGGACCCCTTTGGGGGATATGGGGTAAAAATTATTTTAATTAATTTGATTGTGTCCCTCCAAGGTGCTTTCTTGGAGCAAATGGTGTTAGGTATTGCTGTGAGGCAAAGAAGAGAGGGCACAGGAGGCAATGTTTGGAGCATTTTCAGCCTCTCTATAGGAGCAAACACAGAGAATATTGATAATATGGATTGGGTTTCCAAATTCTGGCAAGGAATCAACTGGCAAATTACTTTTGCTTCGGCAATAGCTGAAGTCTGGGCTTCTGTGCCTTGGCAACTTTTGAGATTTGGTCCTGTTGCTTAGTGCTTCAAAGTCCCTTTAACTTGGCCTAGAAATTACTGTCTTTTTTCCAAGTCAAGCAAACTCTCACCAGGTGATCTTTGAATAGGCCTCAGGCAGTGCTTCGGAAAGGATTTGTGTAAGCCTAGGGTTGCCAACCTCCAGATAGAGCCTGAAGAGCTCCTAGAATTACAGCTCATCTCCAGACTACAGAAATCAGTTTCCCAGGAGAAAATGCTTGATTTGGAGGATGAACTCTATAGCATTATACCTCGCTGAGGTCCCTCCCCAACCCCAACCCCAACCTCCCTCCCGGCTGCAAAGGAATCTCTAGGATCAAATCTCTAGAACTTTTCCAACCTGGTGGTGGCAACCCTAGACCTTCACACCATCTCATCCCTCCCCTCCCCAAACCCCGCCCTCCTGAGGCTCCACCCCAAAAACCTCCCACCGATGGCTAAGAGGGACCTGGCAACCCTATTCCTGATCCTTACCATTGTTTTAGGGAGCAAACCTTTCTCAATATTCCTCTTCTGAGTATCAGCTCTCATTCTATTGGTAGTATAAGGCAAAAGAGGAAACATTCTCTCAGATAAGGGAACTCTTAGCATGTTATGGTGTCTTGCTAAGCACTAGCATGTAATGAATAAGCTGAAGGCAGAAATGCCGCAGTTCTGCAAATGTTAATACAAGCTGCTGCTAGCCAAGGGAAATACTTTGTGAGGCTCATTACTTTAATTGGTCCCTTTCATCTAGTTAAAAAGGAGGAAAAAGAAACTGCTCCTAACAAAAACAAATCCTTCCAAAATAGTGGTTGTGGGCTGCAGTAGTTAAAAGTGCTGTTGTGAACATTTTTAGAAATCTTTGAGAATACAAAGGCACGAAAGTTCTTCATCAACCATATCCCTCTAGTCCATGATAGTAGCAAGGGAAAAAGGATCCCCAGTGGCAGGCACAATTGTGCCATGTATTATTTGGGTAACATACTATAAGAAGCTGACTAGCAGCTCATGCATTTCACCATTCACAAACTTGATTGCTATCTTTTCATCCTCAGTGGCTGGCTTTTCCTGATCATAATATTTTACTAAGATTGAGTCAAAACGGCCCCTTTACCTTTGCAACCTTGTTCACAGACTGAGAAAGACGGAGGGGCTGTGGCTCAGCGGTAGAGCATCTGCTTGGCATGCAGAAGGTCCCAGGTTCAATCCCCGGCATCTGCAGTTAAAGGGACTAGGCAAGTAGGTGATGTGAAAGACCTCAGCCTGAGACCCTGGAGAGCCGCTGCCAGTCTGAGTAGACAATACTGACTTTGATGGACCAAGGGTCTGATGCAGTATAAGGCACCTTCATGTGTGCATGTGAGGGTCTTGTGGCAAAGGTTTTTTTTGGGGGGGGAGAAGGGTTACCAACAGGAACAAGGTATTCATTTATTGGCGGGGGGGAACCAAGCCCATTCCTACGTTGCTGAGGCAACCAGGTGAAACGCTCCCTGTCTTTGGGTACTTTGATTGTAGTCAGTGAAATTGTTGTAGTGTGGGAGAGTGACCATAGGCATCCTGTTACTTATTCAATATGGAAGCATGTTCCCAGTCTCATCAACACTACATTACCCTTATAGCACAGTGCGGAAAGAAAGTGAAAGGTGTTTGGTCAATGTGGGAAGAAAAAGAGTTGGTTTTAATATCCCAATTTTCTCTACCTTTAAGGAGACCCAAACCAGTTTACAGTCACCTTCCCTTCCTCTCTCCACAACAGACCCCTTGTCTGGAGATATTCCAGATACAGGGTTTTGATAAGGGATTACTTCCACAGAAGTGGGGTAGATCTAGAGAGAACTGGAAGAGAGATTTGAGGAACAGGCTCCAAACTTCTTTGTTCTCTGGGGGGGGGGGGGAGGAGAGAGATTGTATAATCTCCATACTTCCCTGTTAACTAGGCAGAAGAGTCTGAATAGGAACATCTATAGGAAGTTCTGTGAACTGAATTTGGGAACTCAATTTAAGAATTGTAATTCTGCACCAACTAAGCCATCTAAGATCTATGCCTTTTCTTAGTAAAACCTATAAACTAGCTCTGGTTCCATGCCTTCCCTACCTACCGTTTTCCCTCCAAGTCCATCCCTTGTACAGTGTTTAATAAATCTTTGTTTCTTGGTTGTTAACTTGAAAAAACCTCTGTGTCTCATTTCTACTGAGGTAAAATAAGTAAAAGGGCTAAGGAGAAAAATTAAAACGCCAATTAAACATTTTGGAGAGCAGTCTCTCGCTCGGTATGCATGGATCATGATATAAGATCTGAGATGTAATCTCTCTTCAGTCTTTTTGCAAAGCTTTGTCTTTTTTAAAGTGATGCTTCTGAAATTCTCCTCCAAATTTCTCTCCAAATTGGGTAGTACCAAATAACCTTTGTCTCTAATAACATTATTCCATTTGGTATTTCTGAGTTTTTATAGAGCACCATTACTGTGCAATTTGTTCCACCTCTTAATTTCTTCACCTTATATGCATCTTTTCCCCCTCTGTGTTACCAACCTACATGTGTGAATTAATAAAATATCATAAAGAAGCAATTTGGATGTGACTGTATGTACAGCTGTATCAAGGTTATTTTTGTCTAGTGTTTACAGGGGCTCACGTGTGCATCAGTAAAACACTGCACAAAAAGAATTGCAATGCAATTACACATACAATCACAAAAAGAGTGCCCCCCCCCGAATTTCAATCAATGCTCATGAGCACATCAGAAACATAAAAATGCAAGGAATTGACAGCTGTGGCAAACTGTGCATGATCCATTTCTGGAATTAATTTTAGAAAGTCTCCTAATTAAACCAGAATTACAGAGGATACAACAATGGGATAAATTCCAGAACAATACATGAATGGAATGAAAAAAAGCTGTCCATCCTTCTATGTGACTTAGATTCAAAAGTTAACTTAGCTGTTTCCTCTGTTCTATAGAGTAGGTATGTCTGATAACTACACCATGACTCCACTTCTGTCTGTGCAAAATGCAGACTATTAGGTGCTAAGCATCCTCTTCTTCGTTCTATTCCAATGATCATAATTGTTTGCAATGGTGGAACTCACAGTGGGTTATACTTTTGAAACAGTTGGGAAGCATTAAAACTTTTCAGTGGATTTTGGTAGAACTTCAGAGGAGTCTTAGAATCCCCTTCAGGTTCTAAAAGCTCTGTTCTTGGGCACAGAAATGAACAGAACCACTACGAGATTGCTGGGTGACTCCATTCCAATTTCTCCAGAGGATCTGCCTATGTAGAACCAGGAACTTGTTAATGAGTTCTGATTATTGTTGAATTTGACAGTATCTATAACCATTATTTACCCTGACCTGGATAGCCCAGGCTACCCTGATCTCGTCAGGTCTCAGAAGCTAAGCAGGGTCAGCCCTAGTTAGTATTTGGATGGAAGACCACCAAGGAATACCAGAGTTGCTAAGCAGAGGCAGGCAATGGCAAACCACCACCTCTGAATGTCTCTTGCCTTGAAAACCCTATGGGATTGCCATAAATGGGTTGCTACTTGATGGCAAAATAAATAAATAACAATTTCTTCTCTTTATTTATTTAAATGGACACCAGTTAGAATTGCCAGGTCTCCCACTATACCAGGAGACCTCCCAACAATCCAGTAAGCTGCCGGCTGGTGCCTGGAGCACTGGCAGGAGGAAATGGGGAGGGAAATGAGGACATGCAGCATCATGCTGGTATGGTGATGTCACTTCTGGTGAAAACCAGAGGGGACATTCTGGGACACTCTAGGGCATTCTAAATTCTAGAGCATTCCATGACTGCACTTTTGGTTTTCATGAAAACGGATGTCAGCATGCCATCATGATGCAAATGTGCCAGTCCCTCCCCCCTAATGTTTCTGGGGCTTACCAGCTGCAGCCTGGAAACCATAACACCACTAAGCAATCTTTATTTAGTTCCTAGAGTATCACAGACATAGATATAGGTCCTCCCTACTCAAATCACTTCTAATCTACTTCAGAAATATGGGGCAACATCAGACAAATGTATTATTTATTGTATAGGCCTGGTAGTGAATTGCTCATTCTTTTTCACATGAGCTCAGTTTTGTCAAGTGATAGTTATGAACTTTTAAATTTGTTAGGCAAAGTTTGGTACTTTCCTATTTACAAGATAAAATGTTCTTTTATTTTTACAAAGAAAAGTTTAAAATACATTTTTATTTCAAGAGTATTTACTATAGCCATCGGTCAAAGCACACTGGGTATGTAGGGAGAGGCAAAGCAGAGGGACTTTAGCAATGTGTGGGCCAGAGATCATTCTGCCATCCTCTTGGGGCTTCCTGCCCTCCCTTGTAGAGCCTCAGATCTGAAGGCGAGGGAGCTGTCTCACTGCACCAGTTGCCATCCTCTCTCTGAGCCCAGCTTTACAGACAGAGGAGGCCTGTGGAGCTAATCTCCCCAGCTGTCTCTTTCTCCCTGCCAAATCCAGCATGGCAAGTTGCACACGTCCCAGCCTGTCACAATCCATCTGAGGCTGCCCACATGTGCTTCTTGGTTGTCCTGGCAAACAGTCTAGGTCGCTGATCTCCACTGGAACCAGACACAGGCTCACAAGCCAGCACAGATGCTGCGGTACTGGACGAGAGGTGGAAAGATGCTTCTTTTGGTCCCTTGCCTGAAGTATGTGTGCACCTTTGGAAGACATGATCCAGGCCGTGAGGCTATTTCATCCAGGCTGCTCCTGATTCTGGAAGTGGGCAGGCATAGGCAAAGTAGTATAGATGGACACAAACGATTCAAAGTGTGTTTTGCTTAAGAACTACATTTCGAAAAGTCTTAAAGGAAAGGAAAGAAACTTACTGGATAGGGAGGGGAAATACTATAGGCTGGGCTACCAAGACTGGATTGCAGTGAATAATGAGCCATGAATGCAAGGTCTTTATTCAGCCCAGGTAAATGCAGGTAAACAAACATGTTGCAACTGATTGTTAATGAGACTGACTTTTTCCAGTTCCCAAACACAGCTAAGCCATTGCCCAAATTGTAATAAAAAACTAATTGTTGAGGATTCTAGATGACCAATAATATATGTCCAGTTGCTTTACCTCTGCCAATTTTGCATCCATAACCTTGGCAGCTCAAAATGTTAAACAATATCGCTCAGATGTCCCAGTCTTGCAGCTTCTTAGTGGATTCTATTAAGCCTACGCTGGTATTCTGCTTTCTAGATCATTTAAAACCTGTAGCAAAATTAGCAATATTGTTTTGGTTAATTGCCCTCATCCAGGAAACATTGGCAGCTCCCCTGGGTCACTCCAAGCTATTTCCTTTTATGTTGGTAAATGCTTTTTTCCTCTAAGTGAAAAGGCGCAGGGCTTCATTATGCGACATTACAGTCCTGTTCTGATAAAGGCTACCTGTGGATTTAATGTGGTAAACAACTGCCACGTCTAAAGGAGAACTATCAACGATCTTTGTATTTGAACTTCGTTTCTTTCCTGGGAGGTTATAAGCAAACTGTAATGTTCTTTTCTCTGCTGCTGAGTTCTCTGCTACACAAAAAAATTGCCCTTCCAAAGGTCTTATCCAGAGGTCACCATGCATATGTGATGGCTTCCTTTTAATACTAATCTGCCTCATGTACTGATAGGTTACTTGACGAATTGGAATGCGACTGTGTCGTCTAAGGTACAGCTGTGTACCACAAGCCCAGTGCATGGGATAAATTTCTGCCTAAAGAGAAAAAAAATGGCTTGGATAATTGCTTAGAAAGGCAGAAGCTTTTCGTAGCCCATTTTGAATGTGTCAGCCACTGATCAGCAGCCTCAGCCCGTGCTAGCGGCTCTACCAAGTCAGCAACCACACAGTTGAGAAGTCCTCTGCCTCCTTTCAGGTAAGGATGGGAATTTCCTTTCCCCCACTGCCCTGCAACATCAACCAGAGGCTCCCAGTAGTGAATGGCTTCATCTGCCATCACTCAGAACACTATTTCTGTAATTATGTTAAGAACATAAGAACGTAAGAAAGGCCATGCTGGATCAGACCAAGGCCCATCAAGTCCAGCAGTCTGTTCACACAGTGGCCAACCAGGTGCCTCTAGGAAGCCACAAACAAGACGACTGCAGCAGCACCATCCTGCCTGTGTTCCACCGCATCCAATATAATAGGCATGCTCCTCTGATACTAGAGAGAATAGGTATGCAGCATGACTAGTATCCATTCTAACTAATAGCCATGAATACCCCTCTCCTCCATGAATATGTCCACTCCCCTCTTAAAGCCCTCCAGGCTGGCAGCCATCACCACATCCTGGGGCAGGGAGTTCCACAATTTAACTATGCGTTGTGTGAAGAAATACTTCCTTTTATCTGTTTTGAATCTCTCACCCTCCAGCTTTAGCAGATGACCCTGTGTTCTAGTATTATGGGAGAGAGAGAAAAACTTCTTCCTGTCCACTCTCTCCAAACCATGCATAATTTTATAGACCTCTATCTTGTCTCCCCTTAGCCGCCTTCTTTCCAAGCTAAACAGCCCTAAGCGTCCTAACCGCTCCCCATAGGACAGTTGCTCTAGTCCCCTAATCATTTTGGTTGCTCTTTTCTGCACCTTAAGCTCTGTAATATCCTTTTTTAGGTGTGGTGACCAGAACTGTACACAATATTCCAAGTGTGGTCTCACCATAGATTTGTACAAGGGCAGTATCATATCAGCAGTTTTATTTCCTATTCCTTGTCTAATTATGGCCAGCATAGAATTGCCTTTTTTACAGCAGCCGCACACTGGGTTGACATCTTCATTGAGCTATCCACTACCACCCCAAGATCCCTTTCTTGGTCTGTCGCTGCCAGCACAGATCCCATCAGTGTATATGTGAAGTTGGGATTTTTTTGCCCCAATATGCATCACTTTACACTTACTCTCATTGAATCTCATTTGCCATTTTAATGCCCATTCTTCCAGTATGCAGAGATCCTTCTAGAGCTCTTCACAGTCCGATTTTGTTTTAACCACCCTAAATAATTTGGTGTCATCTGCAAACTTGGCTACTTCACTGTTTAACCCCAACTCCAGGTCATTGATGAACAGGTTGAAAAGCACCAATCCCAACACAGATCCCTGAGGCACCCCACTGCTCACATCCCGCCATTGTGAGAACTGACCATTGATTCCTACTCTCTGCTTCCTATTTTTCAGCCAGCTCTCAATCCATAAGAGGACTTGTCCTCTTATCCCATGACTATGAAGTTTGCTTAGCAGTCTTTGGTGGGGGACTTTGTCAAAAGCTTTTTGGAAATCCAAATACACAATATCCACAGGCTCATTCCTGTCCACATGCTTATTGACGCTTTCAAAAAACTCTAATAGGTTAGTGAGGCAGGACCTACCCTTACAGAAGCCATGTTGGGTTTTGCCCAGCTGACCTTGCCCTTCTATATGCTTGACAATTCTATCTTTAATAATGCTTTCCACTAATTTACCCGGAACAGACGGTAAGCTAACTGGCCTGTAATTTCCTGGGTCCCCCCTGGAACCTTTTTTTATAAATGGGTGTTACATTGGCCATTCTCCAGTCCTCTGGTACAGAGGCTGATCGAAGGGACATATTACATATCTTTGTTAGACGTTGGCAGAGATAAAACAGTAATCATAACAAGCAGTCTTAACATTATGAATAGCTCCAACGTTCTCCTCATCTGAAATTCTGCCCATACTTCAATTACTTCATTCTCATTTCCAGTGGAACTGACACTTTAGGGACCCAGCATTGTTGTTGTTGTTGTTGTTGTTTCTTCTTCTTCTTCTTCTTCTTCTTCTTCTTCTTCTTCTTCTTCTTCTTCTTCTTCTTCTTCTTCTTCTTCTTCTTCGTCTTCTTCTTCTTCTCTCTCTCCTCTCTCTTTCCTTTTTGTTTTGTTTTGACTTCTTAGTTTTGTACAGCCTTAACCTGGATGGCCCAGGCTAGCCTGATCTTGTAATCCAAGCAGAGTTGGCCCTGGTTAGTACTTGGATGGGAGAGCTTCAAGGAAGTTTAGGATTGTTCCACAGGGACAGGCAATGGCAAACCACCTCTGTTTGTCTCTTGCCTTGAAAACCCTATGGGGTTGCCAGAAATTGGTTGTGACTTAATGGTACTTTATATCACCAAGTTTTGGACATACAGCTGTCCAGGCATATATGTTGCAGTTCCTTTCCCTCATTTGTTTCCCCTTTTCCTCATTTGTATGTGTGTGTGTGTGTGTGTGTGTGTGTGTGCCATCAAGTCTCACTGACTTATGGTGATCCCTGGTGGGGTTTTCAAGGCAAGAAATGAATGAGGTGGTCTGCCATTGCCTTCTACTGCAAAGTGACCCCGGTATTCCTTGGTGGTCTCCCATCCAAGTACTAACCAGGGCCAACCCTATTTAGCTTCTGAGATCTTATGAGATCAGGCTAGCCTAGGCCATCCAAGTCAGGGCCCTAATTTGTGTACCCTTCTTTATAATACTAAAGCATAAGTGGGCATTGATAAACCACTACAAACAGTAGTATGGATATCATTGTATCAATGGATATCAGCTGTATCAAGATTCTTTCTGTATGACATTTTACCAATGCACAGGAGTGCATGTGGACTTCAATGTAACATCATACAAGGAGAATCTTGAAGCAAGCAAAAATGCAGAGACACCTAGAGACATGAGAGCTAATGTGGGGTAGTGGTTAAGAGCGGTGGACTCTAAACTAGAGAAGCAGGTTTGATTCCCTACTCCTACACATGACTCCTACGCAGACTCTAATCTGGTGAACTGGGTTTGTTTCCCCACTCCTACACATGAAAGCCTGCTGAAAACCTTGGGCTAGTCATAGTTTTCTTCGAATTCTCTCACTCTACCTACCTCACAAGGTGTCTGTTGAGGGGAGAGAATCGAAGGTGATTGTAAACCAGTCTGAGACTCCTGAAAGGTAGAGAAAATCAGGTTTTAAAAACCAACTACTCTTATTTTTCTTCTTCTATTTAGGTTTTTGCAACGATTTGAGCACAGAGCTGCATTGGTAATGTGGAGGAACGGGAAAGATGTAAATGAACTGAAGGCACCTTAAGCTTAAGTAACATGAACATGCTCCAGTTTCAGAATTAATTCTTGAAATTTATCCTAGTTAATCCAGGATTAGGGGGAGTGAAATGCAATGCAGACAGCATTTCCGTAACAACAAAGGAATGGGAAGAGGGATTTTTACTCATTAGATTACACTACTTTTCCCCTGCTTAATCTTAGACAGATCCAAGAGAAGCCTTTCAATCTTAGTCCTATGGATCTTGCGCTCCATGACCTCTTGCCTTCCCTCTACTCACACACTTGAAATAACACTTCTGACTTGACTTGATAGATAGATAGATAGATAGATAGATAGATAGATAGATAGATAGATAGATAGAAAGTTTATTTGCGGCCCTTGGCCAGATAAAACAAGATACATGGACTAAAATGGTCTTACCGACAAAGGTTTACAGTCCGAGTCTTAAGTCACTTTAAATAAATAAATAAATAACATCCAAGTGACATCTGCCATATGGACTAAGAAACTACTCTGTGGCAACGAATTTTCATTGCAGCCGTACAAAATTTTGCTACCTGAGAGGTGATTTTGACTGAGATCACTTTATTGCTCCTTAGGGAGGTGTGTGTGTGTGTGGGGGGGGGGGGGAAGAATTGGAGAGGGTGAACAATTGTGATCATTCTTTGCCTTTGTCATCATTCTTATGCCTAACAATGTGAGGTTGGGGTCGCCAGATTCTAAAGTTAGACACCGAGCTCTCATACCTTTAATAGTGGTAAAGAACAGGGCGTTTTAGCAGATGCTGGTGCTTGACATTAACCCCAAACCCACTATGCTGATCTAGAGCCCTTTTGCACCCATCCTGAGAATCACCACTACTCACTGGATCTGCACCTCTGAGGTCTGAGTAAACGAATGGTTTGATTCATTTTGAAGTTGGGGATACTTAATGCTGAGGATTCTTGTCAGGCTTTACCTAAGACCATCCATACTTTTAAAACTTTACCTCAGAAGCACAATGGATGGGTGAACAGACAGAGAACCAAATAAAAGGAATGGGAAAATGGAGCTTTTCTTTTATTGTATTGATGTGTCAGTTCCAAAAGGCATGAAAAGAAATCCCAAGTTCAGTGAAGCAAGCAGAAGCGTTCATATTGACTTCAAGTAATAACATGATTTTATCTGGGGATAAGGGAAGATAGAAATCAAGAAACATCACAAAAAGATATTTAATGAGCGATGAGGATATATTTGAGATTTTCTGTGGAGGGCCTGGTGGGGGTTAACATTTGCACCTGTGCCATTTATCCTGAAGAAATCCGCTTCCCCCAGCTGTTATTATCCCCGGCATGGGGAAAAGATAAGTGGTCTCACACATGTCTAAAGACATTTAAAACATAAAAACACCAGAAGAAAATAAAATTAGGATACAACCCAGTGTATATCATACAAAGCTTTTTTTAGCTAAAGTGTGGTAAAAAAAAAAAACCAAAAAAAAAACCTCCAGCTTTGCTCAGATTCAAATCAATCTGGCAAATCTCATCTGGTGCTGCTACTTCAGCATTGTGCTGAAGCCAGACCTGAGTAAGGATTGTTCTCTAGTTTGCTATACAGAATTCTAGAAGTCAGCTTCACTTTGGGAGGGTAGGTATATAGGTTGGCTTGTTGTATTCGAATGTGCTATACTTCAAATTTCCATTAACTTTCAATGATACAAAAAAAAAATTGACCTGGTTTCCTTATTCATATAACTGGGGAGAGGGGAGAGACCAAATTGAATTCCGTGGTACAAATGGTAATTTAATTCAATTTCTTTGTAATAATCTGCATGTAAATATGCGTGCAAAATCTTAATTTGAGTTTCTTGCAAGTCCCATCCTGCAGCACAGATAAGTTAATGAGCTTCAGCAGAGCATGAGATAAGCTAAAGAAATGTAAAGTTCTTCCCAGTGCCACATTTGTGCCATCAGTCAGCAGCTAATTCCATTTTTAATGATCTCTCCGAGATGTATAAATGGCATTAATTGTGTCAAATGGTTGGTATTTAAATTATTTCCTATTTCTCTATTGAAAGAGGCAACACTGTATTTCCCCTGCAGGGTACCTTTTAAAAAACATGCACGCACGTACATAATAGTGGGAGGAATGAGAATCTGACAGATCACTTTACTATTGCCTGTTTGCGCTGAATAAATGTTCATTCAATTGTGTGTGTAAAACCGGTGTAAGCACAATCTCTCTTATAATATACAAGGCTGGTGGACAAAAAGAAGTGCCAGGGGAAGAGATTAATGACAAATGTGGTTTTCATTTACTGGATAATGCGGTGCGGGGCAGTGGGGGAGGAGAGTGTTAGGTCCAGATTAAGAATAATTGCAAGTAATTGAGTGTAATTTAGAAAGTAAAGTCTAGTGAAAATTATGGCCAGTTAATGAGTGGTACAATATACCTTGCAGAGGGACTGTTGATAGAAAAGCAATTAATTGGATTTCAATGTCATTTATCTTGGCTTCTTCAAAGCAATTTGACTGTGGCTCAAGGAATAAGGCCCCTCATGGGTGTTTTCCCTCTTAACATCACCCTCTCATCCTAGCCATATCCTTCTACCATTTTAACTCCCAAGCTAGTCAACCTGATCTTGCACTTTTTAAAGTGGATGTTACTGAGGTCACTCTAGCGCAGGGCCCCCCAACTTGGTGCCCATGGATGTTGTGGTGCCGCCATCATCTTTCCTGGTTCCTGTCAAGTGTTTTTAGAAAATAGGTAGGGCCAGGTGGGGCTTTTTGAGTTTTTATTGTGTATAGTATACTGCTGGGAGTGGCTATATGTTAAGTACTTTACAAATAGCAGAGGTTGCTTATGCATGGAGTTTTACCGGAGGTTTTTGCTCGGTGGACCCACACTTTTGTCTTGTGAAGCTAAGCACCAGCAGTCTCCAAGCTCAAAACAAGAAGCCTTTGAGTCCCCGCTCCTTGAAATGCTGCTTTGTAATTGACTGTAGTGCTTTCTTTGAGAGAAAACCCCCCCCACCTCCCGTGGAAACCCAAGTTCTGAGTCAAAAAGCATTTTAAAAAACAAAAACAAAACGGAGCTTCCTAAAAGGAATGGGAGGGGGGGGGAAGAAACCCAAGCCTCGTTTCTAAACACCTTTCTTCTGCTCAGAAAGAACTCCTAGGAAGCAGGAAGCATTTGAATCCCTGCCTCTTGACATGCTGCTTTGTAATTGGCTGTAGTAATTTCTGTGAGAGAAACGTCACTCCCCCAAGCTTTTGTGTTCCGTGCTTTGCCTTGGGCATGGGGATTTCAAGCTGGCTGAGCTCAGGGGAGATGGAAGAATCAGGTTAATAGAGGGATGGGAAGTCCCGGGATTTATGAGGGCTGGCAGCGAGGTCATCTCTAATGGAGGGGAAACTCGTGCATAACTTCAAGGAACAACTGAGACAGACCAGGGGCAAACATGAGTGAAAGTACCCACGCATAAACGACCAGAGTGGGAACTGATTCTAACTGAACAAGATTGGGTCGCTTGTCTACAATGCTTGATGCATCTAACTAGCTTATTTTATTTTATTTTTATGCAATCGAGTTGCATCTGACTTATAGTTACCCGATAGGGTTTTCATAGCAAGAGGCATTCAGAGGTGGTTTGCCATTGCCTGCCTCTGTGTAGCAACCCTGGTGTTCCTTGGTGGTCTCCTGTCCAACTATTAACCAGAGCCGACCCTCCTTAGCTTCCATGATCTGATGAGTTTGGGCTATCCTGGGCTATCCAGGTCAGGGCAAATAATGGTTCTAGATACTGCCAAATTCAACAATAATCAGAATTCAGTAACAAGAGGCACTTCCCCTGGAGATAGTGCAGATTAAAAATGGCTAGGCTCATGAGAGAACGGCCCTTGTAAAGGGACAGCCAATTGAAGAAGCATTTTTCCCTTTTCTTTTGGCACAGATGCCTGCAAAATGACAACAACCTTGCTGTGTTGCTCAGTGTTTATGCCAAGATCACATGCATATTTGTTCACTGCTTTACCATGGCTCTCCCACTTCCTGTCAATTAACCAACATCCCTAACTGGAAAAAAATACATTAAAATAATTGTTTTCTTTAGTTGTCTTGATCCAGTTGGGCTGCAGATGAGGGTAGAGTTGGCAGCTGCAAGACTTGTCTCTGTAGGATTTCATCCTTTCCCATTTTGCCCTCCTGACTGATTCCCAAAGCTGAGCATCATAGTGCAAGGGGGCCACAGCTCATTGGTAGAGCATCTCCTTTGCATGTAGAATGTCCTAGGTAGGGATGTGCATTTGAAAAAAAAATCAGCATTTTTGGATTCAGAATTTTAGAATGGTTTCCTAACTGGTATTCTGGATTTTTTGGGGTCCTCAATACTGTTTCAGAATTCAGGAGACTCTTTCTCTGGGGCAGAAGTGGCTGTTTTTCAAGAAAATTACACAAAAATTGCAAGGAACCTAATCCTGCCTGTTAACTAAAGTCCCCCAAGCATCAAACAAATTGGATCAAGGAGTCCAATTTTATAGGCTCCTGAATAAAGTGCCCCAGCCATCCGATTTGTCTTCATTGTTTCCTATTGGGGGGATTACGTGCTTTAACCAGTGCAAAGATGCCAATTGCCAAACACACAAGAACAACTACTAACCAAAAGACTCCAAATGCAAACAGAACCAACAAGGCCAACAGAACCAGCATCAGACCATCTAATCCCAGCAGAACCACAGGCACAAACCCTTAAAAAAATTTTTAAAAAATCTTTTAGAAACAGAGAAAATGCAAAGCAGTTAAAAATTCTCAAATGAGCCAAGAGAAGAGAACCCAACAAAACCTTTTAAACCTTTTTAAAAACAGCATTAAAAAAACCAAGTAAAACTATTTAAAAAAAACAACCAGAAAAAAGGCTCCCTTCCAATGACAGTTCCCAGGCAAAAACAAAAAGCACAGAAAAAATCTGAAAAAATATTTTAAATAATATTTTTAAAACAAAGTCCACTGTGGGCAAACTTGTGTTGAAGATGTCCAGGCACAAAACAAGAAGTCTTCCCAGACACAGGCTCACAAGCCAGAGTCTAAACCAGTAATATTCCAATGCACATCTCTAATCTCAAATTTAGACTCTGGCCTCTCCGTCTAAAAATGATCAGAAAGCAGGTGATCTCAAATTCTCTGTCAGAGACCCTGTCAGTCTGAATAGACACAATAATGATCTTGATAGACCAGTGGTCTGACTTGTTGCAAGGCAACTTGTTGTAAGGCAACTGGTTGGATAACCTCATTCAAAGACTAGTTGTCAATGACATTTCATCTGAATGGAGGGAGGTGTCCAGTGGGTTGCCACAGGGTTCAGTTCTGGGCCCAGTACCTTTCAATATTTTTATAAATGATCTGGATGAGGATGAGGAGGGACTACTCATTAAACTTGCAGATGACACCAAATTGGGAGCAGCAGCGAGAACACGCCAGAAGACAGAGATATAATTCAATGAGATCTGGACACACTGGAAAAGTGGGTGGATATGAACAAGATGCAACTCAACAAAGATAAGTGCCGAGTTCTATATCTGGGTAACAAAAATGAGGGGCATGCATACTGGATGGGGGGTACACTTCTCGTTAGCAGTGTGTGTGAACAAGATCTTGGGGTATTGGTGGACCGTAAGTTAAATATGAGCAACCAGTGTGATGCAGTGACAAAAATAGCTAATGCGATCTTGGGGTGCATCAACAGAGTCATAACATCCAAACTGTAAGATGTCATAGTTCTGCTGTATACATCATTGGTCAGGCCACACCTGGAGTATTGTGTGCAGTTCTGGAGGCCTCACTTCAAAAAGGATATGGACAGAATAAAGGGGTAGCAAGCATAGTAATACAACTATTGTACAGATGCAAAGCTATTCAAAAGAATTAAAGCATGTGGTTTAAATCTCAAATGCCTGGTGATTTTTATTTTTTTTACAAATTCCTTGTTTCTTATGTTCAACCTTCAAGAACTACTAGAAACAAAGAGATTAATGCTGAAGAATACTATGTTGATTTTGCCACAGTTTTGCTGTTCATTTTTCATGTTGCATATCTTTCTTAGTACAGGCTTGCAGATTTGTTTGACTTTTGGCTTAAATATTTATTAAATGATGCTCACATCTCTCGACAAGAGGAAGACGCAAGTCCTTGCTCAGATAACTGCTGGTAAAAATGAAGAGAAGCTGCTATACAAAGTCAATTAATTTAAATAGCATAGGAGTTTCATACTTATTGTTAATTGTATTAACGTACAAAAGATTTGGGGATTAATGAGAAATGAGGGCCATAAATGAATTGGTGGCTCTCAAGGGAAGCACTAATGTGTATTATCCTTGAGTCCTATAATCTGTTCTAAACTCTTAACTTGTCATAAGCATGTGCATTTACCTGAATGTAATCCTAATTGCTTCTTCTATTGTTAATTTTATGATTTGGTCCCAATAGCTAATCACAGTCTAAGCTTCTGTTCTGAAGGCCTGATGGTAGGGGGAAAGAGTGTGATTCTGAGGGTTCATTTATCTAATTGCAGAGGAAGTTACAGTAAAAAAATTTTTTTTAATAAATTTTATTGATTTTTTTTAAAACTATAAATTCTTCATAATTTTGACAACAATGTAAAAATAATATCACAATCACAATTATATTGATTGTTGTCTTAATTACCATTAAACACAAAAGTATAACAACTTCCCCATCACCTCCATCTACCTCTTAATAAAGTATTATTATCCTTCGTTAGCATGTACTGATCCTAGCATTAATTTCATTCTAAAGTTGCATATTTTATAAAGTTTTACATTCTGGATCAGAATAAAAAGTAACCTTCTATTATTCCCAGATCTTGTACATTATCACAATGATTCCTTCAATTCTCCCCTTTTCCCTAGTTTCTCCAACTCCACCAGTTCTAACATTAAAATAATTTAATCCCTTTATTCTGAAACCTTTGTCCCTTTCCATTTGGCTGCATCAAATTGCAGCCATTATAGCATAAATTTAATCATACTAAACAACATTCTTTCCAGTATTTTGGGGATATTTCCTGTATAATCAATCTTATTTCAGTGTAAATCATATCCCAGATCCATATCAAAAGTCTACCCATTCCAGTATACCTTTATATCAATTGATAATCTATATTAGGAGGACTTATTTATATAATCCAAAAGTGATGTCTTAATCTTAATTCCACTACTTCATTAATAGCCATGCCACCCATCCACACTGTCAAAACCTTCCAATCCAGCAATCATATTTAAGTCAATCCTTTAACCATGGTCTAATACTTCCTTCTGTAACTGAAATAAGCCAGTCAGGTATGGGAACAGGATTTTTTTGTTCTCTCTCATTTCCTCAGACAAGGTGCGTATCCAAAAATAATTCTTTCTGGGCTTCATCTTCATCGTGGCTTCAATCTGTATTCCTTGACCTGCTCTCTTCTTCCTTATATCCACACGTCCTTCCATGACTTTTTTAGATGAAAAGTCAATTTCATGTATGTCTGATCTCTTTGTCGCCGGCTGGTTACTTTCTTGAACTTCTGTCTTCTTCTTTATATCCTTGTGTTCTTCCGTAACTTTTTGGGCAGAAGGATCCATTGCTTGTATGTCTGTATTTGTAGTCATCATTTGAATTTTCAAGGCTTTTATGTCTTCTGTAACCAGATTCAACTTCTGATTACATACCTGTGATGATTGGTCAAGAATCTTCATCATTGAAATCAATTGAGCCATCTGTGTTGAAATCTGTTGTAATTGTTTAATTGTCGCCTCAGAATGTTTAGCAAGCATATCCTGTACTTTTTTTTCCATGGTTGAATTCTGTAAAATTCCCTTTGATTTCATAAGAGCAGGGCTATATATTTAGCCAGATCAGGGAGAGGTTCCAGAATATATAGCTTAATTAAATTTGATGTTCATCTGGCAGGAGACCACTCCAGGTGATAAGTAATAGTGGGTAGTTCAATGATCAGCTTAATAATTTTTTCGGATTGAAAAGAGCCAAATTTGGCTTTAAAAAAGCTTAATAAAGTTTTGAAATACCAGCGAGTTTTACTGGACGCTCTAGGTCGGATCTACCAGGAAGTATTCCGGAAGTTGAGTTTGCCGTGGACCTTCTACCGCCTCATCTCGATGGTTGTTTCCTTCAGGGATTGTTTCTGTGTTACTCAAGTGCGACGTGTATTCGGTCCTACGACTTGCTTCCTGTTGTTGTGACTCAGATGATAGAGAGGGTGGTATAGAGTGACTTCCGGTCTGATGAATCCCTTGCTGCTAACGTGGCAGGAAATTCTTTTTCACCAGAGAATCAGGAAGAAATTCACCCTCCCCTTCCCTCAGAGTTGCTTCTCATTGGTGGAAATTTTAGTCCATCATCTAAGCGTCCTTCCAACTCTTTGTTTTGGTTTAAGCTGATCTATTTGATAAGGCTCCTGCTGCTAATCCTGATGGAATTTACGAATCAAACTTTCCCGATTGAGATAAGGGAGGAGCAGAGGTACTGGGAATATCTTCATCTACCCCCCGGTTATTCGGTAATGCCAGTAAAAGACGAAGGGTTCTTTGTACTCACGTGGGCATCGAGAGGACTATTTTCTTAAAATAGTCCTTATGTTGGTGTTAAGATGGTGGAGGGTAGAGCCTTATGCCAAAGTTGCGATTCCTTTCCCTAATTGCCCTCGCAGGACCGGCGTCCAAAGCTCTGGGGGACTTATAAAAAGCTCCCTCAGAGTCTTTGGAGGTCAAACTGCGTTTGCGGGCTGCAGGGAATTCCTGCTGTCCGACCCACTTGCAAGGGTCGGATTGGGGTGCATATATCACCCCTAAATTAACGCAAACTTGGATTTCCCTCAGGACAGCCTGAGGGAACGTCGTACTCGTCCCAGCACACCACCGGAAGTTCGGAAGTTACAGTAAAATTTGATGGAGATCTCTCAAAATATCTCTTTCTCATCTTTGGTGGAAGTCATGTCGGATCTTTCTGTTAGGAATAGTTTCCTTCTCTCCCCAGGGTTTAGTGCAACATGAAGTGGTACTCATTAAACGGAAGGTAAATCAACTTGAATCTTTTCAAGATAATCAGAGGACACACCAGTAGCCACAGGACTTACCAGTAGCCTTTGATGCCGGATGGGATGGGGAAGGAGTGGTTTGTAGTTCAGGATCATTTAAATGAGTGGCTGGCAAGCAATGGGAAATCATATTATAAATAGGCAACCCACTGTTATGCAACACTGTACAGGTGCTGCTGAGGATCAAAAGCAGTTCAGCCTTCTGTCCTTATTCCTTCATGTGTGCCTTTTTGAAGCTTGCCTCTCCATATGTTTTCTTTGTGCCATGATATCTGAAATCAGAACCCTTAAAAACCTATCACACTCCCTTTAAAATACTCTTGTTCAACATGAAAGTGAAAAGGAATACTGGAATACATATAGATAAGGTTTAAAAAAGGCATAGAAGTACCTTGCAGACTGTTTGAATAGTGAAACTTTTAGATCCACTTCTTTTATCCATACTCCCACTTGATGAATGGGGGGAAATGAAGTGAAAAAACCAGGCTCATTCGAGTCATACAAACAGACAATAGTTCTTTATTATTGAATGGAAGTCATTATTTTGGGGGTGGTAGGAAGAAATGGATCCTTCTTTTTGTTACCGCTACTCAATAGTTAGTATGCCCATCTAACTCACACAAAACATTGATACAGAGTGATATTGTTAGGGTTGGGCTGTTACCATGTTTGCTGGTAAGCAAGATGACCCTGCATGTAAGATGACCCCCCTAAAAAAGGGTATAAACAAAAGGGTTTTTTAAAATTACTGTACATACCTGTAAACTGTATGGACGCCTTATTTTTGTTGATGGCACTCCTGGGAAAACCTACTTTTCTTTTCAGGTATATGAGCCCATGGCAGAGTGCTAAGCTGCAGTACGGCAGTCAAAGCTCAGCTATTGTATACCCTTGACTGAAGAACGGTACACTCCTTCTATCTGGGATGATCGTCCTCTTCCACCAAGCATGCAGCTTTGGGAAGGATGCACATAGAGTGGTGAGGGAGATAGGGAACACCCGCCTAGTCAGCCAGATCAGCCGAATCAACCCTGGCAATCAATGGGGTGACGGATGTCACAGCCAGACCACCCTCACAGTCAAAGCTTTGCTCACGACCTGAGTTTGATCATGATGGAAGTCGGTTTCAGGCTCAAGGTTGACTCAGCCTTCCATCCTTCCAAGGTCAGTAAAATGAGTACCCAGATTGCTGGCAGTAAAGTGTAGACTACTGGGTAAGGCAATGGCAAACCACCCCATAAATATAGTCTGCCTAGTAAATGTTGTGATGTGACATCACCCCGTGGATCTGTAATGACCTGGTGCTTGCACAGGGGAGTACTTTACCTTTAGAGAAGGTAATAAGTACATTCACTGGGTTGAATTCAAAAAAGCTATGAGAAATGGAGGCTGCAATAAGGAGGGCAATTGAGAGAGATTGAGCAAATAAGTGGCTGGATCCAACCCATTCTTTGTATTGATAATATCTAAAAATGCTAAACTAGCAGTTTTGATTTTCATGGCCACTTTTTAAATTATTGCTGGCTAAATAGGAGCCCCATGGCGCAGAGTGGTAAGCTGCAGTACTGCAGTCCAAGCTCTGCTCACGACCTGAGTTTGATCCCAACGTAAGTCGGTTTCAGGTAGCCAGCTCAAGGTTGCCTCAGCCTTCCATCCTTCCAAGGTGGGTAAAATGAGTACCCAGCTTGCTGGGGGTAAAGGGAAGATGACTGGGGAAGATGACTGGCAAACCACCCCGTAAACAAAGTCTGCCTAGGAAACGTCGGGATGTGACGTCACCCCATGGGTCAGGAATGACCCAGTGCTTGCACAGGGGACATTTATCTTTTTTAAATGGCCATCGGGAAGCTGTAGGGATTGACATAAACTTCTAATGCTTTTCCACAACCCACTTGATACCCTCTCATATATTCATACATTTCCGAAGTGGAAAAAACTGGCTTGAGTTCAAGCAGATAAAAGCAGGCTTGGTTCCTAATATCTAAGGATCCCAAAATATGCAGCATAATCCCATGCACGTTCATAATCCCATTGTTCAATGTGATTGCAGCCTTAGAGTATAATCCTAAACAGAGTTGTGTGTTTGTTAAGTGCCATCAAGTCACTTCCGACTCATGGCGACCCTATGAATGAAAGTCCTCCAAAATGTCCTATCTTTGACAACCTTGCTCAGATCTTTCAAATTGAGGGCTGTGGCTTGCTTTATTGAGTCAGTCCATCTCTTGTTGGGTCTTCCTCTTTTCCTGCTGCCCTTAACTTTTCTTAGGAGGACTGTCTTTTCCAGTGACTCTTGTTGTCTCATGATGTGACCAAAATAAACAGAATTAGAACATAACAATAACATCTCAAATTAGAGCACTTTATTCTTCCTTGTAGGTATGAATGGCAACCATTCACTTATATAGAAGTGCAATCAGGAGTGTATTCAGAAACACCACCAGGTCAAGGCTAAACGTGCTCCCTTCTACAAAGATCGCCATCTATTAAGAATCAAGTTTATATGTCTATAGATAAATTTATTCCAAGTTCTGTTTCTTGGGACATGCTAGAGCAAAAGGTCCATCATCATGACAGGCAAGACGTGTGTGGAAGAACAAAACACATAACAAGGAATGCACCTTACCTTCCTGTGGGATCGTTCTTTGCAAAGGACACACAGTGTCAGACAGGGAGGACAGATTTTCCTCTCTCATCTGTGGTGTCCCCCAAGGCTCCTCTCTAATTTTCCATCAAAGTAATGACTGCCAACAAATCACTTACACGGGAGAAAGTGAAATAGTGCATTTGAAGCTACAGTTAGGCTGTCACATAAACCTCCAGCCTTCTCACACCATCTCCTCTTTGCTTCTTTCCATCCCTTAACCTGCATAGCTACACCATGGGCTGTTTCTTGGTCCTGCTAGAGGGTCACAAAAATGTTTGAGAGAGCAGGACAGAATGTTGCAAAGTGGTTGTTCTGTATAGATAGAAACATAATTCAACAAGGGTAACTGCTGAGTTCTACATCTGGGCAACAGAAATGAGGGACATGCATACTGGATGGAAGATACACTTCTAGGTAGCAGTGTGTATGAACAAGATCTTGGGGTACGGCGGACCATAAGTTAAATATGAGCTGCCAGTGTGATGAAGTGACAAAAAAAGCTAATGCTATCTTGGGGTGCATCAACAGAGGCATAACATCCATGTCACAAGATGTCATAATTCTGGAGTATTGTGTGCAGTTCTGGAGGCCTCACTTCAAAAAGGATGTGGACAGAATGGAGTGAGCGCAGAGGAGAGCAACAAGGATGATCAGGGGCCTGGAGCGGTGGAGTCTGATCTGGAGAACCGGGTTTGATTCCCAACTCCTCCACATGAGCTGCGGAGGCTAATCTGGTGAACTAGATTTGTTTCCCCACTCCTACACACGAAGACAGCTGGGTGACCTTGGGCAAGTCATTCTCTCACAGCCTCACCTACCTCACAGGGTGTCTGTTGTGGGGAGGGGAAGGGAAGGTGATTGTAAGCCTGTTTAGTCTCCCTTAAGTGGCAGAGAAAGTTGGCATATAAAAACCAACTCTTCTTCTTCTTCTTCTTTTGGAGTCCAAGTGCTATGAGGAAAGGCTGAGGGGGTTGGGAATGTTTCATCTGAAGAAAAGGAAGTTGAGGGGAGACATGATTGCTCTCTTTAAGTATTTGAAGGGCAGTTGCTTAGAGGAGGGTAGGGAGCTGTTCCTGTTGGCAGCAGAGGAAAGGACTCACAATAATGGGTTTAAATTGCAGGCAGAAAGGTACCAGCTGGATATTAGGATTTTTTGTTGGCTTTTTACAGTAGGAGTTGTTCAACAGTGGAATCAGCTACCTAGGGAGGTGGTGAGCTCCCCCTCACTGGCAGTCTCTAAGCAGACACTTGTCAAACACTTATCAGGGATGCTCTAGGCTGATCCTTCATTAAACTGGGGGTTGGACTAGATGACCTGTATGGCCCCTTCCAACTCTATGATTCTATAATTCCTAAAGGCTTAGCAGTTCTCTGGTGGTGATTAATCTCTGCATAGGAAGAGAATGTTCTCTAGACAATATGTTTACTATGGGAAATCTGGTCTAAAGGCCCATTTTAGAGCATTCTTTTGATGACTTGTAAATAGATGACTTGATTGCTTGATGCTTATCAATAAAAAAAAACTTTTTCATGTTAGCCATCGCTCACCTCTGCATCCATCTTCCTGGTTACTTAAATTATTTTAATTTTTGTGCTAGCCTGGCCATGATTAAATCGCAGGTCATAATTTAAAAGCAAATGAGCTTGGGTATTAGCTTCTGTACATTTTCCCAAGCATGCTGTGCAATGTTAATCTTCTTTATTATCTCTAGTTCCTTTCCCTTTACTTTTGGGCAATATTTAGGCCATTGCATGGAAGCAAATCTTGCAATGTGATTATCTCTGTATTGAAATGTTGTCTATTGTACTAGCTTGTTTGATGTTTCCCCCCTCTCCGCTTGTACCTTTATATTTATGATAGCTTTGGGGTAAAAAAAATAATCATTATATGTCATCCATATTATTTCTTTTTAATCTCTTGAAGATTAAGTAAGTTTATTTAAAACCCCTTTTGATACTGTCTTCACAAGCTCAGCTGTTTTGTAAAAATAAACCTCTGGAAATAATGAATTGGAGAGATGCAATTTCCGATAAGGCCATTTACATACAACTCCTGTGAGGCTAGCTAACAAAATACACTGGAGATATGTAAGAAGTTGACACACATACCAGATGAATAAGGGGAAAAAATATTGTAATTGCACATTGTTTTGAAGCCCTTAAAATACGTAGTCAGCAAAAGAGCAATTCAGTTAATGAACTATATTCTTCAGGGAATGTATGACTCTTGGGACTGGAAATGGGATAGGGAACACTCTTCTTCCTGAGGGCACCTGTGTACAGCTGAACAAAGATGGGTCATGTGGTGGCTGATATTTGCCATTATGTGCAAACTGCCTCCTGTCTTTAATAGAGTTTGCTGAAGTCACACCAGTCACTGCCTTCCATTTTGAAAGCCCTTGTTTATTCATTTTATTTCCTCTCAGAAGGCAACTTTTTCCTCTTGTGTGCTGAAGTGCATAGCTCCATATTAACAAATACATAAAGAGAGGTCTGATCAAGAATGTATTGTATGGCACAGGCACAATGTATCCCCTCTGATGTTTTCCAAATTGTTTTCCCTTTTTTTCTGTTCTGTACCCCATATATCAATTTTTAAAAAAGAGAACTTGAATCCCTCCCTACTCCAGTAAAGCAATTCGCTCTGTCAGAAAGCTACCCCCACACATCTACTTTAGACTAGATATAGCACTATTCTCCAATGTAGACTCATTGCTTAATGGCAGTTGTGGAACACTTTCTCAAGAGAGTGTCAAAAGTGAGCCATTATGAAGTGGCTATTAGAGCATTCCAGCATCGCAGCCCTGTTTCTTCCATTTAGCTAATGTCTCTGGAGGCAACCCTACTTCCATCTATGTCCATCTCAGCCAAACCTAACTCACCGGGTTGTTGTGAGGAGAGAAGAAAAATGTAAGCTTTTTTGGGTCCCCACTAGGTGAAAAGACAGGGTATAAATGAAGTAAGTAAATACTTTCTTCTTACTAGCTTAGGATCAATAAAATCTGTAAACCCAGAAGCAGTGAAGAGGGCCATTATGGATTCCACACTGAAAACTAAAACCCCAGTTTTCTACTTTGAATGGGGTCATTATTGTTTGGCCTTAGCATCTCAAACGGGAGGTTAAACCATGTCAAAGGGAGTTCCGCTATTTAGGCAGCATTAAAAGTCAAATGTGTATCTTGTTTCTCTCTGGCCATTCCTCCAGTTTGGCAGGGCTATAAATTTAGTGTCCTTGCAGCCCCTTGCTTGAGGAACCTGGTTTATCACTCTTGGAGCTAAGATGTTGGCGAAAACCAGCTGACTTGCTGCTCCATTTCTATAGATCCTCTTTACTAAATTGATTAGAGTCTGTTAACTGGGCAAGCAGGAAGTACCTCCACCTCCCCTCAGCACCCACCTAAATCATCCAGGCTGTGCAGTTAAATCAGCAATGCAGTTGGCCAGGTGATACAAGGAAGCAGACACTTAAACTATTGGCGTTACAACTTCTTAATGTGATCTCATTTTCATTTAAACATTTTATACTCATTATACTGTAAAAAAAGAAGAAGAAGAATTTCCCACACTTCACATGAAAGGCCATTTATGCATGGGAGGTTTTGCCTTGGATTTGCTGCTCTCTAAAGGTAAAAAGGTAAAGGTTCCCTGTGCAAGCACCTGGTCATTCCTGACCCATGGGGTGACGTCATATCCCGACATTTCCATGGCAGACTTTGCGGGGTGGTTTGCCAGTGCCTTCCCCAGTCATCTTCCCTTTACTCCCAGCAAGCTGGGTACTCATTTCACCGACCTCGGAAAGATGGAAGGCTGAGTCAACCTTGAGCCGGCTACCTGAAACCGACTCTCTAGATGTACATTTTTCCCATCCAAATTCTCAAAACTCAACAATACGCCCCCCCCCCCCATGCATAAAGACATAGGCTTGGGTCCACTAGGGCATTTCTGTGGACTGAAGGATATTGGCTAGAAAAATATGACTTTCTCTCCTTCCCATTCCCAATGCAACTCAGAGGTCCACACAAAATGCTGTTCCTGGGTGTCCCCTGTTCCACAAGAGCAGCATTTGGGCTGCAGTGAAAGTCATTCTCTGTGGGTGGAAATACTTCCATCTGTAGACACACTCCAGTTCATCCAAGCCTTAGCTATTACCAAATTATTTTTTTTCTAGAACTTTATCCTCTTCAAGTATCATGAGCTGGAAGTATTTCCCTGACCCACTCAGGAATATCAGGCTTTTATGAATACAAGAGAGCTGGCTTCACTTCTGGATGTCAGGAGGCTTCCCACTCCCAGTCAGGGGAACATTCCAATATCCTACATCCTTGAAATATAGGCTTGTTGGGCTTAGGATACATTCTGTTGACAAATGTTTGCTCTTGTTAGCCAGTTATATTGCATAGTGTAAGAGGAAGGCTAGACGATAAACCTTGCCTTCTCATGGAAAAACTGCTTCATTTTTGGCTACAGAAGAAGCAAGATAGTTTTAAATATTCCACTCTGTTAAAAACATAGAAATAGAAAGCTCAGCAGGGAGTAAGGTAGGCCAGAATCTTTCTTCTAGATGTGCTAGTTTTTTTTGGTCGCAGGGAAGTGATTATGCTGAGGAGTATTAAAAATGGCATACCTCCTAGTGATTGGAGAAACTGACGGAGTGTATTCAACTGTGTAAGCTAACCTGTCTGTTACACAGCCAAAAGTCCAAAAAGTTTGAAAAATGGAATGTTTTTCTGTCCAGAAGGAGCAGTTAGTTCGAACTTGTATATTTTGATGTCTACGTATTTAATGATTTGTGTTTTAGATCCTTGGTTTTTATGTGGTTTGTTTTAATAAAATTTATAAAAGAACAAAAGAAAAATGGCATCCCTCCTAGGCAGTCCAAACTGGAAGACAGGGGTACTAGAACACCAATTTTGTTTGGTTCATTTTCTACTTGCCCTTCATGATTAGGGAGCTGATTTTTGTTGATGTTGTTGAGCAGTTTGGCTGTTCGTGAGCATCTCAGGCTTGTTTGGTGGGTTACTTCTCATGTACTCAGACAGTGGGCACAGTGCAATTGGTTGCATTTCACACATGCATGGTATCACACAGCCTGATGGCAGTCCCAGTTGCCCGCCCCAACACGCAGACCTGTCCTTGCCCCCTCAGCAGCCAATCGTTTAAATAAAGAGTGAGCAAACCAGTAAGTCAGCCAGTGATTATAAATAAACTTTGTTTTTTTAAAAAAATGTGTTTGTCTGAATACATGTTATTTCCTTGATTTCCCAGTCTCGTGGGACTGTTAGTTCCTTCCCTGCGTTATTTAAATAAATGACCTGACCATTCATGACCCAGGGGAAGAGATAATTTTGCCTGCTGCATCAGTTCAAAAGCAGCCATGAGGTGAAAGGATTGAAACGCCACACCATGTTTACAGGGCAGCTGCAAAGCTGTTCGGCAGCTGCCGGAGCAGGATGGGGATGAGGCAATCCGCAGCTCAGCTGGCATGAGATTGCAGCTCTCAAAAATGGTATGGCAATCAGCTGAACATGTTCACTGCGAAGTTTGCAGCACCTGTAGTGATACCACCTAGTCTCTTCTACCATTTCAGAATTCTACCCCCTCATTCTCTTACGTATGTAGACCAGGTGTCAATCTGTGGCCTGGATAGCAGATTCCTTGGGGGGGGGGGCCTATGTAGACTCAAAGTGTGAGAATGGTTTGTCTGTTCTTCAGCATTGTTGGGAAATAATGAGGGGCAAATAAGATGATGATCAAGGGGTGTGGGTGGGGTATATGCTGTGAGATGTGTGTGTCTGCATATTGTGTGTATGTGTGTATGAGAGAGAGACACACACAGAGAGAGAAATGATGGGGAGAGAAACTGTGGAGCAGAATGTTAATATCATGCTGCAAATGATAGGATGTTTTGGAGGTCATTAATTCATAGAGTCGCCATAAATCGGAAGCCACTTGATGGCATTTAACACACCCAGTCACTTTCCTCCCCTGGATTACACCCCACTTATTTTTCTCCCCTCAAGGCTGTTATTGCTCATGGACCTCTCATGGCACTCAGATGTTCCCATCAAGCCAGCATAAAACTGCCGACTATCACGTGACATTCACCCTCCAGTGAGAAACCAAAGCCAGGGCTCCTTGACTTATTGGCGCTGTCACCCCTTGTAAAGCAGTAAATTGTTCCTGAGACAAGTTGATAAGGAAGCACACCTAAAACAGAAGAAGCAACCAAGCGAAAAGGTTCGGCATTTGGGTCTACATTCTAAGAAGGCATCGCTTTCTAAGAAGGCATCACTTTCTGCTTTAAAGGGGGGGGGGAATCTATTTTTTCCATGAGCCTACCTGACAGGAATGAACTTTTAATGACTTCTTAATAGTCAAAGTAAACATCTGAATCTGAGCACTATTGAAAGGTTATTCTGCCTCATTTAAATAGCAAATCATGGTCAGGAAAGAAAAATAATGGATTTTCCCTGACATATAAGAACCCCACTTGGATGAGATTGAAGCTTGTATAATGGGGCGCATAGATATTTTACATTGGTTTCTGTTGTCAGCTTGCTTCCAGACAGACACTTTTGTATTTTTTTGTTAGAGCGACGGTGAAAATTCAGCATTATCTGGCCCTGCCATTGGTAGGTTACAGATGCACCTCTTCTACTATCAATCAATCAATCTTTATTTTATGGTCATTTGACCAAAAAGAGAACACATCTATTAAATTTGTAATAAAACATTATCAGTCAATCAAAAAGGCCACAAAATAAAATATATCAATAAAATCCCATATCTAAAAAGGTAAGCAAGCTAGCTTCTAAAATGTTTATCTATCAAATTATACCTATTTGTACATTACATCCTTTCGGGCCTTATATATACCAGCACAAAATTTGGCCACACATCTCGAAGTGTGTGTGTTACTATCTTCCAGTAGTCATTGGATACAGATTTACAGATTTGGAGACACATCTCGGTACTTGTAAAATAGTGCATAAGAATTTTGACTGCACTTTTTCCAAGACCTTCAGGCCTGGGCCCACAAACCCCAAGTATGTACCATACAGTAGTTGTGCCAAAACCTTTGTCTGATATAACTTTAGGACAGCCGGGATATATTGACCTCCTTTGGAATGGAAATTTTTTATTATGGCGTGGGCTGAGCTCTCAGCACGATCAGCAACGTAGTTATAATGGGCCAGGTTTGATCCTGAGGCCTGTATTAGCACTCCCAGGTATTTAAAGGAGTTTACCACCTCTTCTACTACTCCTGGCAATGCATGCTCAGTACATAGTTAAAGTTTGCTCTGGAATATTTCGCCTACTGATTTCTTCTTACCATGAGCATTCCTTGTTCTGGTGAATGCTCAGGCACTTCTACAAAAAATGTATTGATTTATTCAAAAGTTTATATTGTGCATTTGTCCCCAATGGGGACCTAAAGCAGCTTACAACTTTATTCTCCCCTCCTCCAGTTTACCCTCACAAGAACAGCCCTATGAGGTAGGTTAGGGTGAGAGAGTCAGAGAGAGAATGTGGTCCAAGGTCACCCAGTGAGCATCCATGGCAGAGTAGGTTTGTAAACCTGGGCCTCCCAGCTAGGGTTGCCAACTTCCAGGTAGGGCTGTTGAAAATAAAAAAATTCGGTATAGTTCGGATTCGGTACACGCCGAAGTCCGAACTCCCCCGATTCGGATCCGTTAAATTCGGCGAGAAATTAAAGTTCGGCAAAATATTCGGCCGAATATTGCCATTTAAATTTTAAACAATCACTCTTGGCCTCCCGCGGCTGCGGGGGGGGGGGGGGGTAGAGCTGGACGCTCAAAACTTTCATCATTGCTTCTTGTGACCCTTATTGAAAGGACCGCCAATTTTGCTGACGATGGGGTCCTAGGGAGGCAAAGCAACCACCCGGACAACTCAAAGACCACAAGACAACCAAAAGCCAAAAGCGCTGGATGAACTCAAGTGGCACCCAAGCACAGGGGGGTGGGGGGTGGGATGGGAACGCAGGAGCCCCGGCAGCGAGAGGGTCCTCCTCGCACCTCCGCACGGAGACCGCTCGCCCTTCTCAAGCCATCCTGGGGGGGGAGGCTAGGCCGGACCGTGGAACCCCAAGCAAAGCAACCACCCGCACAACTCAAAGACCACAAGACAACCAAAAGCCAAAAGCGCTGGATGAACTCAAGTGGCACCCAAGCACCGGGGGGTGGGGGGTGGGATGGGAACGCGGGAGCCCCGGCGGCGAGAGGGTCCTCCTCGCACCTCCGCACGGAGACCGCTCGCCCTTCTCAAGCCAACCTGGGGGGGGGGGAGGCTAGGCCAGACCGTGGAACCCCAAGCAAAGCAACCACCCGCACAACACAAACACCACAAAACACCCTCAAACCAGTTCCAACTGATGAACTCGGGTGGATCTCTCAACCGCACCAATTCTGCTGGCTGGATCTCTCGCCACCAAAATGGAAGACAGTGGGGAAGGGAGGGATGGGCGGGCGTTTTAAACTTTCTCTTAGCCAGTTCAAAACTTCAAATCAATGCTCTGATTGGCCATGAGAAGAATCTGCTGGGCTACCATTGGCCGCGGGAGAAAGCAGATTGCCAACGGGCGGATCAGCTCCTGCGCATGCGTCTCCGCCGAACCACCAAATTCGCCGAATTTACTTGCCGAACTCACCGAACATGAAGAGTTTGGCCTCCCGGATTTCTCCCATTTTGGAGTTCGGATCCTTCCGAACAGAAAAGCGCCAAATCGAGGAAAATTCGGTTGATTTTCAGTTCGGGCCGAACCGAATCGACAGCCCTACTTCCAGGTAATAACTGGAGAACTCCTGCTATTACAACTGCTCTCCAGCCAATAGAGATGCTTTCACCTGGAGAAAATGGCCACATTGGCAATTGGATTCTATGGCATTTAAATCGCTCCCCTCCACAAACCCTGCCCTCCTCAGGCTTTGCCCCAAAAACCTCCCTCTGGTTTTGAAGAGGGACCTGGAAACCTACTCCCAGCTCCTAGCCAACACTTGAACCACTACACCACACTGGCTTTCAAATATTCCACACTGGCTCTCAGAAATAAAGCACGTAGTGCATGACACAGCCAACTGAATTGAAGCCTGTTTTAATAGTGGAAAAGTGGGATGTAAATGCCCTACTTGCACACATAAATAAATGAGCTGTTAAAGAGGACGCAGAGTGGCTTACATCACAAAGTTCAAAATGAAATAAAATCATAATATTCAAAGGAATATATTTAGCCTGTAGAAAGCACTCTAGAATATTCAGAGTGCTTCCCATATAGTAGATGAGCAATCCTGAACACAACTTGGTAAAGTAGGTTGGTATTTCCCCCTTCATATTTATTTATTTTTACTTATTTCATATTTTTCTCCTCAATGTCCCCCTCATCCATTTTATCCTCAAAACAACAATCCTGTAAAGTAGGTAAGGAGGGTACCAGACAGCTGTGCAGTCATGTGCTGTCTGGTCAATCAACAGAGTGATGTGAAGGCTCCCGCATCCTTTTGGGATCAGCCAACGTTGCCCCACTCACCCTCTGTTTATGTTTCTATGTGGGATTAACTAGTTGGTTGGCCTGAGCAAGGATTTTTCAAACACACTCTGATTTGGCATAAGAAATACCTTTTTTTTTTTGCCTGCTTCCTATTGTAAGGGGACGGAGGCCTTATTAAATAGGCCTGGGTAGAGTAGATGGGTAAAACCCAAACAAATGTAGTTGGATTAGTGTGGGCTGGGTGTTAATTAAATTGGCAAATACACTAAGGTGATTTAGGCTTGAAGAGACAACCAAACCTGACACTTGGAGCTGACTGAAGGGGAAGGGAATTTCTCAGCACTGGAGATCAGTGCCTGAACCCTCATGCTCACAAGCATAGGGGAATGGTCATGTTGGTCAGCATCTCTCAGCACAGTTTATCAATTTAATCTTGTAACCAGGGTGGGTCCTCCCAAATACTGATAAACCCATTGGGTAGCCTCCAAGGGAACCTGCAGTGAAGGGGTAGTAAAGAATTTACCAGCTGCAGTTAGTTCAGCTGTTAAAATAAATAAACTTTAGTTCAATTCATCTGTGTCTTCCTTTCTGAAAAGTGGGGCTGAATATCTCCAGGAGTTGTGCTCCTGATCATTCAGCCTAGGGTGGTTTAATACTTCCAATCTGCACTCATAGCAGCCTGAGTCATACTGACCGATTTCCAATTTATCTCAGAGCACTGGGTGAGGCCTTTGAAAAACATGTTCATTACTAATCAGCCATTTGCTATTTTCAAGTCATCCAGGAAGACAAGTTTGGTCACAATATGACTGCCATTTAGAGAACTTCTTGTTTCTGAGCAGTTTCGGTGTCAATAGAAGGAACCTACATGGCAATAGAACACATTTATTTGCCTGACTTCATGGCTACTTCTAACATTAAAAAAAAACAAAAAAAACAGAGATCCTGATCACAGATCTCTTGTGTCATACCTTATTTTTTTTGTGTGTGTATTAAGTGCCGTCAAGTCGCTTCCGACTCATGGCAACCCTATGAATCAATGTCCTCCAAAATGTCCTATCTTTGACAGCCTTGCTCAGGTCTTGCAAATTGAGGGCTGTGGTTTCCTTTATTGAATCAATCCATCTCTTGTTGGGTCTTCTTCTTTTCCTGCTGCCCTCAACTTTTCCTAGCATGACTATCTTTTCCAGTGACTCTTGTCTTCTCATAATGTGACCAAAATATGACATAATGTGACCAAAATAGTCATTTTAGCTTCTAGGGTCAGTTCAGGCTTGATTTGATCTATAACCCACTGATTTGTTGTTGTTTTTTGGCAGTCCAGAGTTAGGAATCTAATTTCTTCCTATCAGCTTTCTTCACTGTCCAGCTTTCACATCCATACACAGCAATAAGGAATACGATGGCATGAATTAACCTAATCTTGGTGGCCAGGGACACCTTATTTTACCTAGCATAAATTCTCTAGATTTGATACTGCATATAAATGTTTGTTTTCCCTTCATGGAAGAATAATTAGCAGATTCTTCTACATCTGTGACTGCAAGTGACTAGGTGCCAAGTATGTTAAATAGCACCTGTCTTGGAAGACGACAAAAAGGCATATCCAATGAGCCATCAGCTTTGGGTTTGGTGCCATAGAGATCAGTTGGCAGCTTGGAAATGTCTCAGATATCACCACATGCATCTAGTGAAACCTTGACTAGTCCCACACTGCTTCTGGTCAGCTGGGTGGGCCAACGGGTTCAAGGAATGTCAGAAGTATGGCAATTCAACTTGCTGAAATAAGCAAAGTGGGTTAGCATTCAGGAGCAAACGACATGAGAGGCTGCTGGAAGTTCTGTGAAATGAGCTCAAAAACATTTATTTCCTTTTAGAAGGATTTATTTCCTTTTAGAGATGGGGTGTGTGTTTGTGTGTGTGTGTGTGGGGGGGGGGGGTAAACCTTCCTCCCCATGCCAGTTTCCCAGCCTGAAATGGATTTCTAGAGCTACTATTTGCTCCATTGGGCAAGCACACTGAGGTATCCTTATCCATACTTGTCCTTAACAGAATTTGCACATTTGTCCCAACAAAACAGATGAGTCCTAGGGGTCAAAAAAATGGTGTCTGAGGGGAACTGAATGCTTAAACCTCTCTCCTCCCATAGCATGGTCCCAGCCCAAATCAGGGCACTGCCACCTGTTTTAAAACAACCCTTTAAGAGCTTAATGGTGCAGAGCAGTAAGCTGCAGTACTGCAGACAAAGCTCTGTTCACCACCTGAGCTCGATCCTGATGGAAATTGGTTTCAGGTAGCCAGCTCAAGGCTGACTCAGCCTTCCATCCTTCTGAGGTCGGCGAAATGAGTACCCAGATTTCTTGGGGTAAAGTGTAGATGACTGGGGAAGGCAATGGCAAACCACCCAGTAAATATAGTCTGCCTAGTAATTGTCGTGATGTGACATTTACTATGGGTCAGTAATGACCAGGTGCTTGCACAGGGGGACTACCTTTACCTTTTAAAGAGCTTATCCATGGAACTCCCAACATATGGTATAGTGGTGGCAGCTGGGCTTTGGATGTCAAAAAACCTAGATTCGATCCCTGGTATTTTCATTTAACAGTCTCAGGAGGCAGAGATGGGAGAAATGTCGGAGAGCCATTGGGAGTCCAAAAAGGTAGCACCAAAATAAATGGACCATTGGCCTAATTCTCTGTAAGACTTCTACTGCTTCTTTTAATAGTTCATAGAAAACCTCTGAATCATTCTATCTGGATGTGCAAAAGTAGTCAACTGTCTGACAGTCTATGTCTGATTCCTGCTTTTCCATTTCCAGGGGTCTGCTGCAAAAAAAACCCCCAACAACTCAGATACGTGGTATTAAGGGGTGCCCATCTAGCCTCTTCTACTGCTCCAGAGTCAGTGTGAATCACCATCCGCACTGAGAAGCTGCCTAATAACTAGCAGCAGCAACAAAAAAGCATCAGCCTTTGTAATTGGTTCGAAACAGTATCCTGAGTAGACAGGGATTAAAAGCACTGAAGTGTAACCAGTCACAGAGCCCAAAGTAACAAGCATCCAGCATCACATTAGCAACCAAGACAACATTAATTATTTAACCACCACATTCAGGATAATTGTGTACCTAAAGTACAAAAGCTAATTGTAATTTTCACAGAAGAACCCCCAGTTGTCAGCAGTCATGAAAACCGTCAAAGTGCCAGAAAAGAAGAATATCTATATCTATTTTTCTCCTCTCTCTGAAATGCTAAACTTTCGTATCTGTATTCACATTTGCAGATAACAAAAATGGAAAGTGTTCATTTTCCGTATTTGTTGCTGTTGTGTGATTCAATAAAGGAAGGTGAGCTATTTCATTACCAACCAATTTATGTAGTGTGACAGGCTGACACAGCTTGGTTTGCCATCTGTGAAAGACAAAAAGCAAGCTACTTCGTAATTTGCAAGTCAAAAGCGAAATAGAAAATTCCACGCACAATCATCTCCTGCATTACCAGGTACCCATACCTATGCCAGTCACAAAGCTGGCCTATTCCCTATCTTATATTAGGGGGGAAACTTTATTGTCACTGTGAGCCAAACTACAAGTTAAATTGCAGGTATGTGCATATTTTCTCTCAAACACTTTCTTTTTTTAAAAAAACGTGTGTGGCTTCATTTGTTGCAAAAAGCCAACCCAACTGGCCAGATTAGAGAATATGCACCCACATTGCCCTGGCACCCCCTCTCTAAATGATGACGCAAAGCAACAGAATGCGTGTTCAGCTAGTTCCAGAGGGTTGTCATGTTGTTCTGCAGTAGAACAGTTAGATTCCAGTGCAGTAGCAACTTAGGGACCAATAACCTTTTGGGAGTGTAAGCTTTTGAGGGTCAAAGCACCCTTCATCAGATACAAGTTGGAATGGAGATCTTTGAGTCCTTATATCCCAGTCAGAAGGTGGAAAGGGTGCTACTAAGATGGAACTCATGATGCAGAGGCACAATGTGCATAGTCATTAGCTTGGTTAGAGCAGAGGAGAAATGCAGAGGGGCAGAAAATTAGCATCTGTACTGAGATAAGAATTCGATGTCCCTATTCAGCCCTGGGGGGGAGGGGGTCAATTGTTCTGAACTTGTGAATGAACTCCAGTTCAGACATCTTGCGCTGTAATCTTCCTTTGAAGCTTTGAAGCATACAAAGACAATAATGCTCACCAAATGGAAGGCTTCAGCCACAGGACAGGAGGCACTGACACACAGAGGCTCCCTTTCTCTCAGCCACAGCAAAAATGCTGAAGGGGAAAGGGGGCAACTCAGTAAAACAGCCCGCAGCCCTCTCCTAATTGGCTGACCAGTTTTCTGTGAACCCATTGTGTCCTGTGCTTCGTTTATATTTAAACATCCTCTGCTGTGAATGTCTCTTCTCTGAGACCAGCTGAAGACTGGTGTGACATAGTGGTTAAAGTGCTGGACTACTACCTGGGATGACCGTGTTTGAATCTAGGGTTGCCAGGTACCTCCTGGCAACCAGGGGGTGAGGGGACTTAGGGGAGTACACTTACTCTGATGTCTCCAGCATCTGAAAAGCAGTGATGTCATTTCCGGTATGTACTGAAAGTGATATAATTGTCTTGGCCACAACCGCGGGGATGCTCTGGTATTTGGGCAAAATTCTATGGTAGAAGCCGTTTTTACACAGAGCTTTGCCCAATTACACAGTGTTTTTGCCCCTGCAATCGTTAGCAATGTGATGATGTCACTTCTGGTCCACATTGGAAATTACATCACCAGTTTCAGACACCAAAGCCCTTGGAGTAAGTTTACTGCCCTAACAGCGCATTCCTTTTTTTTTTTTTTTTTTTGCATTGGAGGTCATTTTACATCTTCATACCTTTATAATTACAATTTACACTTTCCTTCTTCCAATACAAATTTTCCCCTTTCCCTCCCTTTCCCTCCCCCCATGGACCAATCCATAATATCATATTTTCATATTTTCAGCCATGAGCATAGCCTTTTTAATTTTAGTAAAGTCTCTTCGTTGGCTTCTCCTCTTTTCACCCAATTAATGTATGAGTTCCACTTAGTCTTCAGTTCCATTTCTTCTGTTTCTCCCATCGTCTGTTGTTTTAAGTATCCCAATACATCTGTTTGCACATATTCAAACACATAATTATTCCACCTGTCCATAGTCCACTTTGTTTTATCTTTCCATCCAAAAGCTATAACTGCGTGAGCCGCTAATATCATTGCTTTAAACATCTCTTGTTCACTCTTTTCTACCTTCTCACAACCCATTATTCCCATAAACATCAGGTCTACAGTTACTTGAAGTCTAATCTTAAACGATTCCTGAGCAAAGGTCGCAGTGGCATCCCGGGAGGCATACCCAGGGCCTCACAACCTCCCGGGAAGCATTCCCAGGGTGTCATGGAGCCGGCGGGTGGGGGGGGGCGCCATTACGGCTCAGGAGCTACCCCTTTTTTTCAGGCCGAGATACGCCACCTTTTAGGTTGCACAGATTTTTGGCACCGGGCCTGGCCGAAACCTCCTTAGGAGGCAGCATCGCTGCGTTGCCTCCTAAGCCCAGCACAGGCATTCCGGGTCAGGAATGTGCTGTAAGATCCCCTGCTGGCTGACAGAACAGTGCCAGGGGCAGGGCATTAAATAAGCGATCCCCTGCTAGTAGCTGGCAACCTCATTTGAATCCCTTGCTCGGCCATGGAAGCCTACTAGGTGACTTTGTGCCCACCACAATCTCTCAGCCTAACATACTTCGCAAGGTTTTTGTTGTGAGGATTATGTGAAGGCGGGAAGAAGGGTGTGACAAGCTACTTGGGGTCCCTGATCAGGGAGAAAAGCATAGTAAAAATAAAAATAAATGTTTGTTTACTGGTCTTACTTGAAGAAGAAACCCGAGGAGCTGGATCCAAAGGTGTTATTGCACTAGTATAACAGCACTTACTCTAGCGGAATGGCACTTCCATTGCCAGTGGTGGAGGTCAATGTTACTGATTCTTCCCACCCACTGTAGACCACCACCCCTTTCACACTGTTCATGAGAGTCTCCTGATCTTCAGGAGAACTTTGGGGGGCTCTGTTGGTTGTAGCAGGAAGAGATTAAGCAGAAAGCTTTGTTCTGCTTGCTGTAATTTGAATACAGTCCCAGATTTGTTAGTCTTAACTGTTGCTGATGCTGTTACCAGCACCACTAATGTAGCAAAACTAGAAAACAGGCTCTGGCTTAGTCAGTTCAGATATGAAAGTCAGAGGAAATTTAGTTAGAACAGGTACCTTTCTGAGGTTAGTGAACAGTGTGTGCTGACCTCGGATTCTGATGACTCATGTCCTATAAACACATCTTTAGTGTTTTTGAGGGCACCTTTGAATATGCAAGAGATGGAGAGAACAGTGATAGATGAAAGATCAGTCTCACAAAAACCGGTGTTGTGTTGTGGTTATGAGTGGTGGACTCTAATCTGGAGAATCGGGTTTGATTCCCCGCTCCTCCACATGACACCTGCTGGGTGACCTTGAGCCAGTCACAGTTCTCTCAAACCTCTCTCAATTCTACCTACCTCACAGGGTGCCTGTTGTGGGGAAAGGAAGAGAATATGATTGTAAGCTGCTTTGAGACTCCTTAAGAAAGATAAAAGCAGGGTATAAAAACCTACTAAAATAAAAAAAAGTAATGGGGATGACAGAAAAGATTTCCCGATGACAGTGGAAGAACAGATAACATGAGGTTAGGGTGTCCCAGGCAGGTCTTTGCTAAAGTTGTTTCTCTTGGGGGAAGACTTGAAGAGGAGCCTTCATAAGTAGAAAGGGGGAAGCTGTTTTAAATATGACCAGTCGCAAGACATAAATTGGAATGGGAGTATTCTTAGATTCTAACTGCAGCCAAATGAATTTGACAAAACACTCAGGCAGCTATGCCACTTTCAAATCTGAATGTAGAAATCCACATCTTTTTGTACATGTTTCATTCCGTTCTCCCAGGTTGTCAATGTTTCTACACCTTTTGAAACACCAGTTTTTCCAATACTCATCGTGCATATATATATTCAGCTAAGATATTTACTAGGGCCCCCTCTATTAAGTATATATGGCAACTGCTAGCTTAAATCAGTTCAATTGGTAGGTTAAATTGAGTGGAACATCAATTAAAGTTTTACTCCATAAACTGCTGTGATAAATGTTTAAACCTTGAGACTGAAGGACACACATGCAGCCAATCCTATGCATGCTTACACTGAAGTAAGTCCTATTAAGTTATATGGAACTTATTCACAAGGAAGTGTACATAGGATAGCACCTTTATATATAAACCGTGTAGACTTTGCTTTGTTACTGCAATAGCAAATGTATACTTCCCAAATCTCTACTTGTTGTCAGTGAAGAGAATTTAACTTTGACTGTCCCTCTTTTCTGGATCTGTTTCTTGGCTGTTCTATGTATATATCCCTATGGCTCTAATTAAATAGGTTGTAATGGCAGCTGATAAACTTTCCCTGTCAACAGCACACAACAACATACCCTTAAGCAAGCTGAAAAATACTTTGAATTTAAAAGATGAAAAATACCAACCATATTGCAATAGAGGCTGCAAATGAAATCCTGTCTGCAGTTATTTTGTAGTCAACCTTGCTGGAAAAAAGTGGGACTTTGGAGTAAACACGCAAAGGATCAGTCTGATAGTCTTTCTTTTAAATTTTAGCAAACATGTGCCTATAAAAGTATTTCTGCAGATGGGCCACAATGGTTAGTTGTAACTGATTTCCAGATAGGGTTGCCAATTCTGGGTTAGGAAATTCCTGGAGATTTTGGGGTGGAGCCTGGGGAGGGGAGGTTTTGGGGAGGGGAGGGACCCCAGCGGGGTATAATGTCATGGACTCTATGACATTAAAAGATACTTTTGAAAAAGGATACACAATTACACTGTACAACGGATTATCTCTCTATATATATAATTGTGATAACACATACAAGAACTTTGCTGTCTTCACACTGCAAAATAAGTGACAAAGAGGAAAACTTGGGGAAACATCTTACGTATTTAATCTTACAACATCATGACTTGCATCCTGCACAGCGCAAATGAAACCGTGCTACATAAACGGCAACTTCCCCACCTCCTATTCATGCTGCAGTTTTCTAGGAATCCCCAAATTGTACTCCCATGGGTCAATGGACCATTTGTGTGAAAATGGGGGGGGGGAGGGTGCTACACTGAGAGGGGGAATCAGTCCAAGGACTGACCCTGCTTAGCTTCGAAGATCTGATGAGATCAGGCTATACTATGCCACCGCCACCCTCCTTCCCTCACCAGCCTTCCTACCTGCCATTATCCTTTTCCTAAAATTTACCTTTGCAGTGAAGGACTCATTTTTAAGGCTTATATAGAACATCTATTAAAGCCAAGAACATGGGGTATGTTCATTACAATGTCTCCCAGGTCAGTTCATTAAGTCAAGAGTCATTGGAACCTGATTCTCATGCTCATGAATGTCCACTGCCTTAAACATGAAGCAGCAAAGGAGTATTAAAGATGTAAAGATAAGTCTTCTGCCTCTGCTGCATAACTTTCCTCTGCTGCATAACTTTCCTGCTTTCCTCTGCTGCTGCTGCCACCACCCTTCATAAGGGTAGGTCCTAAGAAAGTGGGGAACTGGGGATGTACTTTGTGTCTATTAAGAAGCTTAGTCCCATTAGCTGATCAGCAAGTGCAGATAAACGAGTGCAAGGAAATAGCATGTGGGAGGATTCAGTTTCCGGGATGCTGATAAAAAAGATACTATTGATTAATTGATAAATTTTAAACGTATCTTATTTGAAACTAAGCAGTGAAAGTGGTGTTCCACCTCTGGAAGTGATCTGGAAGCACGGAGCCAGATGCTCCAATTCCTTTTTGTATCTCTTGCCACAGATGCCATGGAAGATAGGTATTGCCATGTTTGTACGCAGCGTCTATTTTGATAGCCGTGCACCTATGCTGAATTCTCCTAGGTAGGCATTGCCGAGGAAACTGCAGATGGGGCCATGACAGTAAGGTAGAGACTGTGAAAGTCAGTGGTCAGGGTGGCAATGCCTGGGAATGGATCCCTGTCTTCGTTGCCTTTGTATTTTATATCCAAATAAAAACAGAAAGAGCGGGTCTCATGAACAGCCTTAAAATATATGGGAATTAATATTGGATTCTGCTTATTAAAAGCACACGTGGAACGTTGATGATAATTACCTCACTGTATGAGGTCTAGTTTACTAAGAAGCCGAGCATGAGGACATAATTTCAATGCAGTCTATTCAAGAAATCCCGTCTAGGAGAAATTCTCTACAGGCTATCAAAGCAAATTCACTCTAAGATAGTTTCACTATGTCAATAGATGTTGCACAAGGGCTGCCTGTTGTTTCACAAACAATGAATCTTCTCAAGCCAATAAATAATGTAAAGAATTTTTCTCCAGTGAGGATTTTTAAGGAAATTCTGCTGGCTGCAGGCTACCTGCCCAGCATGTCCCATTGTTTACAATGGCAAGTACAAATGTATATTTGGATTTTATTCCTCTGGAAAAACAGCTTTCTCTGGCTCCTGCCACACACTTGTGTGTTTCAACTTTATCTTTTGGAATAGCTTTATATGCATACCATTCAAGCAACATGACAGCATGAGGGATCACGTCATTTCAGAGGGACACAGCTCGGGCTGGACTGAGCGGGTATAATGTCTCCCTGGAACAGTACTAACAAGGTTCCACAACAAAGCACACATACCACTTGGAAAGCACCTGCTGTTCAGGTAAGCACTCCAAGAACTCTCTAAAAATAAGGATGAAAAGGTATCATGACCTACTTAGCCCCTTGTTCCATGCTTGGATCTGGGGCTAAAGTCAGAGAGGAAAGTATAGAGCTGGGGGAGGGGCAGGGATGTCAAGAAATATTCTAAATGGTGATGGAGTGATTGGCCCCCTAGTTATAAGGGTTTGAATTGGGGCAATTCTGGTCCAATGTTGGGATACATTTCACTTCTCAACAAACAGGTTTACCAGGTCAACATACCTGAGCCTTGGATCTGTTTGACTCACTGCCATCCATCTTGACAAGCTAGTGAAAAGCCTTGTGGCTAGGGTTGCCAGCTCTGGGTTGGGAAATACCTGGAGATTTTGGGGGTGGAGCCTGAGGAGGGCAGGGTTTGGAGATGGGAGGGACTTCAATGCCATAGAGACCAATTGCCTAAGCAGCCATTTTCTCCAGGGGAACTGATCTTTGCCGCCTGGAGATCAGTTGTAATAGCAGGAGATCTCCAGCCACCACCTGGAGGCTGGCAGCCCTACTTGTGGCTGCATAGTAGTTGTTGTATTTCACTTTAATTTCCTTCTGCCTTGCAGACCAGTTGTGCAGTGGCACAGTAGATTAAATCGATTCTCCCCCACACGAACACAAACAAGTCTACTCATACTAGCTGCTGCTTTCCAAGGACTCTGCAGTGGTAGTCTCCCACTAGGCAGACCTCAGCAGTTGCCTACTGCATCAGAACAGGGAAGGATGCCAAAGAAGGCTCACTAGTGGTAAGCATTAGCCCCAGTGCCAGCCCCAGTTCATGCCAGCTGGATTACAGTGGGTCCACATGCACCCAAATGTTCAGTGGTGGCGCTGGTGGCCTGAGCTTGTTCACCCAGCCTATCTTCCTGCACTTCCTAAAGGAGGAAGAGCCAGCAGCTGCCAGCTTTGATGCCACCAGGTTCCACACCTTCATGGTGGCAGTGGTGTCTCCATGAGCACCTGGGCTGTGACTAGGGTTGCCAGGTGGGTGGTATTGGTGGGCAATCCACCCAGTTGCTGCAGAATGGCGGCCGCGGGAGTGCTTACATGATGACAGCACTTCCAGTTTTACTTCAGGAAGTACTGCATCACTGCAGCTGCTTTAACACTCAAACCCCCCAAATTAGGAGAACCTAATGAGTGAGATCTCAGATCCTGGCTCAAACAGACTCCATGCAAGATCTTTATTAAGGATTTTGCATGGAGTCTGTTTGAGCCAGGATCTGAGATCTCACCTAAAGCAAGAATGCCACCCACACCCCAAGTGCAGTTTCCCCAAACTACACGAGATGCTCGGAGCCTAGATGTGGGTCAATCTATCCAGCATTTTAAAGGTATATTGCAGCTGCAAGGTATCTTGATTTGGTTTGAGGATGCAGAGTTGGGGAGAAGGGGCTTAGTTCTTCCCCTCATCACATTGATTTGCTTATCAAAATTGCCATCTGTTCACTGTTATAATGTGTGTGTGTGTGTTAAGTGCCGTCAAGTCGCTTCCGACTCATGGCGACCCTATGAATGAAAGTCCTCCAAAATGTCCTATCTTTGACAGCCTTGCTCAGTTCCTGCAAACTGAAGGTTGTGGCTTCCTTTATTGAGTCAATCCATCTCTTGTTGGGTCTTCCTCTTTTCCTGCTGCCCTCAACTTTTCCTAGCATGACTGTCTTTTCCAGTGGCTCTTGTCGTCTCATGATGTGACCAAAATACAGTAGCCTCAGTTTAGTCATTTTAGCTTCTAGGGTCAGTTCAGGCTTATATTATAGTATTATATTATTAGTATTATAACAGTGAACTAACAGTTCACTGTTATAATACCTGGACAGTAAAAAAAAAAAAAAGTCAGAGACCCTCTCTTGGACTACCATTGTTCTCCTTCCTAAGCTAACAGCAGTCTGGGGAGGGGTGGCTTTGATTATGAAAACTGTATGAGGGAAGGATTAAACTAGAGGTGATTGGGACCCCAGATTTTGATCTTGCTCTGACTCAAAAATCCTTTGTTGAATTTTGCTTCTCTCTTGCACAAACTGTACCAGTGATTATTTTTGCACCAATTCCTGTTGGCCTGTACCATTTTTTTTCTTGTAAAATGCAAGGATTTTCCATGTTATTTATGAATCAATAAGCCGGCATTGCATATTCTGACCTGAATCGCAGCCCCATGGTTGCAGTTCACATTAAAAAGTCACTGGGTAGATCCATTCACAGGTCTCCCACTGTCTCATCTAGTTTGGCCCTTTGAATGAACTTCTGTTTATTGAGTCACATTCACACATGAAGCTCCCTTATATTGAATTAGACACTTGCTCCATCAGAGACAGTAGTCTACTCAGACCGGCAGCAGCTCTCCAGGGTCTCAGGCGGAGGTCTTTCACATCGCCTACTTGCCTCGTCCCTTGAACTGGAGATGCCAGGGATTGAACCTGGGACCTTCTGCATGCCAAGCAGATGCTGTACCACTGAGCCACAGAGCAAGCCAAAGCTGATCAGGTCTAGTCAGAATCCCATTCAAGTCTACTTACTCTACTCAGTGGGCACTACTTCTTGAAAAAGTATCCCTAAGATTGCATTGTTGGGCCTCTATCTATTGCGGTTATAGGTATTATGGATTATCCACCTTCAGCCTTCCCTACCCATTGATTTAACTTTTAAAGAAAATAAAGCACTGTGGGTTTGAGTTCAGTCAACAGCAAAATGAATAGTATGAACTTAAGGGGGGAAGAAACATATCAGAGGGAGAATCCTCAAAACAGCAGGCAGTGAGGAAAGGTGGAAGGGCTGACTACAAGTATTCGAGGACCCCTGGTAAGCAATCCATTCCAAAGCCTTTGTTGTGGGCCTTGAAAGCATCTGTCTTCTAGGTCTAGAGCAGTGATGGCGAACCTTTTAGAGACCGAGTGCCCAAACTGCAACCAAAAACCCACTTATTTATCGCCGAGTGCCAATGCGGCAATTTAACCTGAATAGCACCCCCAGAGGGGGCCGAGAGGGAGAGGCTAGGGTTGCCAAGTTCCTCTTCGCCATGAGTGGGAGGTTTTTGGGGTGGCGCCTGAGGAGGGCGGGGTTTGGGGAAGGACTTCAGTGCCATAGAGTCCAATTGCCAAAGTGGCAATTTTTTCCAGGGGAACTGATCTCTATTGGTTGGAGATCACCTGTAATAGCAGATCTCCAGCTAGTACCTGGAGATTGGCAACTAGTTCCTTAGTGTTTTCTCTCTACATATCAAGACAAATGGAAAGGTGTTTGGAGGATAGCTTGTGGGCACTTCAAAGGTGGAATAGGACTACACGCCCCTCCGCCCGCACAGACCCAGAGGGTGCCGGAGAAGCCGCTGGAGGGAAAGAAGGAAGGAAGGAAGGAAAGAAGGGAAGGGAGGGGGAAAGGGAAGGAAGGGAGGGAGAGAAAGAAAGAAAGAAAAAGAGAGAGAAAGGGAGAAAGAAATGGAGCAAGGGAGAGAAAGAAAAGGACAGAGGGAGACAGAAAAAGAAAGAGGCCATTTATGCATGGGAGGTTTTGCCTTGGATTTGCCACTCGGTGGGGCTCGGCGGCAGGCTTGTGAGAGGCGAGCAGGGTGGGGCAGAGGGCGCCTCCTTCGCACCCACTGACCAGCCATGCCCCTCCGCCCGCACAGGCCCAGAGGGCGCCGGAGAAGCCGCCGGCCATGCCGAGTGTGAGCGCTCGGCTTCTGTTCCCCGCTCTCCCACCCGCCTGGCTGGCCGCGCACGCTCCAGCGGCGGCAATGGCGGCAGCTTTTGTGGGAGAGTCCGGGGGCCACAGCCAATGATGTCGGAGGTTCCCCACCCCTGGGCTACAGCCTCCCCCATCTGGGGTGGGGCAGAGCCGGAAAGGCCAGCGGCTTGGAGGAACAGTGCGTGCCGGCAGAAAGGGCTACGCGTGCCGGAAGTGGCACCCGTGCCATAGGTTCGCCAACACGGGTCTAGAGTATCCAGCTGAGGCATTACTTCCTTATCTCCCAACTCAGTTTTTTCCCCCTTTTTTAAACAAATACTCTACAGGAATGCCATTATAAACTCACTGCTGAAAGGAACAGTGCATCTTAAGTACTCTTCCCACAGCCACCTCTGAATATTCTGCCAGGAGAGATTTAGAACATTGCCTCTATGAATGCTTTCAAGTCCAGACCAAAAGCAATACTTCTTTAATTCACTCTTTGACCCAACAGTGTCTTTATCTTAGGTTATCACTTGTAAAGCCCTCTGTAATGTTTTAAACATGAAAGGGACTGCTGTGTATATACATGCCACATACTGTATTTTGCTTGCATATTTTTGACAAGACCAATTCATAAGTATCAAAGCCATTTTACCTTTTGTGCCTACAAATTATGTGTGGACCGAGTTCCATTCACAAGGGATGTGGTCTATTTTAGGAAGTAAAGCATAATTTTTCTTCATTAGGTTGAGAATACCTGGGCTCTACCATTCCCCCTTTCCCAAGTGTTCTATATTTATTTATTTTGTGCTTATATCTTGCCCTGTCTGGACCTCTAGAACAGGGAACAGTGAGTTAATTAAAAATAGCACAGGGCTGTTTTTAGCTACAAAGCTAAAAGAGGTTTTGGCCAGCATTGTTATGGGTGAGTTTGCTAAGTACTGTGCTTTTTGCGTCTGCTTATCCACAGTGCCTGAAGAAGAGCACAGCCCTTCTTCATTGAGACTGAGCATAACTGCTGGCCTTAGGTACCCATCAAAGGATAATGTCAAAGGGCATCAACTATTTGGTCTTCTGTGAGAAAATAGGTATTACTTTGATTCCTTATGAGATAGTAATGAAGTAATGCAAATAAAATATTGTTCAGCGTCCACCAAAGTCTAGCCCCGAATCAACTGAAGTAAATTAAAAAGAGCAAAATAAAAATATATAGTGTAAAGACATTTTGCAACCCCTTGTTTTAACTTGCCAAACCAATTCAAGCAAACTTTTAATCAGAATTTTAAAAAGACTAAAGCAAGACTACTTATACTGTATAGATGCTCAGGTGATTTAGAATGGTATCGTATAGCCTGATGTCATCAGATCTTGGAAGTTAAGCAGGATTTGTACTTGGATGGGAGACCACCAAGGAGGACTTTGCAGGGGAAGGCAACAACACATCATTTCTGTTTAATCACTTGCCTTGAAAACCTTATGGGGTCACCATAAGTCAACTGTGACTTGATGGCACTTTACACAGACACATAGATGCTCAAGGTATGAGTAGTACCAAGCAAGACTTTCAGTAATCCCATAGGAAAGGCTGTTGTTAGGAGGTACATGATATATAGGCTTGCCAGGTCCCTCTTTGTAACCGGCATGAGGTTTTTGGAGCAGAGCCTGAGGAGGGTGGGGTTTGGGGAGGTGAGGGACTTCATTGCCATAGAGTCCAATTGCCAAAGCGGCCATTTTCTCCAGGTGAACTGATCTCTATTGGCTGGAGATCAGTTGTAATAGCAGGAGATCTTCAGCTAGTACCTGGAGGTTGGCAACCCTAATGATATAGCCACCTTGCTGAAGCGAAGTAAGTCTTACAGCCCATTCCTGAGCTCTTGGCCGGAAAGAGCTCAGGAGGAGTGCAAGTGCCCATGCCGGCACCCGGGCCACTTGCACCACCATGAGAGGCAGGGACGCTCGCGTTGGGGCACTCACGCTGGCCTCCCTGCACTGCCATGGCAGCACAGCCCAAGGACACCTGCTTGGTCTCCCATCGGCATCCCACCAGCGCAAAGCCCCATGCAGGCATCCCGGGGGGGTGTTCTGGGGGGGAGCTGCCAGTAGACATCTTCCTGACACCTTTCAGACCAAAAATGCCCCCCCTCCAAAACAGCATTGCTGCGCTAGCTTTTTGCTGGTGCAGCCTCGCTGTTTTCAATGGGGTCAAATCCCCCCATTTCCCCAAAATAAAAATTTAAAAGGCTTTTTAAAGATTTTAAGTGGCTCGGGAATGGCTTTGGAGGCACTGCAGCAGCGCCTCGGCTACACCGTCCCCGTCTGCCAAAAAGCTCAGGAATGGCTGTAAATCTGGTCAGTGCCTGGATCAGAAACCTCTGGGAAATTCTATGGATTCCGTGATGGAAGAAAGGCAGGATAGCAAGGTAATAACAAGCAAATAGAACAAAAACATACCTGTCTGGGATTTTGCCAAAACTGTTCAGGAGCTAGTACATCAACACAAGCTGGCAGTGAAGGTTACATGGCACGTAGACAGTTATGCTACCATTCAGAAATGTAGGTTCCCAAATCCTAACAGAATATATAAGCTCCATCATCTGAATATAAGAACATAAGAAAGGCCATGATGGATCAGACCAAGGTCCATCAAGTCCAGCAGTCTGTTCACACAATGGCCAACCAGGTGCCTCTAGGATGCCCACAAACAAGATGACTGCAGCAGCATTATCCTGCCTGTATTCCACAGTACTAAATATAATAAGCATGCTCCTCTGATCCTGGAGAGGTATATTGTGTTTCAAACTGGTCTGTGATGGCCTCATTCAGGCAAGCCATCATTGAATGATAAACTCAGTACATGATGGTCATTCATTTAATAACTCACCCCAAGCATTGCTTCTCAAACATGTCATCATACAATGAACTATTGATTGAGATAAGTGTATGAAAAACAATGTCTGAGGTAAAAGCGGGAGGAATGCAAACTCTGGGTGGCATTTAATATTGCAGCAATTAAACCATTGGCATGCATGTAAGGCCCTGACCTGGATGGCCCAGGCTAGCCTGATCTCATCAGATCTCAGAAGCTAAGCAGGGTCAGCCCTGGTTAGTATTTGGATGGGAGACCACCAAGGAATACCAGGGTTGCTGTGCAGAGAAAGGCACTGGCAAAACACCTCTGTTAGTCTCTTGCCATGAAAACCCCAAAAAGGGGTCACCGTAAGTCAGCTGTGACTTGTAGGCACTTTACACACACACATGCATGTAAGAGCTAGTTGTGGTTCTTGGGTTCTTCAACATTCTTTCACTTTAAAAACAATGGGACCTCTAAATTTGACATAACAAATATTGAGAACATTGGGTGGAAGAATTAAAGACATGCATATCACAATGTGGTAAACAATTTTGTTAACCCCTGAATAATCTATCTTTGGTGAAGCTTTCCCAGCAGAACAAACAGCTTCTCCTTAGGAAACACCAGGTCAAAAGAACAATGTGTGTGTGTTGGAAGGTAAAGGCTGAATCAGGCCCAGGCACTAGTGGAAACTGAGTTCTCAGCAGAGATGTTCAGGAAGACATCTGACCCAATGTCCTCATAGTGTCCATGATTCCACCATGTGGACCTTGTAATGTGTGAATCTGCCCTTACTAGAAGGGAGTCATTAAATTCAAATGAATATAAATTACTTTACTTTTTTTTTCTACCTCCATTCCCTCTTCTTCTTCTTTCTATTTTCTTTTCCTTTCCCAGTTACATGGATTTTATCCCACCTCATGAGACACCACAAATGCTGCTTGTATGGGTCCACTGATCTCTAGGAACAAAATTGGGCATGCGTAGTGAGAAGGAAAGGCAGGGAAGCTGACATTGGTAGCAGATCCTGTTTCATAAAAGCCCTATTTTTAAGTCATGCTACTCATTTCTGTTTGTAGGTTCTGAAGTCAATAGATTATTTTCAAAAAAGAATCAATGGGTTGGAAAGTTGGGTTAGATCTGATTGCTTGGGAGCAGGGGAAGGGATATATAAGGAGAACGTGGTAGACTATTTCCCCAATTTAGGTGCACAGTCATGCAGAGGACTCCAAACTCCTACATGTTTATTGTCTATGGAGATTACCTGACTTCCGGGTCAGAGAGGAAAGGCGGCGGGACGTGCGAGAAATCACGCGCCGGCTAAGGGCTGCATGGAGGGGCAAAAAGAACTACCCCTCCCCACGCTAAGCAGCACCCCTTGGTGTAAGAGGGGGTGCTGAGAAGGCGCAGGCGAGTGCACTGTCCTGGAAGCGGTCTCTGCCGAGAAATCGGCGGAGAACGCTCAGACGAGTCGCAGATGTGGAGCGGGTGCCATAACTTTCCCTGTAAGCAGCCGGGACAAGCTGCGGAGACTCTCTGATCTAAATACAACTGCAAGTATTTTCATATTGACTTTCATTGTAATGCACAACTGAGGTGTCTAGCAGGATTTTCTTTCAAACAAGTTACTCATTATATTGTCGAAGGCTTTCACGGTCTGAGTTCATTGGTTCTTGTAGGTTATCCGGGCTGTGTAACCGTGGTCTTGGAATTTTCTTTCCTGACGTTTCGCCAGCAACTGTGGCAGGCATCTTCAGAGTAGTAACACTGAAGGACAGTGTCTCTCAGTGTCAAGGGTGTAGGAAGAGTTACTCATTATCTGCTATAACTCCAGTAACTGGATCTGAATTAGACTTGGCTTTCTGCCAACTGGATTGCGCAGTTTAAATTCCAGCTTTGCCAGTTATCGAGACTCAGCAATAAGAGTTAGAGGGAGAACATTTGGCATGATATGAAAGTCTGAAAAATGCTACAATCCAGAAACTAACATTCTTTAAGGTCTGGATATTATAACAAAGAGAGATTCCATTTACTGAAGGACATCCATGCTGATCTACTAGAAGCTGGAAACCCACCCACCCCTCTTTCTTTTGGATTACAATTCTTAATCAGCTCAGGACTAATGGGACACAAAGAGAAAAAAGAAAGGTTCCTTAAAAACCAGCAGTTGCAGCGGACATCACAAACAAGGAGAGCTTCAAAATATTGTCGAAGGCTTTCACGGTCAGAATTCATTGGTTCTTGTAGGTTATCCGGGCTGTGTAACCGTGGTCTTGGAATTTTCTTTCCTGATGTTTCGCCAGCAACTGTGGCAGGCATCTTCAGAGTAGTAACACTGAAGGACAGCTTCAATTTCTAATATAAATTTGGCAACAGTACCTTCAGCCCCTCCAATGGCTGTCCCCGGCTCAATTAAGATGGGACCTAAGCCAAAACTACCTGAAGATACTCTCAACTCACTTCATGAGATGATGGCTAAGACTTTACAAGAAGTTACGGCTATAAAAGGGGAAATAAATCAAAATACAGCTGCTGTCTCTGCTGTAAGGGATTCAATTACCTCTTTAACTGCAAGACAGGACAAAGTGGAAACCAAGTTGCAGAAATATACACAAGACAACAAGGAAGTAAAAAAAGTGGACACTTTGGAACTTTCAGTGGAGTCTATTCATGAAAGAGAAGAACAGACAGATGACCACATTGCCATCCTGGAATTGAAAGTTAAGGAGAATTATATTCGTATACATGGGCTCAAAGAGAAATCTGAAGCAGTGGATTTAAAAGGCCTTTTTAAAGTACACCTAGCAGAGTTTCTTCAGGAGGATCAAGAAGTTATTGAGGGTATGATTGTGACAGCCTGTAGAGTCAACTCAGCTTATGCCAGAAACAATAAGGTCCCAAGAGATTGTCTGATTCAACTTTTTTCTAGAAGTCATCGGGATCTTATTTTGAACCAACATTACAAGAACCCATTCACAATAGATGGTGTCCCTTTGAGAATAATGAAGGAGATTCCTACTAGGTTATTGAGAAAGAGAAAGGATTTTGCGGAAATAGTGGAAAGGGTGAAGTTTAATGATATTCAATACAGATGGGAGTACCCTCAAGGCATCTCTTTTTTTCTTTAAGGCAAAAAGATACAAAGTCACGGACACCCTTAAAGCTGAACAATTTTTGAGAAGATATGATAAAGATCTTCTCAAACCTTCCAAGCAGCCTTCAAAAAGGGACATACCAGGCTAAATCTGAAGAAGCATCTGGAGGTGGACTTCCAATAGAACAAACAGAAGAGGAGTCCCTATCAGAAGAAAATGATGGCTGAGCTGTTCTTATATGGTTTTATGGCGGGGGAGAGGGGAGAGGGTGGTGTTAAATGATTTTTGATTAAAACATGGGGGAAGCAATGTTGGGGAAAATTGTAAAGTAATATGATAAAAGTATTGTCGTGGAATATTAATGGTTTGAATTCTCCTAATAAGAGGAGAAATGTATTTTATCATCTACAAAAATCTAAAGCTAATATTTTATGTTTACAGGAAACACATATTTTGCCAAAGGATACAATAAGACTGGAAAATGTGAAATTAGGAAAATTATTTACATCATGTAATGAAAAGAAAAAGGTTAATGGTGTAGCTATGTATGTTCCTTTGGCAATGTAACCAAAATTAATATATATAGATGCAGAAGGTAGTCCTGTTAATAGAAATTACAAGTGGGTACCAAAAAATATTTTTGGTCAGTATTTATGCTCCTAATGTGAAACAAACATTTTTTTTATAATGATCTGGCAGTAATATTGGCTAAGCATGGTTCAGACAAAATGATTTGGATGGGGGATTTTAATGGGGTACTAGAACCAAAATTGGATAGGTCTGCAAAAAAAAAAAAAAGAGGATAAACTGCCTGGTACTTTTAATAACATTAAAAATCAATGGGAAATGTATGATATCTGGAGACTTATAAGTGGGTGTAAAAAGGATATACATATTTCTCACCTAGACACCTTACTCATTCAAGAATAGATATGATATGGCTGTCTAAAAGTTTAATGAGCATATCAGATAGCCCGGAGGTATTACCTAGAGTATTATCAGACCATAATGCCATTACAATAAAAATTAAGATAGGTGATAGGAAGTATAGACCTTGGTCTATAAATGAATATTTGTTAAAAAATAAAAAAGATTGTAGATAAATTAAAAGTGGATATCCAAAATTATTTTATTGAAAATGTAGACAAAGAAATTACAGATACAATTATATGGGATGCCGGTAAAGCAGTAATTAGAGGGCTTTTGATCCAACAGAATACGAGATGGTTTAAAAACAAAGAGAAACAAAAGAAAGCAATACTAGAACAAATTAGGTTAGAAGAAATACAATTAAAAATACAAGATAAATTACTTAAACAAGAAAAGGTTAACAACTTGAAAAGATTACAACAACTATATGAGTTATTAATAACAACGGAAACTGAAAATAAAATGATGTTTAATAGACAAAGATTTTTTGAACATGCTAATTATCCTGGTAAGTTGTTAGCCTGGCAGCTTAAACATAAGAGATAAAAAGGCACCAATATTAAGAATAGAAAAGAAAGGCAAAATAACAACAGATAAACAAAAAATTATGGAGGCATTCGTAGAATAGTATACAAATTTATATAGAGGGAAACTGGTTTCAGATAAAGAGATGGAGGTCTACTTGAAACAATTTCACTGGTTAAATAAATCTCCAGGTGTGAATGGGTTTACGGCATTTTATTATAAAGTCTTCGAAGAACAGTTATCCCCACATGTATTGAAGGTTATGACCTCTTGTTTGCAGAATGGTTCTATCCCACAAACCTGGAAACAAGCAAATATAGCATTAATACCAAAGATGAACACAGATTTATCTGAAGTTAAAAATTACAGGCCTATTTCGTTATTAAATAATGATTATAAATTATTTGTTGATATCTTAGCTACGAGATTAAAAAGTGTATTAAATGAATATATTCATGAAGATCAATCCAGTTTTTTACCTGGTAGAATGATTACTCAAAATGTTAGAACGGTGATAGATTTATTAGAATATGCGGAGTATACCCCAACCCCAATTTTAGATGCAGAGAAAGCTTTTGATAATATCAATTGGGAGTTTATGAAAAAAAATTGGAATTTATGGGATTGGGTATTGGTTTTAAGACAGCGATTGAGAGTATATATACTCAACAAACAGCTAGATTGCTGGTTAATGGTGTATTATCACCGCAACTAGAAATTCAGAAGGGAACTAGACAAGGTTGCCCTCTTTCACCTTTATTGTTTATTTTAGTTTTAGAAGTTTTGTTGAATAAGATTAGACAAGATGATAACATAGTAGGTATAAGAATTGGGAGAAATCATTACAAGATTAAAGCGTATGCAGATGATTTAGAATGTATTCTGACTAACCCTAATTGTCAAATTGAAAAATGGAATAATATTGTGGAGGTCTATGGAAAGCTTGCAGGATTTAAAATAAATAGAAGCAAAACCAAAATTTTGGTAAAAAATATGACTCCTTCACAACAAGAAGAATTAATTGGTAAGACAGGCTTTACTATTGAATCTAAAGTAAGATATTTAGGGATATGGTTGACTTTAAATAATCTTAATTTATTCCAAAATAATTATCTAAAAAATTGGCAACAGATTGTCAAAGACCTTAAAAATTGGGAAAAGCTACCTCTATCACTATGGGGAAGAATTTCAGTCGTCAAAATGATGGTATTACCAAAGATGTTTTTCTTATTTCAGAATTTGCCAATTGTAAAAAGAGTAAAAAAAATTAAAATTTGGAAGAAGGAAATTTTGAATTTTCTATGCAGAAGGCACAGGATAGCTTATAATAATTTAATTGAATTAAAAGAAACAGGAGGCTGGGGGTTCCCTGATTTAAGAATGTATTATGAAGCATCCTGTTTTGGTTGTTTAAGAAATTGGATTTTATTAGAGAACCCTAGATTACTTGAATTGGAAGGTTTTAATATAAGATTTGGTTGGCATGCATATTTATGGTATGAAAAAGATAAAGTAAATAGAGATTTTAATCATCATATTATTAGCAATAGTCTATTACAGGTTTGGAAAAGATATAAAAGATGTTGGGAAACTAAAACAACTGGGTGGATTAAACCTATAGAAGCATTTATGAAAAGGGGAACCCAGCTTAATTTGGATATAGGTAGTTATAGAGAGATTATTGAGGGTAGTGGGGAAGAATGGACTCTTAGATCTAGAGAAGAATTTAAGATTGGGGACTGGTTTGTGTATTATAAATTAAAGGATATATTTAATAAAAATAAATCAGCTGGATTTAATAGAAAATCTAAGTTAGAATTAATATTAAATATGGGAAATAAAGGTCAGATAATGAGGATATATAAACTCTTAACTGAAACAAACTTAGAGCAAGAAAGGATTAAGCCTATTATGATAAAATGGATGAGAGATTTGGGTTATAATATTAATCTTGAGACTTTGGAGAGGCTGTGGAAAAAAGAATTTAAATTTACAGTTACTAATGAAATAAGGGAAAATTTATACAAGATGTTTTATAGATGGTATATTACTCCAGTGATGGTTAGTAAAATGAAAATAGGAAATATGGACTTATGTTGGAAATGTGGATTGGAAAAAGGAACCTTTATGCATGCCTGGTGGGACTGTAATAAGATTAAAAAGTTTTGGAGAAAGGTAGTAAATGAGACAAATAATTTGATTAATATTAAAATAAAAAATTGACCCAGATTTTTGTTTATTGGGTATCTCTAAAGATAACATGAATAGAGATGATAGAGTCATATGTCAATATAGTTTTGCAGCAGCAAGGATCGTAATAGCAAAATCCTGGAAGCTAGTAAATAGACGTCCAATTAAAGACTGGAGAGAAAAGTTGTGGTTATATATGCGAATGGCCAAATTAACAGATTCTCTTCATGGGAAGGATGTGGAAGAATTTAAAATGAGGTGGTCAAAGGCCTTCGCATATTGGGACAAGCTGGCAAAGATGAATTTTACTAATATAGTGAAAGAGTTGTAGATACAATATTTTAACAATAATTACAACTACTATAATTGTATTAATGAACTGCTTAGACACTTCTCTGGAAGTCTTACATGGGGATGGGTGGGATTAAGGGTACACTAGTGGTGGGTGGTGGGAATAAAAATGGTAAAACAAACATAATAAGATTGCATAGAGTGTACTTAGGTTTTTTCTCTCTTATATATATATATATATATATATATATATATATATATATATATATATATATATATATATATATATAATTCTTATTACGAAGTTTCCTATATTTTTACTTTTTGTATTTTTTTCTTTCTTTTGTTTGAAAAATATAATAAAAATTTAAAAAAAATCATCTATGTAGATTACCTAAGGAGATTTTGGCCTGTTATGGTGCACCCCTCAGAATTATGTGCAGGCAATGAATTAACAAGACAAGAGAGAATGGCCTTTGAATGGAATGGCAACTTATTCAGCTCTTTGGTTTTCTGCTAATGCTGGGAACAAAGATTCCAACTATTAGCATCAGCACTCCACACCAGACTAGTGCTCTTCATAGTGTTTAGGTAAGAACATTCCCAGTAGAAAATTTCTTGTCCATCTGCCTGTAGCAAACAGTGCCAAGAGCATAATGTTCCTTTCATGTGTATTCTTCAGAGGCAGCCGCATATCTTATCTTCCTTATCAACAGGAATTTGCTCATGGAAGAAAACACAGTTGCTGTGAATATAAGGAAAATAAGAACTTTTCCTCTTCGGCCCTGTTCTACAAAAACCAAAATAATGTTCCAGTAGAGGAGAAAGGACAAAAATATAACTAGGATAATGCCTACTTGATAATTCTGAGCAATCTGTTACTTTTTTATTCAGTCCTTTTTGCAAGGAACTCAGGATGGTAGGTGTGACTCTCCCTTCCTCCATTCTACCCTCATGTCTCCTCTGTGAGGTGGGGGGGGGTTAGGCTCATAGGTCTGTGATTTGTCCAAGGTGCCCATCTTGCTGTGCAATTAGTTTTACAAAGGTTCCCCAGCACAGGATTTTCAGGGCATGCAGGGGACTACTGGAGAAAGTGGGTCCTCCTCCTGATTTCCAGTTCCACAGTTCCACCCTGTGCTTTCCCCCTTCTGCTAGATGCCAAATGAGTTTACTGGTCGGGCGTTGCTATTTTTATCTAGATCCAGTGAACATTTCCTTCAAAAACGCCGTGGAAGCTGTTTGAGAGCCCTTCTAGAGAAGGCATGGTCTTTTGGCGACATCACATGCACAAGCTCTCCTGAAATGAGTGAGAAATGAGCAAGGGGACATCAGCAGAGACAGGTGCCAAACTGTGGCACATCCTCACTGCCACGGACAAAGCATAATCACTTTAGAAACTATGCCTTGTAAATACCAGTGATGGCAGGTTACAGTGTGAATACTACCATGCAGTTTTAGTAGCTAACACTATAATCACATAGGAAGCTTTGCACAGACATTTGCCTCCTTCTTACCTCCTTCTTTTTAATGTTATTTTCAAAATGTTATCACACATAGATTGATGCGGCAGCATCTGCCGGTTGGGTCCCTCCAGGCACTACAGAAAATTGGTCTGCAGTTTCCCATTTCATTTCAACCATACCAATTACTCAGGCAGTTCCTTTGAAGGCCCCTGGAATATTTAACAAACTTTGTTCCAAGAGGAGCAGTCCTGGCTCTCCACCAGTCCCCTTAATAAGTGTTCCTCAATAAGATTCACAAAGCCAATAACCATCAGGAAATCATTTGGTGAGCTCTGCAAATTTCACAAAGAGGATTTGCTGAAGAGTCGTAATATTTTGTTTTCTGGCCGTGTCTAATTTCGCTTCCTGTGTGCATTTGGAACTTTTTTTTATAAGTGTTCTGCATTGCTTGCTCTGACACCAATGAGGAAGGAGCACTGAACACCTCTGCGGGTTCCCATGCTGGTTGCCATGTGTTCCCAGACTCCAATATACACTAATATTTAGGCCAGAAGGAATATTTCAGATCATTTAACTCAGCCTTCCAGGCCCACGTGCAGGCATGATGGAATGGTTCGAGAGTTCCTGCTTTTCCCCAACAACAAAAGAGTTGACCTCCAGACCCCCATGCAAAGAAGTATGACAGGAAATGATTAGTCTGCCAAGTATAGAACTACTTTTGATGGCAGAATCTGTGCAAACAAAATGGCCTTGTTTGTGTATGTGACTGTAATGTATAGCGTTCTTCACAGTGAATGCTCCATTGCAGGCCCCTCTGAAATGAATGAGATTTGCAAAGGCACAGATGTTCATTTCTTTGGGACATATGTAGGAACAGTTCATGGAAGATTTTATCTTTATTTTGTGAGGCAGTGGGTTGTATAGATGTAGAGAACAGAAGCCTTAAAAATTGCAGGGTGCGTTGTTTCATAGTGTGGTGTAGTGATCAGAATATAGGATTAGGATCTGGGAGAATTGAGTTCAAATCCCTCCCCCTACTGCCATGAAGCTTGCAGGCTGATCTTGGGCTAGCCACTTTCTTTTAGCCTCCCAAGGATGTTGTAAGGATAAAATGAGAAAAGGAGACCCATAGACCACTCTGAGATCCTTGGAGGAAGGGCAGAACACTCAATCAAGCTTGATTTGTTACAATCATAAATCAGCCAAGATTGACACACAGAGTCATCAGGACATCTACTTACAACAAAATGTCAAGGCCACATGATAGGCTGATTTCAATAGTACAGACATAATTAATAAAAAGACTCAGCCAGCAGATTCCTTGTTGAACATACCGGGGTACAAAATTTGATTTCCTTAAAGGTGGCTTTGTTAGAACAACCAGAAAGGAGGAGGGAATATGCAATTCATCAGGTCTGCCTGGAAAATTTGATAAAATTGGAGCTATGTATAAAAAACAGATTTCCCTATACAAAGGACGATGCATTAACACATGGTCAACTTTTTCAACCCTGTCCAATTGGCAGGGAGGGCAGAACAAGAATATTCTAGATATGTAGCTCACTTCATCCTAAGACCAGTTCTTGCTCCTTGGACCAAAGGGGAAGTCTTTGTGCATTGCCTAATATCTAGTGGCTTTAATCTTAATCAAGGAGCCATGGCCCATTGGAGTCTACGTGTTTTCCATATTGAAGGTCCCAGGTTCAACTCCTGGCATCTCCAATTAGAGAAGACCTTGGAGAGCTGCTTCTGAACTAGATCAACCGATGGAGTGATTTGGTGTAAGATAGCTTCATGTGTTTGTGTTTCACATCTCATATGACTTTGCTTTTTTTTTAGAATGATTTCATGCCAGAACACTTAGGGATCCCTGGCCTTTATTAAAATATATGGCTGCTCTGTGGAGGCTGTATGAGGGAAGAGACTGTGGGTCAAGAACAGAACACCAACTTTGCATGCAGAAAGTCCCAGGTTTAATTCCCAGCACCTTCCGGTTTTAAAAGATTATGTTTTAGGAGATGTGAAAGAAGTCTTCCAGAGAAGAGAAGAAGCAGAGGGCTAATGCTTGTCAGAGTAGATAATAGTGATCTTATAAACCAGTGGTATGGCTCAGTATAAGCCAACTTCATATGTTCATGTATATATGTATATAGAAGACCTAATACAGTGCTCTAAACAAACAACCTATCTCAAATTAAAATGTTGTGCTCTTCTGTTCTTCTTCCAAAGCTGGTCTTCCATTTGCCATAAAGATTACAAGGCAAGACACTAAACTTCTTAATATCATCTCTCCTCCTCTTAACATTGTCTTTCTTCCTGCTGTGCCCACTACCCGTCTCCCCGCCCCCACCCCTGTGAGTGGTTGTCAGGTTAGCTGCTGCTGTTTTTGCCGGATCCTTGGCTTTTGCTTCTATAAACACTGTCAGGTGCAATGCATCAGCCGGACATGTTCAGTACGCTTTCCATGTACTGCGTACAGTGGTGCAGAAAATGGCAAGCTTTTGACAAAATGAGAGGAGGAGGGTAAAGAAAACCTTTCAGGTTTTGGTACGGGCAAAAATGAAAAGAACCATTTAAGGATAATTTACTAATACTTTCCTTTTATCCCTTAGAAGCTCCTTGATCAATTGATCTTGAGCAGCATATTTCTAGTGTTGGAGGGATATAAGGACTGAAACAAATCTTGCCACTGACAATGTAGCCTGGGGTCCCTATCGCTTAATAAAAAAGGCATTATGTCAGTCACAGAGGCATTGGATTTGTATGTTAAAAGGGGGGAAATATAGTGCAATCGAAGTTCCTCGTAAAAGCGGCATTCCAAAAGGGCATGGGCTAATGAGTCAATAGAGCCAGAAGAGCAAGGGCAGATCCTGTCTGAGTATGGTATATTCAGAATTCTGTCCTGTATTACCATAGAAGGGTTAGCATTCAATCTAGCCAAGCAAAAAGCTCTACAAAGATGAGGAGTTGTAAGATAATATGTATAGGCAGGCAGACCATGTGGAGGGGGTATTCCGAAGAACTGGGATGAACAGAAGCGACGAGCACGAAAAGTAGTGCTGTTATAATCGAGCTCTTTAATGCGCTTTTTAATTTTGGTAAAAGCTTCAGTTTTCCCAAGATCTAATAACATATCCTGCGAGAAGCCCAACAACGACAGTTTCTCATCTAAGATTTTTTGCCATGAGGATTTAAAAGGGTCATGCTTCAGAGAAGCTAGGAACCCCTCAGTGCTAAAGCACAGTTTAAGGTGTAGTTTAAAGGCGGCCAACCACACCTTAGCTTCAAGTGACATTTGGCCAAACTCGGAAGGAAGAGTAACACCAGCAACACATCGAGGGGCATTTAGGAGTTTTCGTAAGAACTGAAGCAGTGGACGATCTATAGATTCATTGATGACTGTTATCCAGATGGCAACACCAAAGAGGATAATTGGGGTAATTTTCAGATTAAAAACCTGAATAGCCCCTGGAAAACATTTGCCACCTTTGGTGTGAAAAAAGTTGACAATAGCACCAACCCCAGGTTTAATTTTGTTGGACACTGCTTTTTGATGGGCATTCCAATTTTGCTAATAGTATTTTCCCCACCTCTCGACTATGGGTCTGCGGGAGAAAAGAATGTTACATAAAGATACTTTTTCTTCTACAGAAGAGAAGATACATGTTCCCATACCTTTTCTCTTCAGGAAGAAAAGAAGGGAGGAGGAGGATTTTGACGGAACAAATTGGCCGAAAGGATAAGGGTTAAACGCTGCTCCCCTCTTATCCATCTTCCACTCCTGACTGCAGCTTCCAGTGGCTGCTTTTCATTTATGAGAAAGTCACAGAAAAGTTTCAAGGAAATCCATGTATGGGGAAATGGAGTTCATGAGAACTAATTTCTGCTCATTTTCTCTCCTTTCCCTCTCTCTCCCTCTTTCCTTCTGTCTCAGCATTTTCACTGCCACCAGCTAACCAGTTTTCCTTTTAGGATTCCGGCATGAAAGTTGGTGCTCAGGTATGCTTTGCTACTTTGCCTCTTAAAGACTTAGCTCTCCTTTTGCACTTCCTACTGAGAGGATAAATATGCTTAGTTGAGCAGTATGAAATTACAACTGATCTTTGGACAACGGAGATGTGTCCCCCTGGAGAAAATGGTTGCTTGGAGGTTCGACTCTATGGCAATATAACCTGCTGAGGTCCCTCCCCTCCCCAAGCCCTGCCCTCCCCAGCCTCCATCCCCATATCCCCAGGAATCTCCCAGCCTGGAGTTGGCAACCCTGATAGAGATCAGCCTGACTGCACTGAAAATGAAAATAATTTTAATAAGACAATAAAATGTGCATACCACATCTGCAAGCACAGTACACTGAGTAAAGATTAAAAGAAATGTCCTCTCAATTCTCTGAACTCTGATTCATACATATCCCTACAAATGGTAATAAGAGACAAGCACTATAATTCTTGGAGTTACAACCATTTAGAAATCATTCATTAATTTGACTTTAGCATCTAGAGGTCAGCCCTTGGTGAATTCAGGACCATGTGCTCATAGGTACCTCTTGGGATCAACATGGATTTGTCCTCTTTCCAGTGTAAAATGTCCTCTTTCCTAGTATTCCTATCAGGCCTGCATTATTAAAAGATTTCATACAAATTGCCAGTTGCAGAATGCTGAGATTTTCTTTGGTGCCTATGGAGAGTTTTGAGAACTGAGCAGGCACTGTCCCAGGTAGCTTACTAATACGGCAGTAGAAGAAGAAGAGTTGGTTTTCGTATGCCATTGCCGACTTTCTCTACCACTTATGGGAGACTCAAACTGGCTTACAATAACCTTCCCCTCCCCTCCCCACAACAGACAATCGGTGAGGTAGGTGGGGCTGAGAGAGCTCTAACCGAACTGTAACTTGCCCAAGGTCACCCAGTTGGCTTCGTGTGTGGGAGTGGGGAAACAAATCCAGTTCACCAGACTAGCCTCCACCACACATGTGGAGGAGTGGGGAATCAAACCCGGTTCTCTGGATGAGATTCCACCGCTCCAAATCACCGCTCTTAACCACTACACCACACTGGCTGTGAAGGTCTTGAGTTGGTGCAAGTAGCATGGATTAATATGCCTGTGATATAGCGTCCAAGAATCCTTATACTATAGTCTACTCCCTTTGTAGTCTACAGAATCCTTCAGTCTAGACAAGAGTAGATTTCCATAGAAAACCTTGCTTAACACCACTTGTCACCCATAACCAAAAAGGGGAGTCTGGAAATGGCTTCATAAGTGAGTAGGATCTGCATAGGGAAGCATGGATAGTTTCCAAAGGAGATACAAGCTCCCGCCCTATGTCTTTATAGTTAACCTCCTTTCCTGATCATTGCAGTGTAAGATGCCCTTTGCCTATTGTAGGATTGCTGCTGAATTCTAGAACCATACAGAAATAAAAAGTGGATCTGGAGTCCGGATTCTGTAGACCTTGCACAAAGTTGTCTGCTGAAGAACACTGGAACAATCCAACACAGAGTTAGTTCAATCTAAGCCCTTCAACTTTATTTGTTTTAGTCTGACATAACTCAGCATAGGATTGAAGCCCACACTCTTTCTGCAATTTACACTGGTTCCCAAGCTATATCTTGTTGCACTAATTCTCTACACTTGTAACGATAATATGGATATTGAAATATGTTGGTCATATAGGTGAACTCCTTTACCAGCATCTCTGGAAAAAAGGTGTTTTTTATAGTTTCCCTTTTCTTGTAAATATAATAAATATCATATGACTAAAATAAAAATGGTCCGACTTTACAATGGTTTAATGTGTTACTGGTTGCATTTAATGATAACTAGGAACATTTTTTTCATTGATTTTCTTTCCTAATGTCTTTACAAAAACTTTACAAAAACTGACTTTTTTTCAACTGAAAATGAGTATGTAAATCTCCCAGTTTTGCATGAAATGTTCATTTTTAACAAGACTTTATTATTTGTAGAAATAAGAAAAGCTGTTGTGGAACATCTGTTTGGAAGGCAAAAATTCCTATTTCATTGGGTTATTGAAATTTGCAGTTTTTGCCTCTGTGTTGCATGAAGGTCCATTAATTATCTAGCTGTCTCCAAACTTGTCTCCAAAGAATAGGGTGACCACCTTTTTAAAATAAAATTGCACATTTACAATTTTCCAGCTCACTGAGTTGGTAGTGTTTAAATATATTCAGAGTCTGGTGCCAAGATGCTCCGCCTTCCCTGGAGCTAAGCTTTATTTAGTAGGAAGTATGTGGAATTGCAGAAGTATAGGACAGAAAATGCATAAATGGCAGCCAAGAGATGCTGGTCAGCAGCAAAAGGTGCATAGTGCCAAGGGGTAACAATCAGAGCAGACAGCTTGCCCCATCCTAGGAAGGTTAATCATTTAAAATATTTCAAGGTCTTATACTGATCCCATCTGACTCAAAGGTGGAAACTGGTTACTTGTAGCAGTTGCTTATAATACTCTCCTAAGCAGAGTTACACTGTTCTAAGTTCATTGGAGTCAATGGACTTTGATGGGGGTGACTCGGCTGGGATGGTACTATTGTGTGTGTAAAGTGCCGACAAGTCACAGCCGACTTATGGTGACCCCTTATGGGGTTTTCAAGGGAAGAGACTAACAGAGGTGGTTTGCCACTGCCTTCCTCTGCATAGCAACCCTGGTATTCTTTGATGGTCTCCCATCTGAATACTAACCAGGGCTGAATCTGCTTAGCTTCTGAAATCTGACGAGATCGGGCTATACCATGCTGCCTTTATGAACCTATGGTATTATTACTTACTGATATTCTACCCTAGCTGGTTAGTGAAGTTGACTAAGATTGTGATGGATGAAGCTCTCTACAGACGTTGAGAATGTGAATAAAGGTAAAGGTCCCCTGTGCAAGCACCGGGTCATTCCTGACCCATGGGGTGATGTCACATCCCAACGTTTCCTAGGCAGACTTTGTTTACGGGGTGGTTTGCCAGTGCCTTCCCCAGTCATCTTTCCTTTACCCCCAGCAAGCTGGGTACTCATTTTACCGACCTTGGAAGGATGGAAGGCTGAGTCAACCTTGAGCTGGCTACCTGAAACCAACTTCCATTGGGATCGAACTCAGATCGTGAGCAGAACTTGGACCGCAGTACTGCAGTACTGCAGCTTACCACTCTGCGCCACGGGGCTCCTTCCTGATGTATCTAGCCTCCCCAAAAGGGATGACTGTGACATTTGAACAATCTGTGGTTATTTTTCAAGTTCCAGTGCTTACCAGCAATGCAGGGTGTGCTCATGTTTTTCTTTGACTTCACTGATTTCCCAGGTAATATTTCTCCTTTCCAATCAGATCTTTGCAAGAGAGGAGCACAGTAACAAGCTGCAGAGAGTTGCACCTCTACTTCGCTCCCTCCTTTTCTCTCTCTATCCACATGAAACTTATTGGTTGACCTTGGGCCATTCACAGTTCTCTCAGAACTCTCTCAGTCTGAGCAGAGGCAGGCAACGGCAAACCAGCTCTGAACCGCTTTTGCCTTTGAAAACCTTACATGGTCACTATAAGTAAACTGTGACTTGACTCCACACACACACACATATGAGGGGACTTGTTCAGGGGCCTGTAGAATTGTAGATCTTTGGTCCAATTCACTTGAAATTGGGGTGATGTGAAATGGTGTCATTTGGTTGAAAAACAGCCAATCCAACCCTCCAAAAATGCCCCCCATAGGGAATAATATCAGAACTGCCATTGTAGCTGAAGCATTCTTCCCCCCCCCCCTCCTTGGAGGTGGTGGAGACTGTTTTCTCCTCTGAAAGTAGAAAGCCTGGTGTTTTTTGAGTTTGCATGCTTACCAGGAAAGAAGCATGCCTCGTCTTTTTATTCAATCCACTGATTTTGTGAGCAATGGCATTTTTCCCTATCTAGGAAACAAACAAGCTACCAACAAGAAAGGATGGCATATGCAGAGTTTTCAGTGGAAAGGTCAGAAATTTTCATTGTCAGCCAGTCTCTGTAAGGGTGGAAAAATCCAGACTTTTTAAAACGCCAGGGCCAGCTGGAGCTCTGCTGCCACCACCATTTTAGGAATCAGTGGAGAGCGCTGTGAGGCATCCACTTTAGGGATCTGTAAAATTGTCTCTGTTGGTAAAATTCACTTAAAACTTGGGGGGGGGGGTCTTTAGATTACAGGGAATAAACAGTTGGTGCAGAGACCCTCGTATCCCTTCCCCTTCAAAATAATGATCTCAAATGCTGAAACGACGCAGGTTTTAATCGTGAAATGGTAATATCCTACCTGAAAATAAGTAATAACAGAAATATCCCCCCCTCGCCAAGTCTGGATCTGGAATTATAATAAAAAATTTCTAGACACAGACCTCTACTGTCAACCTTTCCCCCTAAGTATGGTATATCTTACAATCGGAATTTGCATTTCTGCTTGTTCAGCTTAAGACCTTCCACCTGAGCCGTTTCCAATACACTGCACAATCTCTGATTATGTTCCTCTGGGGTCCTACCCCATATGATTATATCATCAGTATATACCCTTGCGCCTTCCATGCCCTCAAAGATTTGTTGCCCTTTCCAATGGAAAACTGCGGGAGAGGGTTTCACCCCCAAAAGGCAGTCTTAAAAAAACAGTATCTCCCAAATGGAGTGTGAAATGTGCTTAAGAGAATCCATAGGAGGCATTGAACTCAGGTTGTGGGTATTAAAATATTGAAATTAAAAAGTATTAAAATATTTTGCCCCTTCCATTGCCCCTTCCCGTACAGGAACTGGAAAATGTTCTCTCTTTACATAGGTATTCATGTCTGGGGTCTAGACATAGGTGAAGAGAGCCATCCTTTTTTTTTTGCAATGACTAAAGACTATACTGACTCCATAAGCTTTTCAACCTTTACCATAATTTTAAGGCAATCCATTTGTCCAGCTCCCTTTTAAGCCTTTTTAGTAATGCAAGAAGGACGTTCCTGGGAACATGTATAGATGGTCTATTTGGAGTGGTTAATTTGATATTGTATTCCACATTTGCAGCTCTTTCCTGAGCCTTGCAGCAGCTGGAGACGATGTGGCCGAGGCGCTGCAGCGGCGCCCCCAAAGAGGTTTCCCAGCTGCTGCAAGGCTTAAAAAGGGCTTTTAAAAAATAAAAAAAGTGATAATGGGGAAAATAGCCCCATTGAAAACAGTGATGCTGCACCAACAAAAAGCTGATGCAGCACCACTATTGCGGAGGGGGCGTTCCCGGCTTGGAAAGGGTTAGGAAACTGCCTACCGCAGCTCCACCCCCCCCCATGAACGCCTAGGGCCGCACTGCCATGGCAGTCCTGGGGGCCAATGCAAGTGGCACTACGCTGGTGTCCATGTCACTTTTAATGGCGTAAGTAGCACGGACGCCGGCATAGGGGTCTGGGTGCCTCCTAAGCCCATCGGCCCCCAGGCTCAGGAATGAGCTGATAGTTTACTAATTCCTTCAAAAACTTCGGTGAAATGATCCTTCCTCTTTGTCAGGGATGGGGAACCTCAGACCCGGGGGGCGTATACGGCCCCTGAGGGCATATTTTGTGGCCCTCGGGAGCTCCGGGGCCCTGCTGCGGAGGCAGGGCGCAGGGTGGCCCTCCCCAAGGGTGTTCCTGGGGCTGTGGCTTACAGGGGTGCTGCGGCGCCCTTTGGATCTCCTCTCGCCGACTGTTGGTCGGCGAGAGGAGAGGGGAGGGGGAGGGATGCTTCCCCCAAGTCTGCCCCCTGCAGCCGTGGCATGCAGGAATGCCGAAGCACATTGTAAGCCCCGCTCGCTGCCTGTCGGCTGTTGAGCAGCGAGGGGAGGGGAAGAGGCTGGCGGCTCCTGGCGGCAGAGCATGCATGCTGGAGCCGATTGGGCTTCGGGGGGGGGGGCTTTTGTGGACTCTGGGGGGAGAGGGTATGGAGACTGGTGCCCGGTTGCACGGGGCTCCGTACGCCGCCGTGTGTGTGTGAGGGGCTGGGAGGCTAAGGCCTGGTCACCCAGGGCCGGCGTGTGCGTGTGTGTGTGTGTGGGTGGGTGGGGAAGGCTTTTCTCTCTTTTCTTCCTCTTTTTCTGTCACTCTTTCTCCTTTCTCTCCCTCTTTTTATGTCTCTTTCTTTGTCTCCCTACGTCCTTTTCTTTCTTTCCCTCCGTCATTTTCTTTCTTTCTCCCCCTCTCTCCATTTCTTTCTCCCTTTCTCTCTCTTTCTCCCTCCCTCCCTTTTCCTCTTTCTATGTTTTCCTTCCTCCCTTCCTCCCTTGCCGATAGACTGTGGGCTGCGCCCCCCTGGCGCCTCGTTTGCTCACTGGCTGCCCTCCCACCTGGGAGGGGGGAGCTGGGGCGCCCTGCAGGCCTTCTCTGTGTGGCCTCCCCTGGGGTTGCCAACCTCCAGGTGGTGGCTGGAGAACTAAAACCCTAGTTTGGATTTTTTCATGGTTCCCCTCTGCACTCTGCTATGGCTTTCTGAAAACACAATTCTGTCTACAGACTCAGCATTCCTCCAGCAAATCTACTCTCTTCTGGGTGACTTCTGCATCTCGGCACATGTCTATTTCCTTTGCTAATGTCCGATCTTTGATTTCTAACAATCTGCCTCACATTTTGACACATCTTGACTTGCGAATCTTATCAGCCCAGGGAGGCAGAGCAAAAAATATAAGCCCTACGGGGTTTCAAGGAGCCTATTGTGCCGAAAATACGCTATGAAGCCCCTAGTGGCGAAAACGTGAACAACACCCTGGGAAGCATTCCTACTTTCCCCTCTGGCTGTAGAGACTTCTTTTTGAAGCTATATTTCTGTGTATATTGCCTTCGTGGCTGGTATAAGTAAATCAGAACTTTAGTCATCTAGCGCTGCTTTGCACACACGAATTGTCATCGTACATAGAAATCATATTGAATGTGATTGTAATTTTTTTGTATTGTCATCATTGCACTGTCACCTTTGGTGTATGGACACATTATTCACTATGTCTTTTGTATAGTTGATTTTGTAATATAGAATTTGCAATTATCTTTGAGCCTTGTGCTAGTGTTTCTCATTACCTTATTAGTATAGAATAGGTGTTAATTTCTCTCCAACCTCCAGGTGATGGCTGGAGATCTCCCGCTATTATAACTCATCTCCAGCCAATAGAGATCAGTTCTCCTGGAGAAAATGGCTGCTTTGGCAATTGGACTCTATGGCATTGAAGTCCCTCCCCTCCCCAAACCCCACCCTCCTCAGGCTCCGCCCCAAAAATCTCCAGGTATTCCCCAACCTGGAGCTGACAACCCTATGTGTGCCTAGGGCAATTTGATCCTTTATTAATGAGCCAGCCAGTTCTCCAAAGTTATGTTTGACTCAGTTTTCTCAAAACAGCCAGAAAACTCTGAAAGGTCTCTGCCCCAGTTTGCTTTCTTATATGAAAAATGTATCTCCCATACTTGTCATACAATGCTCCTCAAACTTGTTTATCACAGTATTATATTTAGACAGTTAGTGAAAATATGTTAACAAACCAACACCTTGGGCCCTGTAAGGCCCTCCTCTTATCTGGCTTATCCATTGCTCCACTAGCATCCATGAACAAGTCAAGCTGCAAGTGTCTGCAGCGTGAGTTGAGAGATCCAGCATATTTGGGACTCTAAGCAGCTCCCTCCTGCTTCTAGATCACCCTTTCCAATTTCACAACTGCTTTGTAAATATGCACCCCACTTCTGGTACCATATGGTGTTCTCTGGCCGGTAAATAATGCAAGAATCTTTATTCCATAGGTAACAATACTATTTTAACATTATTAATAGGGTTGCCAGCCTCCAGGTACTAGCTGGAGATCTCCCGCTATTACAACTGATCTCCAACCAATAGAGATCAGTTCACCTGGAGAAAAGGGCCACTGTGGCAATTGGACTCTATGGCAATGAAGTCCCTCCCCTCCCCAAACCCCGCCCTCCTCAGGCTTCGCCTCAAAAACCTGCCACCGGTGGTGAAGAGGGACCTGGCAACCCTAATTGTTAACCAGAGGAATCCATTTGTATGGATCCTTTCTGCTGGTTCCCTAGAAATGCCTCCACCTGATGACCATACCCCTCCCTTAGTCCCTGTCTGGTTGTTCCTTCCCACTGATTTATTATTTATTTATTCTTTATGAAATATCTGCAGTAACATCCAAAACAAAGCTCTGGGTATCCAAAAATTAATACAAACATATATAAAATGAAAACCTCTTACCAAGTAGCACATATCTAATAAATATAGTACACATCCAATCTAAAATCTCAATGAGATGAGCAAATCATAAATAACAATGTTTAATTTCCAAAATCAGTGAGACAAGCAGGATATAAATAAATAAACAGATTATTGCTGAATCCTTCAGAGAGACGTGGAATATAAACTATTATGATATAAACTGACCTTAACAGAAAAATATAGGGCCTACATACTAACATAATTTCAAATAATACCTAACATGTAGTGAGACTCACTCTGTGCTGGGCTGACCTGCCCACCTTCCGCTGTCATGGTTGCAGTTGGGTAGGCTTCACCCGCTGGCCTTAAAATAGGAAGGAGAAGGGATTTAGGCATGCCGGTCCTCTTCATTTTTTCGAGCCAGCTCACATTCACTCTCTCTGGCTCCATGTGCTTACCCTGACATTCCACCCCAGCTTGGACTGGAAGCCTTAAAAGGACATTTTTAAGTGAACTTTGCTTCAATACTTACTTGTTAAAGGAATTAATTGCGAACTTACCTGTTGAAATATCCTGTAAATAAGAAAAAATACACTTGTTTGTTGGCAATTTATGGTGTTGGTGGTTACATTACCACACACTGTAAAGATTTATCCTGAATATATTTGGCATCATTTACGGCTGGATTCCTGTACTGAACCTCCAGGTGGTGGCTGGCGATCTCCTGTTATTACAACTGATTCAAACCTCCTCAGGCTCTACCCCAAAAATCTCCAGTTATTTCCCAACCTGGCACCTCCTCTTTCCAGAAGCGATAAATAGAGGTGGGTAGTCACCCTCAGGGCTGCCCACCCTCTGTTCCCTTTCCCAGGCTTAAAGATACAAGTTCTCAACTTCTCCTTCCACATTTAGGATTGCTAACCTCCAGGTACTAGCTGGAGATCTCCTGCTATTACAACTGATCTCCAGCCGATAGAGATCAGTTCGCCTGGAGAAAATGGCCGCTTTGGTAATTGGACTTTATGGCATTGAAGTCCCTCCCCTCCCTAAACCCTGACCTCCTCAGGCTCCGCCCCAAAACCCTCTCGCCGGTGGTGAAGAGGGACCTGGCAACCCGATCCACATTCTTCTTACCCAGGCCCAGTCCTACTTCAGGCCATTGCTCCTTCAGTCCCACCCTGAGCGGCTCAGCCTCAATCCATTTTTGGATATCACACATATTTGCCCAAAGGCACACGGAGTATTGCAGCTATCCTCCTTCACTGACCCCATAAGCAAACATGGAGGAACGTTCCGGCCGACCAACATAGTATACAAATCTGTGCTGTATGAAACATTTCATCAGTATCTGCGCTCATGGCTGGAAGATGTTTTGTGTGCGAAGAGATTATGAATTTTCCAGTGCAAGAGAAGAATAGCAATAGCAACATAAAGGAGATTGAAGACTGGGTGCCAGATACAAGCACGAGTAGCCAATTATTATAGATTCTATAACATTCAAAATGAAACACAGCAAGAGACTGCAGCAAACCTCTCTGTATAGGGTTATTTATCTCTGGAATGTATGCTGGCATTACAGCCTTTAACAAAAAAAATTATTTTTCATCATGTTATTGAGTCTAGCATTTTGTAACCAGTAAATTTTGATATTTTTATAATTGTACTTTAGATGCAAGAAATATGTTTATTAGCTTCCAGCAGGGTTTAAACAAAAGTCTGTCCTCTTCCCTTAAGCATACTTATTTCTTCAAATAAATATTTCAAACTATGTAAATTTATATTAGGGAAACTTTTCTGCCTGTAGCAAAGGAAGCAAACAGAACAGAGTTTCTTTTATATTAAATGGCACACACTCAAGACCCCATCCACAGACTAGGCATGAGATTAATCATTAAAGGTGCTGATCCAACCTGTGTTTCTGGGCTCCAGAGATACGAACTTGGACAGCTTCATAATGCTCACATTCAATATGGAGGTTAGCTAGATATCTCTAAATCTTCTCTGGCTCAGAATGTATATCGACGCCACAGGAGAACTCTCCTTCATTCCTCTCTTCTATTTATTCGCGGGTGACATCAGCAGGAACATGTTGGATTTCTGAAGCACGGTGGCAGTGCCTTCTGTTCTTCATCTGCCGGTGCCGAATGCTGTCCGACCTAACCAGCTCTGCTCCGTATCTTTTGTCTCTTCTTCAGCTCTGCTTGCTGTGATCTGATGTTTCATTTGAGGCAGGGCCCAGCCCCGCAACCTGTTTCACTGACTAGGGCCCTACCCTGAAATGTGAAGCAGTAATAAGGAAGATACCATGTTTGGACTGCCCGAGAGCGCCTTTCCTTCACCCCTGAATAATCGCATTAAATCTCCACATATTTTACATTAGGGAAAAAAGTGCTCAAGGGACAGGCCATTACATGCAGGGATGGGTCTGTCACTTGAAAAAGGTATGTATCTGCCTGCCTGCATAAGTAGGGTTGCCAACCTCCAGGTACTGCTGGAAAAGTAGACACCACTGTGCAAGTATCACAGGGATTTGGAAATTAGCACAGGGACGAATGATGTAATAAAGTGCAAAAGGTGTATTAATATGCTACACAATTATACAATGAAATATACTATAACAATCTAATACTACTACTATGTCTATCCTATGCTAAAGTACAATAAATATCACTACAATAACATGAAGGTCAAAATAGTACAAAGTCAAAGGTCTCCATACAGGTAAGGTAGTGGTAAGTATTCACACTGGTAAAGTACAATGCTGATATATCTATATCTTCTTCTTATTATTCATTCTCTAGGATCCTTCCAAAAGGTATCAGAGCAGGAGAAATATCATCCAGAAGGGGATACAGCCGTTTCGAAGTCTTCAACAGTCCCTCTGATCAATGCAGATTTTCAGAATTCTTTCTAATTTTCAGGTATCAGGTTATCAGCATCTCATAAGATAATGTTCCATCTTCCTACTTTAGGGTAGTTCTCTGAGTTCCCATCAGGGATAGTATGAGAAAATGGCCATTTTGGCAATTGGACTCTATGGCATTGAAATCCTTCCCCTCCCCAAACCCTGCCCTCCTCAGGCTCCGCCCCCCAAACCTCCCGCTGGTGGCAAAGAGGGACCGTAAGCCCTATCCATAAGCCATCTTATAATGTGACCTAGAACATTATGTAAACCTATTTCACCAGGAGGCGGTGCCAGAGATTGTTGATCAGGGCCAAAAGTTTAAATAAGCATACATTTGTGGGGGGAGACAGGAGAGCAGGATGAGGAGACAGCACATGTTATGTCCCCATTCTGACACCATAACGCACCCCCACATTCCCATACTTCCCAATCTGCTAACTGTAGAAGAAGAAGAGTTGGTTTTTATACTCTGCTTTTCTCTACCCTAAGGAGTCTCAAAGTGGTTTGCAATTGCCTTCCCTCCCCCTCCCCACAACAAGTACCTTGTGAGGTAGGTGGGGCTGAGAGAGTTCTGAGAGAACTGTGACTAGCCCAAGGTCACCCAGTGGACGTCTTGTGGAGGAGAGGGGAATCAAACCGGTTCTCCAGATTAGAATCTGCTGCTCATGTGGAGGAGCAGGGAATCAAACCCGATTCTCCAGAGTTGAGTCCACCTCTCTTAATGACTACGCCACACTGGTTCCTTCCATGCAATTAAAATGCTAGAATTTCAGCTATGTGTACAGGACCTTTGAGTATCAAGTCCAGTAATATGGCAATATGTGGATACTGGGTGAATGGAGAGGTCAGACATATGCTCCCCCCACCTGTTCCCCATCATTTATATGGCCTCTGCATCATCTGAACCAGCCTATGATGTTGTATTGAAATGCACATATAAAGAAAGATGTGAGCAGAAAGGAAGAAAAAAGAATTCATTTCATTTCTTTTTCTTCTTGTAGAAGATGGTGTGTGAGGTGCATATAAAGCATGGAATGGAATTTATGATGTAGTTGCAAAGTACCTGGAATCCTCTCAAGATTCATTCATTTTAAGACAAACTGGTCTTGCACAGTGCTCTGAGGGAGAGTAATATTCAAGGTGGATAGCTGTCAGAAAGATGCAATTACTTTTTCTTCTTTTGGTAAATATACAATTATAATAGTGTAGTATGGGTTTTTCTCCCTTACATTTGACAAAGACCATCAGTCAACATGCTGGCTAATCATGGCTACTTCCAATTGCCAATTGCCTTTGCAGCAACATTACAATGAAATGTACAAAGTGTCCAAACAGTAGCAGTTTTCAAAGAAGCAGCTAGACCCTTCTGAGACTGCTAGTAAAAATGGGGGGGGGGGGTCTGACTCCTTAACTGAGGGCAACCAGCACCCAAAATTCAGAAACTCCCAATCTTCCATGTGAATTCTTTTAATACAAAAATAGGCTAGGAAGGGTGACTATGACACATGAAACCGCCCTGTGAGGAATCTGACCATTTGGATAGCAGCCACAATTCAAGTGGTTAGGGTTGCCAGCTCCGGGTTGGGAAATACCTGGAGATTTTTGGGGCGGAGCCTGAGGAGGGAAGGGACTTCAGTGCCATAGAGTCCAATTGCCAAAGTGGCTATTTTCTCCAGGGGAACTGATCTCTATCGGCTGGAGATCAGTTGTAATGGCGGGAGATCTCCAGTTGCTACCTGGAGGTTGGTGACCCTACAAGTGGTAGAGCACCTGTTTGTCAGACAGGCAGTGCTACTGAAAGGGGTGATGAGGAGGACAAAATTAAGGGGTCATCCTGGGAACCCATGGAGGTGGGTATATGTTCTGATTTGTTTTCATGTGGTGTTAGTATTGAATCTGAGTGATGTTAGTGGGTCCTTTTTACCCTCCTGACATTATCTTCTGGCCTGTGGTGCCTCTTAGCAGCCCTGTGTGTAAGTAGGGTTGCCAGATACCAGGTAATGGCTGTCAATTGCCTGCCAATTAAGGGGGCTGCCCGCCGCCCCTCAGCTGGCTGGTGGGCAGAAACAGGCCAGCTGAAAGGGGGGCAATTAGTGTCACTTCCGGGTTTAGTACTTCATTGTGAGATTTGAGTCCAGTAGTACCTTCGAGACCAACGAGATTTTTGGAGTATACGTTTTTGAGAGTCAAAGCTTCCTTTGCCAGACATTTCATTGTGGGAACAGATTTCAACTTCAGGCTTTCATTGGGATTTACAACAGTGTGTCAAGCAAATCTTTTTTTTTCTAAATTATGATAACACGTTGCCTATTTTTAAAGGCCCATAAATTAAATTAACAAATGCTCCTTTTTTAGCTGCTATGAGCATAATGGATTTAAATTACAGGAAACACAAATTGTATGCAATTTTTTTTTTTTTTTTTGGCTTGGGTGCTAAATGGCTCGCTGCTCCTGTACTCTCTACAGGCAGCTCCTTTGATGGATGCAAGTTAAATTTTGTGCCTCTCAAGAGGAAGGAGGCAATTTCATTTCTGTTGGGTCGCTGGCAGACAGGGCCAGCTATAAAATCATCACTCACACAAGTCAGTTACAGAAGTCCTAACTACATTAGCAGAAGACTGAGCAGAGACAGATTGCTGCTGTTTCCAGTCCTTGTCCATATTTATATCAAATATCAAGCTTGGTCAGACCAACAAGATCCAGTTATTCAGCAACAGCACCTGTTGGGGAATTGTGTTTTAAGAAATTCCCAGTTTGGAGAGTTTGAACTTCTTTGTTACACTTACTTTTCATCTGAAATTGTTAAATATTTCTGACCAGTTGTTTGTCTATTTCATTGCCAACCAGCCATTCAGTATCCCTTCTTCCCCTTTAATGCAGAAAAGAGCAACCAAAATGATCAGGGGGCTAGAGCAACTGCCCTATGAGGAGCGGTTAAACGCTTAGGGCTGTTTAGTTTGGAAAGAAGGTGGTTAGGAGATATGATAGAGTCCTATGAAATTATGTATGGTATGGAGAGAATGGGCAGGGAGAAGCTGTTCTTCCTCTCTCATAATACTAGAACGCAGGGTCATCTGCTGAAGCTGGAGGGTGAGAGATTCAAAACAGATAAAAGAAAGTATTTCTTCACACAACACATAGTTAAATTGTGGAAATCCCTGTCCCAGGATGTGGTGATGGCTGCCAACCTGGAAGGCTTTAAGAGGGGAGTGGACATGTTCATGGAGGAGAGGGCTATCCATGGCTACTAGTCAAAAAGAATAGTAGTCATGATGCATACCTATTCTCTCCAGTATTAGAGGAACATGCCTATCATATTAGGTGCTGTGGAACTCAGGCAGGATAATGCTGCTGCAGTCGTCTTGTTTGTGGGCTTCCTAGAGGCACCTGGTTGGCCACTTTGTGAACGGACTGCTGGACTTGATGGGCCTTGGTCTGATCCAGCATGGCTTTTCTTATTTTCTTAATTTCTTGAACTGCTTATCTTGGGAGGACATCCCTCCCCTTCACTGTAGCTCCTTTCTTCCACTATTTCTCTTGTGCTTTTTGACCCTAAGTAGCATTTTTTCCTGTCTTTGGAAATTTCCCTAAAGTGCGGGTTTGTTCATGGCTCATTTCAGAACTGTTCAGGCTCTGGGACTGGGCTTCTTGGTGCTATGAAGTATAATAGGCTCAGTTTGATCTGGTTGTTGTACATTAGGCATACTAAAAGAAACGTTTAGCTGATTCTCATGCATCCACCACACAGTGTGAAAAATTTGATCTGTTTTTCAAAGATAGCTATATTACTAAACAAACTTCACTACTAAAGTTAAGAATTTAGAAATGATAATTTACCATTCCTGTGGAGAGCCAGAAGACAACGAGCTGCTTTTGAATTTGGTGTTGACCATTGCAGTATTTTAAATCTTTCAAAATTTGTGAGTTACAGTTTAAAAATCAGCTTTGTATTTATGGGGTCTCTCAGAGGTTCTCTCTCACTGAACATATTTTTGCTCGTATGCCACAAAAAAGCCAGGTCAGCCTGAGGGCTGATTCTGCATGGGCAAAAGCTCATTTTATATTTTAGGAAGGAGAAGGGTTTCTTGGAGGAAACAATGCCCAACTCATCCAGTCATTACAAGCTGGAAAATTTGTATTCTGAACCAGATAATTACAAATATGGTTGACATCAATAGAAATGATTAGGGGTGTGCAGTCAGATCGAAACCATCTGGTCCTTTAATGTAATTATTATTAATAAACATAATTATATATATATATATATATATATATATATATATATATATATATATATATATATATATATATATATATATATATATATATAAATTGGAAATAGTGTCCAAAGTGGCGCAGTTTCAATTCCAGGAAGGCAGTGCAAGAGGAAGAGGAGACAGAGCAAGTTAGCAGGCATTGTGTTGATCAACCAACAAAGAGAATTATTGATCTTGCTACCAAAGGAACTTGCTTGGATACATTTTCATGCAGTAGTTTTAATAGTCACTGCCCTGTTCCCCAGAAGTAACATTGGGAGGTGTAATTATGGGCTGCAGCAAGAGGGAGTGGTGAGGAAGTTGTGCTCAATGGGCAGAAATCCTTCAATCTATGGAGATGCTTTGGTGGATCCCAGCTAGGGTTGCCAGATCTCTCTTTGCCACTGACGGGAGGTTTTTGGGGCGGAGCCTGAGGAGTGTGGGGTTTGGGGAGGGACTTCAATGCCATAGAGTCCAATTGCTAAAGTGGCTTTTTTCTCCACGTGAACTGATCTTTATCAGCTGGAGGTCAGTTGTAATAGCAGGAGATCTCCAACTACTGCCTGGAGGTTGGCAACTCTAATCCCAGCTATGGGGTTGTTGTTACGGGTGGCAGCCATGCAGCTCTCAACATTTTGCTGTTGCCACATACTGAGTTTACAGCGGAGGTGAGATTTGACATGGAGACACCCCATCCACACTAGGCTATACCTGTTTTTATGTTCAAAGAAGGATTTGTATTTGATACCCAGCAAATTCTAAGATTTGTTACTAATCAGCAGAAAAAACAGCACTCACAAATAATAATTTGGCAAATATTCAGCTATTCTATATAGATAGATATCTAAACTGATCACCATATCATACACTTTAAGGCGGGGGCTCCCAACAGTTTTGACCCCGTGGGTACATTTAGTATTCTGACAGAAGGAGATGGGAACAACCACAAAATGGCCTTCGAAAGTGCTAGAGCCAACCACAGAATGTCAGGGAGAGAGGTTAGGCATAAGTTTGATATGAGCACTTCATTGTGTCAGACAGAAGCTCAGTCTGACAGGAGGCCTTTTAAAATTAACATATTTAAAAAAATATTTTCTTGCATACACCCAAAATAAGGATACATATTGAATTAGCTAAGAAACCCTCATCTAGCAGTACCTGTCTTCATTTTGCAGGCTTCTAACACACTTACAGTGCATTCCTGAGAGGCTTAGGAGGCAACCCAGCAGAGTTGCCTCCTTAGGAAGTTTTAGCCCCGTCGAAATCTCTGCCCTGTGCAAAAAAAACAACTTGTAACCCTATGAGGGTTGCACGGGAGATACACCAGCAAAAAGCTGGCATATCTCAACAACAAAAAGGGGCATTCCTGAGCCGAAACGGCTCAGGAGGCCGACTAACATCGGCCCCGGCCCCTGCCCGGCGCCAGAATGCCCCAGGGGCACCGTTATGTTCCGGGAACGCCTCCCGGGGTGCTGGAATGCCTCCTGGTTTCCAGGCACCGGTGTTGTGGGCCCCTGCGCCGACGGAGGCCTTCTTCGGCACCTCCACCGGCGCGGCTCAGGAATGCGCTGTTATGCAGAAGGGAGAAAAAGGTTTCCCCTGGTTTTTCTGCTTTAGATAATCCCTTCTCTTATGAGCCCAGACATTTTCAGCCCACACTATTTCTTGTAACAACAACAGCTGGTGCTGAAGGGCTGGTGAGAACTCATTGCACGCATGATGCATACAGTAAGAGAGAGATCCTGGCCAGATTTTGAGATGAACATAATTTTTGAAAAACTACCAAAATTTGATTTTAGTATCAACTCCCACCTGAATTATAAAAAAAATATATTCAAATTGGAAAGATCAGATGACATGAGTAGCAGTTCCAGTTTGGTGCATCAAGCATTTTAGCCATGCTGACCTATCATGTTTAGTCAGAAGGAAGTACCTGTTGGTTATAGACTATCACTCTACTATTTGCACACGTAAAGTAGTTTATATAAAGTCACTGTCAGTATTATACCATAAACATCAGAAAATCAAAAAGCCCTGCTTAGCCCCACCCACTTTCTAAAAACATTTGGTAGGCACCGAGAAAGGTGATGGCTGGTCCCATGGTGCCCATGGGTACCACACTGGGGACCCCTACTCTAAGGCAACAAAACTATTAGGGAAATAAAATCTACAGTGAACTTGGGAAGAGAAAATTTGGTAACATACTTGAAGGCTGGGACACTGAGGAATTGTCCCCTTCTGATATATCCTTGTTTTGGCTTTGCTCAACATTTGGCTTTTCAGGCTTTTTGGTTTAACTTGTAGAATTTCTAAGAGTAATTTTGTAATTGGCAGTTGCATGGTATGCCACATCCGTTTTACTCCATTTTACAAAAAAAGGCTCCGTTTTACAAAAAAAACAGTTGCTAAAAGGCTTTTTTCCCCTCAGCATGTGGGGAATGGCTTTAGGAGGTGGTACAGCTGCGCCTCCTCCCCACTGTTCCCCCACGCCGAATCTCAGAAATGCACTGTAATGGAGCAATCCTAAGGGGGTACTTCTGGGGTGGCCAGGGACAGCGCAGCCACACCACCTCCTGAGCGGTTTGCTGCGGCGAGTGCTGCAAGCGGCAATTGAAGTCCTCTCAAGCCCCATGAAACGGTTCTGTGCAGTTTCACGGGGCTACGTCACAATTTTTGCAGGTGCAAGTTCGCGCCGGCAAAACTGGGCGTTCCCAGGGTGGAAGGGCTTAGGGAGGTGACTAAAGTCAGCCCTGCTCCTGGGAACACCCCTATTGGTGCCAGCCCTTGCACTGGAGAATGCTGCAGCCAAGGTTGGCCATAAGTGTCCCTCTGGTGGCATAAGTGCCCATTTGGATGGTGCAAGTGGCATTTACACTGCTGCAGGGGTCACACTGTCTCCATACCTCTTTCGTCCCCCCCTTCAGGATTGCACTGTAAATATATACAGATCCCATGTAGACCACATACCATAATCTGAAGCAGTACAATACCAGGAGGGCTACAGTATGTAGTATTTTCATAGTTTCATGATTCCTTGAGTGCATGGGAATATTTTTTTCATTAGATCTTTGACTGTAGTGAGAGACTGATCCTATACCAGACAGATTTTGCAGCAATATCTTTTTCTTTCAAACAATCCACAATGGCTTGAAAGTATGGACTGCATGTGTTCTTTAGAGCTGTTCTATGCTGTTTCTGCCTTTTGTCAGAGGTTCCTTCCAATATGTTAGTAAAAGTCCTAATTTCAATTAAAAATAATCAAAATAAAAAGCAATAAAAGTAATAAAAAGCAATAAAAGTAGCTTCTTCTTGTGAACTAGACAGAGTGGGGTTATCAAGTTATCAAGTTTATTAATACGGTCGACAGACCAATCACGTGCCAACACATCAAAATTTCCAGACACAATAGTTTTGCACCGCAGAATCACAGACTGCCCGTACATATAAAGGTGCAAGGTCAATAAAAGCAACCCCTGGTTAAAATTATCACTTTAAAATTGAAAAAAAAAAGTAAAATATTCTAGCATCTTTTGGAAGTGGTGACAATCATATTGGAATTGGTAAGTATCTTGGAGGTTTTGGATTATGCCGTAGTTTCTGAAAGATAAAAAAGAGCTCCACTCAGGTGGAAAAGTTGTCAAGGAAGTATCCTTAATTAAGCTCAGTGTGAGTACCATAATGCTAAGAGAAATGTGCAGTAGAAGCTAAAACTGAAGATGAAGTGAAGGAAGTAATAAAGTAGAGAGTTGTATGTTGCTGCAACATTAACTACCTAATGGAACAAAACAGATGACTTAAGAAATAGCTATAGGTAGGCTCTTTGTGAGCAATCAGAAATTCTGATTCTCTGATTCAGAATTGTTGAAGAGTATGAACCCTTGTGAGATACTGGAATTTCAGCTATTGAGTCTAACTTTAGCATTTGTTCTCCCATCCCTTTTTCTTTCCTCTGACAGTGCTTGGCTCCCTTTGACAGACTGCATAGAGAATGATGAAAAACCACATTTGGTTTTATTTACACCTTGTTCTCAAATGTGGCTGTAATAGCAGTGTCCTGTCCAGAACAGAATCAACCACTATGTTAAGTGCAGACTAGGACCCCAGTCAAAGTCGTCTCTTAGGCTGCAATCCTGAAAGAGGGGAAGGGACTCTCCTTAAGAGCCAGCATGACCCCGCACTGGCGTAGGTGCCACTTTATCAGTGGCACCTACACCGGTGTGGGGGCAAACATTCCAGTGACCAGGAGCCATGGAGCTCCACAGGCCCCCGCCACCAGCGCAGCCACTCCGGGAACTAAATCATGGAAGAGGACACCCACGCTGGTATGCCTTTTGGCAGCTTCCTAACCCCGTTCACCCCAGGAATGCCACCTTGAGCTGCGGCGTGGCTGCACCACCTTTTCTGCCTTGGAGGAGGCAGCACGGCTGCACCACTCCCGGCCGCTGCCTAACTGCCCCCCCCTTCAGGATCGTAGCTTAACCTAGCAGTTTTCTAATACATACAGTGTGACCATACCTAGGACCTTTGGGCTGGAACCATGGTGATGGCTGGCATCTCAAAAGAGAAGGAAGTTTATGCCGTCATAACTGTTTTTATGGAACACCTCTAATAGAAAGAAGTAAAATATTATCTTACCCATAAGAAAACCACAGGGTGCAATGGCCGGGAAAAGAAAAAGAAAGAAATCTGAGTATACAAATGTTTTTTGGGGGGTCTTCTCTGGTTCTGAATGTTGTAAAAAAAAATACATGCAATAGGGTTTCCATATGATGGTTAAGCATAAACTCACCTTCCCCTTTAATTTGGCCCTGGAAGCAGGGTAAATTGTCAACTGAGGGGTAACCTGCTGTGTATATCTGGCAACATAAGTAGTGTTTAGGCACAATCTGTATTTCTGTAGTTTTTAAAGTTTTAAATTGGGATTTTATTGTTTTAAATTTAGATTTTGTGGTTCATTTTATTATTGCTGTATTAACGTATCTTGTATGATGTTGCCCGCCCTGAGCCGGCTTCGGCCGGGGCGGGTGGGCTATAAATCACAAAAGAAATAAACAAATAAATAAAAATGGGTCCAGATAGAAGGGACCCCAAGACTGAAAAAGATCCCATCAGTCCCATAACTACCACCTTTCTTCACTGTGCGCAGGCACCCAAGAATGTTGCAAACAGTGTCGTGAAACTTTTATTCGACACCCCCCTCCCTTTGCAGGGTCTAAGAGTGGCTTTCTTGATAGCCAGAATCCTGGAACTGGCCCCAGCTCCCGGCGACATCCCTGCAGTACCTTTATAACATGCGCTGTGGTGTAAAAAGTGCCTGTTTGCTGAGGCAGCAGATCTCAAGATTAGGGAGTTCAGTTTGCACAGGAATTGGCTTTGCTGACTTTACATATAACCTGCACTTATGATGTGTGGAACAGTAGAATTTATGGCTGAAAGGTGATGGTGCCTGTTTGATGGATAAAATATACGGAGCATGCTGCCTATATCCAGAAGTCCCTTTATCACAGAAGAGGCATTTGAGACAGAATAATAACCGACACGCTTGGTACACCCACCTTCGATGACTCAGACACTCTATGGAGCCCGAGGAAAGACTTTGACTTGTGTGGGCCACACAGACGGATGCCAATACGTTGTCCAATAAAATTATCCTTTCAGCAATGTGAAGGATAATCTTTCAGGAAGAGGATGACAGAAATCATCTTGTAGGTTTCCCACACAGAGTAATGAAAGGTATAATAATAGTGTCTTGCTGGATTGATATGGAAGGTTGTAGAATAGACCTTTTCTTCTCTTTCTCCTTTTCTCCTCAACCCCCAATTATTTGTTCATTAATTAGCCTCAAATAATATTTTGTCCAGGTGTCATCCTGCACTAAGGCTAGACAGGTGTCACCCTGTCCTAAGGCATAGAATTTTTAAAACACAAAGAAACACAGTTATTTGCTTTTCAAAGTATGTGGCACAGTATGGCTGAGCAATTGGCAGTAACAAGGTGCAAGTAGAACTCAGACCTCATCTGCTTCTAGGCTGATACTCTGGCTTCTAAGCTGTCCTCCTAGCTCCTCCTGTTACTCAAGGAAGAAGAAGAAGAGTTGGTTTTTATATCCCGCTTTTCTCTACCTTTAAGGAGTCTCAAACCGGCTTACAATCTCCTTCCCTTCCCCTCCCCACAACAGACACCTTGTGAGGTAGGTGGGGGCTGAGAGAGTTCTGAGAGAACTGTGACTAGCCCAAGGTCACCCAGCAGGCTACATGAGGAGTGGGGAATCAAACCTGGTTCGCCAGATTAGAGTCTGCCGCTCTAAACTGTTGGAATAGATGCACTTTCCGGTGTCACTTACCTCCACAGTCAGAGGGGGGACTGACCAGAGAGTCCTAGATAGATAGAGAAAACAGAGAGCGACTGGAGGGATACCCGATACCTTTATAACTCTCTTCCTCCACTTTGATGTTAGACTGATGTATCTCAGGGCTCTGTCATTTCCCTTCCCCCCTTCTTCTCAGACTCTCTCCTTGCAACCTCTAAGCAAGATGCCATCCGTTCCTGCGGACAGGCTTCCCGTCCCCCACACAATGGAGATGGGTGTCAGGAGCAGGCCATGAAGACGGTTCATGATTTTGCTTCCAGGTGCTGTTTTGCAGTTCTCTCCAAGGCCAGCCCGTGCCCCGTGTTTAGACTTCATAGAGTCCTTCATAGATTCCTTTAGTGTGGGAATTGCCAAGTACTCCTTCCTGCCTCTGGGGGAGGGGGGGGTTGCCTGGACTACCTTTTGCTTTTCCATATATGCCATGTGCCTTGCCTTAGCCCCTTCCTAGTGTCATTCTGAATATGGCTTCTGTAACCTGTCGATGTTAACCAATAAAACTGCTTCCGTGGACTTGCCGTCTGCTGGAATCTGTTTATGGGTTTGCTGCAGGGCTAGAGCTTACAATGGGAGAGCATCTACCACTATGGAGATGGAGGGCACCTACCACCTTTTTATATCTAGAAGCCTAGAAAGTTAGATTAGTTTAGGGGACTTGTATTGTCTCTACTGTCACAAGTGTATTTCACCAATAAATGAGTTTTTAGTTTGATTAGAAACAAAAGCTGCTTTCTTTTTGTTTCCTTACACGCACGCACCCGGGATAATGCAAAGTTCCAGCTCTGCTGTGGCTATAGCTTAGAGCACTCTGCTATTAATCGGAATATCAGACCATAGATATTCCAGCATTAACCACTACACCACGCTGGCCAGAATAGTACATGGGGTGTCCAGTGGTCTCTCTCCAGGGCATTATGCACTCTTTTAGCTTCGACAGCACTGAATGCTCCTAGGCTGCACCATTGATTGGTAATCCTTTTGTTTATTTTATTTACAAATGCCTGGGTTGAACAGGTAATGCAGGTGCATAGCAGCAAGCAGAGAGACGCTGCTGGTTTTCAAGAAGCATCACTTCAGCTTCCGTGCCCAATCTAATCATCTCTCACTGCCACACACAAAAATCCAAGCTGTTTCTCCAGACTCTCCCATAGTCACATTGAATCAGACAGAAAATGACCGATTTGCTCTGATTAACATGGTTTGGACTTCAGCAAGAGGAGATATATGGTCCCTCTAGCTGCCCTTGGGTTAGTTACTCTGATGTCACAGGAGGCAGAGTAGCCTTGGGTTAGTCTAGGAACAATGAAAAATGTCTCACATTTTGAACGCAGCTGTCTTGCCAAATTTGCACTGAGAGGAGGCATGTATTGTCGGATCTGATTATTTACCAATCTTGCAGTGTCTTGCCTCTCTTTCTCTTAAACAACAACCACCCATTGTCTTTTTCTAAACTGGCCGTTATCCGGAACACTGAAGCATGCAAAGCGTTTGAGCATGTGCTGAGTACATTCTTCTCATCGTAGAGTAATTCCAATGAAGGATTGACAGTTATTCAGAGAAGCAAGCTAGAAAACACAGGAGTCTGATTTGTTGCGTGCTTGCATCACGGATCCCAGCTTCCATCTATAGCACTTAGAGACTATCTAGTGGATTGATATTCCTTCGCATGAAGTGACCAACTGACCAGGAAAAATGCAGCCTCATCTGATCGAACAACGAGTGAGTAGAGGAAGCTTGCCATGCCATATCATGTACAGCTTTACACGGTCTGGGACCCTCGTATTTTCGGGACTGCCTCTCCCGGTAAACACTGCGTTCTGTTAATTCCAATCTGCTGGTGATCTCCTGGCCTTAGGAGTGTGTGGCGATCCTCGACAAGGGCCAGGGCTTTTTCAGCCTGGTGGAATTGAAATTCCCTCCCTAATAACATCAAACCCCTCAAAGAGTTCTGCAGGGCCTGCAACACAGAGTTCTTCCACCAGGCCTTTGGTTGAGGGTAGCCACAGGATGTCATCTACCGCTGGCCTCCCTACCTTCCCCCTTATTTTATTATATAGAACTGCTCTGAATCTTTCAGCGACTGGTTGCTGATGGTTAGGATTGCCAAGCTCCAGGGGGTGGCTGGAGATCTTCCGCTATTACAACTGATCTCCAGGCAGCAGAGATCAGTTCCCCTGGAGAAAATGGCCGCTTTGGCAATTGGACTCTATGACATTGAAGTCCCTTCCATCTCCAAACCCTGCTCTCCTCAGGCTCCACCTCCAAAATCTCCAGTTATTTCCCAACCTGGAGCTAGCAACCCTACTGATGGTATACCATCGACATGTTAATATGTTTTAATACTTTGAATTATTAGATTGTTTTTTATCTTTTTTATTGTAATGCATCTGTTATAACCTGCCCTGAGTGCAGCCTTGGTTGGGGACTGAGGGCGGGCTAGAAATCAAATAAGCAAATAAATAAATAAATATGCTTTTTTTGCACTGTTTCTAATGTTAGCAATCCTTTTCCTATTGAATTGATTATTATATCTCTCATGCTACTTGATTACATTAACATGTAATCTGCCTTGAGTTACAGCGAGAGAGGCATATTATAAACAAACAAACAAACAAACAAATGAGATGGAGATAAATGATCACCTGTTAGTACCTGCAGATCAAGCTTTGTTGAGGACAATGAAGCAAGGACCAGTTTTTTATTTTTTTATTTTTTAAAAAAACAGGCAGCCATACTGGTGAGATGGAGTTCTGTAGGTTTGTTGAGAGGACGGGCAGGTTCAGGACAATAGCACCCAGGTTGATCTCTTGAGAGTCAGAAAATCCTGGCAGTGAAGACAGAGCTCTGATAGTTGATTTGAAGGGTGAATGAAGTCAGCTCTTGAAGCCTCTGGCCTGGTGGGCACAGCCAGGCTGATCTCCTCTTTCCCTAAAGCTGCCAGGCATCTTCACATTTAAATACTGTGAAAAGTTAAAAAGATGGTGGAACAGCCTGAACTTATTATTTTTATAGGCAACGTAGGGATTTGCTGCATCTTATTTTTTATGGCATGACACAATATATTTATCTCTGCTTTACACAATCGTCTATATATACCCTCATTAATTTAAGTTCCAGGCTGTTTGCCAGAAAAGCAGCATAAAGCATTTCTGTTTATGTGTGTAGGTGTTTGCTGATACGGGTTGTAGGAGTGAGGAGATAGTTAATGTTATTTCCCAAATCTTTGGAAATAAGAAAATTGAGGGAGCCAAAGCTATGTGTTGACTACTTCTCTAAAGACTCACTTCTGATGTGCCTGATCTTGATGGTTACATAGAATTATGATTCAAGATGAGCATCATTCTGGGCAGCATATGCCTCAGTTGCAGAGGTTACATGCTGCATATGGCTCATTATAACCATATCCATGTAGTCAAACATTTGCACACAACAGACAAGAAATGTATAATTTTTTTAAAACAGCGCAATTTTTTTTTAAAAAATTCTCACTGATAAAAATAGTCATAATGCAGCATTACCATTAGTCGTGATTTAAACATACTGTTTTTTTCCCCCACCCTGGGCTCTTTTTCAAAAACATTTGGAAAGAGACAGAGTGTTGAGAAGGAAATACTGCATATTAGTTCTAAAGCTGCTGATCACCTGGTCAATATTTGGGCTTTTTCTGGATCAAATTGTCTTTCAAGTGACCACTGGTGACAGCGGGGGGAGGGGGCACAGAAAGGGCAAAATGCATTTTTTTTGTCTCACATGTCATATTTCTGAAAGAGAAATGACACTCTTATCCTAAATATATTTATTTTCTCTGGACAATAAATGGAAAGAAAACATTAACACTGATAGAAGTTGGCAAGAATATACTCATTCTGATGTGATTCTGCAAAATCATTATAACACCCTTGGTTTTCAATTTGGGAAAAGTATCAACCAGTCTACTTAAAACTCAAACTTATAAACAAGCATTATTCATTTGTGCCAGGCACCCCCAATGAAGACAGGAAACAACAGCATTGGGTTTAACTAGTTTGTTTAAATAATTAATTATGCAGATCTACATCATATCATTAAATATACTAATATATTTAAATGGGCAGGCTGCGCTAGGCAGCCTGACAATGGCAGACCCACCCTGACTCCAAACTCGGCCAGTGTATTCCGTTGGCCTGGCTCATCACTGCCCGCACACATTGTGCCGAGTGGTCCCAGGATGTTTAGTTGGCGGGTGGGAAGGAGAGAAGGAAGGGCAGGGAGAGAGTCCGTGGGGGTTTTCAGGGAAGTAAAAGAGGAAATACTGGGAGAGGGGGAGATTAGATGCTCACCACAAGTCCTTGTGAATCTCCTGCTTGTCTGAAAGATGTTTTGAAAACCAGCATTCTATATTCACAGCTGTTTAAAGGACTTTACAATTCAAGTGCTTGCACGGTGCTAATCTGTCTCATTCTCATTCATCCATCTTTTTTCTTCTTGTTTAAACAAAAAATGGCCATATTGTTCAGATAAGGGAGATATTTCTGCTTCAGTTCTGGTAGGTTATCCGGGCTGTGTGACCGTGGTCTTGGTATTTTCTTTCCTGACGTTTCGCCAGCAGCTGTGGCAGGCATCTTCAGAGGAGTCCTCTGAAGATGCCTGCCACAGCTGCTGGCGAAACATCAGGAAAGAAAATACCAAGACCACGGTCACACAGCCCGGATAACCTACAAGAACTGATGAACTCTGACCGTGAAAGCCTTCGACCATATATTTCTGCTTGTTTGCAACATAGAAGTCAATTTAAGCCCATAAAAATGGGTATCTGTCATTGCCTCCTCCCTCTCTTTTCAGATGGCCAAGAAGGGATTTTTTGAAAATGAACACCCAATAATCTCTTCTGATACAGTCCTTTTCGGAAAGCTTTCTAACTACCTACCTGGAACCCTTAATGTTTATGGCCAATTGTAGTCTACCTCCCTGGTTTAATGATATTTCTGAGACTGTTATTCTTGGAAGCATTTATGGAGGTAGTGAGCGATCCATGCCTGTGAAGGAGTGACTCACCACAACTTCACTGCTTGCCAGCCCCAAAACACCTCCTTTTGCTGATTACAGAAATGATCACAGTCTGGCAAAAGGGCAAAAAAGTGGGACTAAGACATCTTTAATATTAATTCTATATTTGGCATTAGCCCATAAGTGATAAACAGGCTGAACCCCGAGCTGAAGCAACATGTTTCTGGTGACTCCCCCCCCCCTCCCTGTTTCCCTGCTGTCTCAATTTTGTTCGTCTTCTGTCCTTCATTTGCTACCTTTGCTTTGCCACCTTCTGTTTTAGAGCTTTCCTCTTCTGACACAGCACAGGCAAATATGCTAAATCAAAGAAGTTTAGGTTACTAGAGAAGGAGAGTTGGTTTTTATATGCCAACTTTCTCTAGCAATTAAGGAAGAATCAAACTGGCTTACCATCCCTTCCCCTCCACACAGAGGCTGATAACACATTGCAACCCCTATCTATTCTAGATCACTGGTTGGAACAATACATAGTTATTGGGCGGCTTAGTAACCTCAGTAAAATGAAACAAAGGAAGTGAGTCTTTGTAGGGTCTGTGAATTACCTTTCAACAAGATTGCCACTGAATTTAGATTAACTACCAAGGATGCTTGTGAGGCGGCTGTTAACCATTTATGTTAATATACTGCAGTGATTCCCAAGGATTTCCCCAAGTTAATGGAACACTGGTGTCACAGGGAGGGCTGATTTTTGCGGAATTGTTCAAAGCACTTGGTCACCAGGTAAGTCTATGTTAAGTGGAACTGGCAAGTATAGCCTACGTACTTACATGAAAGTACATGTCTCGTAATAGATCAATTTACTTCCACAGGTACTGTAACTTGAGATACCTGTAGTTAGGGTTGCCAACCTCCAGGTAGTAGCAGGAGATCTCCTGCTATTTGTAAGCACTTGTGCCCGTAGTACTCCTTAAAGCAACAGGTCGTCCAGACAGGTAGCCCAGAAAGGGTTGACTTTATTAGAAAACATACAGGTATTCAGAGCTTGTAGAAGTAAAAAGGCAGGAATGGGGGGGGGCAAGGATACAGCAGAATATATGGAGGAGCTACTGCAGGCCTGGTGAGGCTCCTGGACACTGCAGCCCTGGCGTCTGGGCCCAGAGGTGGCTGTGGAAGCCTGGAACTGCATTGGGCTTGGCGACAGAATGGGGAGGATGGGATTCCTGCCCCACCCCATGAGTTTTGCAGGCCCCCGTTTGTTCTTAATAAATTTCTAAAGTGATACCAGACTATGAGCTAGTCTGATCCAACCGGCCTATCAAATTAATTCAAAAACTAGGATAATCTGTCACAATTAACACAACCCTGTGATGACACCCCATCTTAAAGCCGAGAATCACATTCCCATTTTGGGATTTGCTCGAGATTGATTTCGAAATCCGTCTGGTTCAAGATTGTGCTTAAAATGCTTTCCCCAAGTAGTTCTTAAAATGCTTTCCCCAAGTAGTTGATGATATGGGAACTGCAATTTTGTTTCTTGGTTTCAGTATGGTGATGATTAGATGCTAGAGAGACATACTGGGTTTCCCTTTAGCAGCTGTGATTATCTTGTCCCGTAAGGATTTCATAGACTGGCGCCTTTTTTTCTTTAGAGTAACCTTGTACTCCCTTCTGGCTCATAGCAATGGGAGACTTGCAGTAGTTGTGGCGTTTTGTATGAAGAGTTTGTAGTTCAAACCAGCTCTTAGTCCCCCCCCACTTTTCAGTCCTGCTGTTTAGGAGAACTGGGTCAAACAGCTGGATGAGCAGTGTCATGGGTTCCCATGCCAAGTGGCAGACTTGTTCCATTCAGAATTTTCTTTTTCACACTTAGAGCCTCGATAGAGTAGAGCATTCGCACAGTTGCAACTTCAGGCAATCTTTCAGATAGGGTTGCCAGCTCCAGGTTGGGAAATACCTGGACATTTTCAGGGTGGTCTGCGGAGGATGGGGTTTGGGGAGGGAAGGGACTTCAATGCCATAGAGTCCCATTGCCAAAGCAGCCATTTTCTCCAGGTGGACTGATCGCTATCGGCTGGAGATCAGTTGTATTAGCAGGAAATCTCCAGCTAGTACCTGGAGGCTGGCAATCCTAAATGTGGAAGAAGTTGAGAACTTGTATCTTTAAGCCTGGGAAAGGGAACAGAAAGTGGGCATTTTTTCACAGAATGTTGCACGGAACAATCTAAAGGCTTGAGAAAGTCTATACGAAATAGAATTTTACCGGACTTCCATTGATACTCAACTCATGGTTCCTGGTGCTGTATGATGTGATTGTAAAATATACCACAGACTACGAACTGAATTTAGCTGAGCTCTGCCAGCATAAGCTACAATTTGTATTTGTCTTGGAACTTTGTTCTAATGTTATATTTGTTGTGCTAGAAGTGGTTCTGTTTCTAATGTTCTAATACATTATTCTCACTGCAAGTTTTGCATTGTGATTTTCCTGAATTGGATATTTTTGTTTAAGTGCTATATTTTGAATTCCACAGTACCTGGAGGTTGGCAACCTACTCCAGCAGACCTACTTTTGGCAACCCTACTTTTAGGATGGTAATACCTTGGGTCCAGTTTGGCCAGTACCCAAGTCTGGTTTGGTCTCAAGTAAAATCTTGATGGCGATAGGGAGGTAGTCACTTATTCTGTAGTCACATACCTTAAACTCTAACACTTTGGAAAGGCAGGAATCATCGATCAACATGTAATCAATTACACTTGCTCCTTGTGGGGAGATGAATGTATAATCTCCAGAAGGTTCGACGGGGCTGTTTCCATTTATACTCGCCAGTGACAATTTGGAAACCATATTCGTCATTTTTGCCCCTGGCTGTTGATGCCCTTGTTCTTAGAATGGCATATTGCTGCTGTGGTGTTGTAACAGAAAAGACTTTATTTCCAGAATTTGGAGAGAAGTAGGTCACTGTCGTTTGAACCAATTCTGGCAATGAAATCACCACCCTCTATCATAGTAACTTGTAATCACGCGTTGTAATGCACTGCCAAATCTGGCGGCGGGTTTGGCAACTGTTCAAAGTTTAAATAGTACAGCTCCACTGTAGTCTATGAGGAATTTTTGCGGGGCTCTAGGAGGGCTGTTTGTCAAGGTAGAAGCATTAACTTTTCAGCATAGCAGCTGGTGACTCTCCTTAGAAGAACCCCAAAGTCTGGTAAAGACTGGGTTCTCCTCCAAATAGGGGCCTATAAAATTGGACCCCTTGACCCTATCTTTACCAAAGTTGGGAGTTCGTCTAAGGAGGGTAACCTAACCAGCAGCTATGCTGCAAATTTGGTGCCTCTACCTTAAAAAATAGCCCCCTGAGAGCCCCGGAAAGTTTCCTCATAGACTACAATAGAGGGGGTTGGGATTTACATGCCTGCAGAGTTGGGTTTTTTCCTTTAGTAGCTGTAGCTGGCAATCCCAAAATGATCCTCCCCAAATCCTTTTTTTTTTCTGGCTTTTTGGGGATTACTGGCTACAGGTTAAAACTTTCTTTGTTGCAGATAGATAGATAGATAGATAGATAGATAGATAGATAGATAGATAGATAGATAGATAGATAGATAGATAGTTTATTTACAGCCCTTAGCCAGATAAAACAAGAAACATGGACTAATATATTCTTATAAACAAAGAATTACAGTCCGAGTCTTATAATACTTAAAAAGAGAAATAACAGCCGAGATACATCTGCCAATTGGGCTAAGAGACTGTTCTATGGCGACAAATTTTTCATTGCTGCCGTGCAAAATTTCGCGTATTGTTTACATGCTGCTGGTAATCTAGTATGAACCTGTTACAATTAATGGGTGCATGTTGATATACCATCTGAGATCAAATGTGGAAAGGAAGGAAATCTATACTGTATTCTGCAAATAGTATTTATGACAGTGGTAAAACTACCACATGTACAACAGCATGACATGTAAGGCCATATAGTGTACACACTATCCCTTTATTCACATCATGGCTTGGGTGGTGAGTCATTGTTCATGGTGCACAAGTTTCTCCCCATATGGTAGCTGCCTGAACATGCCACTCCAACAACACACAGGAAAGCATTTTCAGGAGCTTACGAGCCCCGTGGCGCAGAATGGTAAGCTGCAGTACTGCAGTCCAAGCTCTGCTCACAACCTGAGTTCAATCCCGATGGAAGTTGGTTTCAGGTAGCCGGCTCAAGGTTGACTCAGCCTTCCATCCTTCCGAGGTCGGTAAAACGAGTACCCAGCTTGCTGGGGGTAAAGGGAAGATTACTGGGGAAGGCACTGGCAAACCACCCCGTAAAAAAGTCTGCCTAGTAAACTTTGAGATGTGACGTAACCCCATGGGTCAGGAGTGACCCGGTGCTTGCACAGGGGACCTTTACCTTTGTTTTAAAGCAGGAGCTTGCCTTTTTGAATTCCACTAATATGGACATTTTGGCTGTGTGGGATTATCTGGCTAAGGGCCATAAATAAACAACCTATCTAGGCTGTGTGGGTGGTTTTTTTTTCTTTTTTAAAAGAAAACCCAGACATGTAACAATCTGCTATTTCCTCTTGTAGTTTATCAAGCTTCTCCTTTCACTAATAAACCCAAATCATCCCACTGACTGGAAACTAAGATTAGCCTGGCAGACAAAAATGCTCTCCATTTACAAAATGGCTACCAATAGCAAGCTAACTGAAAGGAACATTATGTACTTCAGAACTTGCCCAGACATGTTCCACATATTGATACAGAGTGACAAATACTCTTCCTACATTATGACCTATTAGATTGGTGCGCTGTGTGAAATGGATATGTTCCCTGCCTGAAAAGCAAAATACATGTGACTCTTGTTCAAGACTCTTCCCACACACTTTAAAGAGACATCTTGCTAGACCTAAGTATATTTTTATGCTGGTCTTGGACCGTATTAAACTCTTTTCTTTCTTTCTAGACCTAAGTAGTGCCTTATGGTTGCTTGCCGCTGTCTTGATCTGCTGCTTCGTTGCTTGTGGATTGGCTATAGCTAGCAGCCACATGGTTTGCATTATGTCCCCATAGCCATGCTTCTTTCTTGAAGTCTAGCACTGTAGATAGATATTTAAAATTAGGCAACCAGTTTGAAAGCAATTTGTCAGGTGATTAGGAAATAAAGTTTTTAAGGGGAGAAATCAAATGCATCGGTTTAGAGCACATGCTAATCTTTCATTTTACAAGGTCATCAGAAATTAGGCTTCAGGATATCTTTGCATGTGGATTAACCACACCAGAAGTCTTCAACTTTTAATATTATGGGGCTCCCCCCAATACATACAAAGGTATGACTTGTTTTCAACATTATACCAAAAATCACACACTATCCAAAACAGTTTTTAAGAGCCAGTTAATAAACTCACAAGCTGGGAGTCTTGAATGTGTAGTGAAGAAATGGGGATGCATTTATGCATGTACTCACCATAACACATATGAGGCAATTATGAAGTGGGAAGAAATGGGAGAAGCTGCATAAATCAGGAGTATGTGCATTTGGATTGCACATGTACTATTCATGTCACTTTATAGCTTGTATACATAGTATGGAGAAATACCTTTTGACTTCCTGGAGCCCCACATTTAATTTTAAAAGTTTTTATTTCTCCTAGCAAAGGTGAAACAGGAAAAGGGGAGTCAATTACTTTAAAGAATTGCCCAAGTACCAGCCATCAAAGCTTCAGAAATGCTAATGGACAGCCT